>NW_018020585.1:1600198-2082250 GCF_002006095.1 Pseudomyrmex gracilis | reverse complement strand
AAAAACCAAAAAAATGATAACTGGAATAATAATTGTTTTGAATTGAATCCGAAGAAAATGAAAGCGCGCGCGTAGCGCGCGTTGTCTGCTAGTCCTATATTAAAAAAGGCATGTGTACCAAGAAGTGCGCGTTTGGAATATATCGAATATATCGCACCTATTGTTGCCTCTTAGTTGGTTGGTTGATCGAGTCGAATCGAATCGGTAAGATCGAGAGAGTAAATAATGAAAAGCGATTTTGAGACAGTTCGTCGTATATGTAGAGAAAATTAAAAACGTAACTAAAGTCGTGACAGGAAAGAGTAGAAAAACAACACGTGAAAATAACGTGACTGTAATTTATATTATATATAACATTAAAGATTACATATTATACATATAATTTATTATATATTTATAATATTATACTTGATATTGTATTATATGTATTATATACATACTACAGTAATGTCACTGACCTCCGCCGCGCGACCTTGGCGGGGTCACTGACTTCGGCCGCGCGACCGCGGCGGTGTTACTGACTTCGGTCACGTGATTACGATATATATATATATATATATATATACATTTATGCGTATATAAATACATATATGTGTGTGTATTATATATAGATATAGAATATTACATATAATATATGTAATATTCTCTTTTTTACCCTTTTCCTTGTCACGTGTTGGTTTTCCACTTCTCTCTCTCACTATTTTTTGAGGTTGATTTTCATGCGTTATTTCTGAAATTTCTCATATGTGTATTATATGGTTTATAAGACGTATATACTATCTGTCATCGCGGTGACAGGTTGTGTTCACTGACAACACGTTAAATAAAAATAACAATAGCGTGCGCGTAGCGCGCGCCTGTGTTGTGCTAGTACTATAAATTGTATTTTCGCAAAACAAAAGAAAAACACATGTTGGACTAATTTTCATAATATTATTTATTTAAGCCTAATATACAGTAATATCTATGTGTGTATAATATTTCTCTATTATATATATATGTATATAATATAGATCTGTTGTTTGTTTTCTTTGTAGTGAGATATACGTCTAACAGAAACAAAAAATATTGCAATTAATAAATTCATTGTTCGTACACAATAGTGTATTCAACAGCCTATGTGTCAAAGCGTTTTTTCCTATAGTTGTTTCTATACTTACAAATCGCTTTCTAGGTTTTAGTTTTTCTTTCTTCTTTTTTAATAATTATTATCAATGTGTATAGACAGAGTTTTTCGACTCTTATTATGACTTGATCGTCGAAAGTAGCAACACAGTGCTCCGTTACATATACATATATTATGTAGAATACGATCGATATATTAATACCCAACACGGACCCAACGCGCGTCCATTAGATGTCTAATGTACGTTCATAACTCCATGTGTGACGTTCAATGAACATCTAATGGAGATTAGTATGAGAATGTTAAGTTCCGTGTGGAATATAGTAACTTTTTCTTTTGTTTTTTACTTAAATAACAGAGCAACTCTCTAGATGTAAGTCACCTTTAGATACGCGTTGTTTAGCCGAAAGATTTTTCGCAAGCAGAAATGAGATATTACAATAGTGTGATAATAAAATGATAAAATAAGCCAACCAACAAATATCTGTTTCTTCTTCTCTGTCACACTTTTAAAGAACATAGTATTATATTTGATCTATTATATATAATACAGATAATATATATATATATATATATATATATATATATATATTGCCAAGTAATACATATGCTAATATTTTTAAGAGAAAATTCAAAATTCACTTTGAAATTTAAATTTATTATCACACGCGAAGTTAACATTATTTGATTACTATGTCAATAATCGGAAACATATGTGTTTGTGTGTGTGTGTGTGTGTGTTTAATGTGATAGAGTATCAATATAATTTATTCTTTCTAGAATTTATTTACCTTCTATATGGTACACATTTACGAGTCAGTTTTTGTTGTTCGTCAATTTCGAAGGAGCAAATTTGTCATAAATCTCTATAAAGTCTCTTTGGTTGTAAAGTTCTATTTTAAAAAATAACATACATTCCGAGTATATGAGATACAAAGTAGAATATATATATTTTTGTGATAAGAAAATCGTGCAATGAGGAGTTAGAGAATTGTTCGTTCGTTACGAAGTCACGTTAAATATTGGTTTTCGCAATAATAACGATTTGTACCTCGCAATTAAGTCAATCGGCAAAATCGAATCGGAATTTGGCGCACAGAAGTGAAGTAAATTCGTCCTGTTCGTGTTCCTTCAAAAATCATATTGTCTATGACAATGTTTCGTAGATGCGCAGGCAAAAAGTTTAATTTGCATCGAACACATCACGCACTCTCGAACAATATTTTGCAATTTTCTATTATGCTTAAAAAGAACTTTCTTGTGTGTGTGACATCGCATCTCTTCTACTTGATAAATTTCCTGTATTATTTCACTTATCATGTCTCGATGTTCAATATTTTAATATACGAATTGTTCTTGTGTAATTTATATATTTATAATACGTACACATAAATTTTTAATTTTACATTTTGAGACGATTCGTAATAATATATACATGTATGTATACGTTGATACACGTGTTAGTGTATGTGTTTTCTTTTGAACAACTGTGTTGCTTGGTTTTTTTTTTTGTTTTTCATAGTGATTAGCTGAGCGAAATCAGGCTCGAAAGGAGAACCTTTGGTGTGTAAACACTCTCGCCGAAAATAAAGCTTCCGTCAAGTTTCTCCTAATTACCTAGAATATATTCGGATCGTTATCTTTTTTCTCCCGCGCGATAAAAAGATCGGTCGATATACATATCAACTTAAAGCTTGACCATTAAAATCGTAATTGGTAAGAAACAACGCAATCGAAGAAAGAATATTTGTGAAAGTATAAAATGTATATATTCTAATGTATATACTCAACTATGTATTTGAGAAAACTTGCGCGTATATAAACTTATTAAATAAAAGAAATATTTAAAAAAATAAATAAATAAAAACAAATATACAATATTAAAATCACATCGGGAACTGAAAGAAACTGATTTGACATTAAAATAATTTAAATACACGGTGAGATTGAAGGGTGTTTCGAAAGAACACACACACACACACACGTATATATGTAATATATTATATATTATATAATGTATTATATAATATATTATATATACATACATATTCACAACTTCCTGACATGACGCGCGAAGTGGGTTGTTCAGATCACGAAGTTATCGGGTTTTTTTTTCTATCGAAATGCCCTTCGATACACCGCGTCAACGATCCCAATAAATTGATTCTTGTAGCAAATACGTCGACCAGTTATTTCTGTGGATGCAGACACGTCGTTGTCAAGGTCGATTCCATCATCTCTGCTCTTAATTTTCCTTCTTTCCAAATACCACCATCGAATCATGTTGTTTACACGTTTACGATGCTGTGTACACCGTCGTCCTTGCTGACAAATGCGGCGGATGAGCCACCACCCCCTGTTCCTCCTGTGCCTGCTGCCGTTCCCGTGCCTCCTGCTGGCGCACCCGCTGCGGGCAGATTCACACCCGGTGGTTGCGCACCCGGTGGTGGAAGATATTGATACGGCGACACTGGCGTTTCCGCCGGCATAAACTTCACTGAAATGTTCAAACATCGGTCGCATTAATTTCTGGCCTGTGGGCTGGATATTATTGGGATCGTGGGTGGAAAAGAGGAAACTTCAGGAAATTTGTGACGCGCATTTTAATTTCATAAAATCTTGTTCCTCAACAAAAAATGGGGAAAAGATACATGGGAGACGCGTTATTTTCACAGAAAAATGTTTAATACAGGAGTAAATCTTTTGTCTAAAGTGTAATTTCTCACCATTGTACACACTGGAGAATGTAAAATTATACAATAGCGAAAATGTCTAAAGAAAGAGTTTCTCCAAGTTTTAATTTTGCAATCGAGGGATGAGGCAGAGAATTGTAATATCGTGAACGGGAGAAGTTGCGAATAAGAAATGCTGCGAGAAAACAATTCTGATTTTCTCGATTTTGTTCTTTCCGAATTGCGGGAACTCTGTTGTTTTTCTTAACTATGGCACAAAAGTAACATTGTGATTTGGTATTTTTTATTCGCACACTTTTATAACGATTGACACACATAGAAACACATATAAATTTTAAACAAATAAAAAATATACAGGTTGTACACAACGCTAGAACACAGAAAAGTTGTATCGATATTTTTTTCTTTCTTTTTCTTTTTGACAGCTGTGTTATATTACATTGTGTTTTTTTCATTTCTCTCCCTCTTTCTTCCTCTCTTTCTCTCTAATTAGGATTTTATTTTTTTAAATAGTGTATAGGTGTATTGTCGCGGTTTATTTTAAATCTTAATACACTCGACATCATTTGTACATTAACGACAAACTGGAACGGTTGTACAAATGAACAGCGAGTTAAATAATTTTCAAGCAACGACGAAAATTAAAACATGTTAATGCGACATTCTCTCTTCCGCCTTCGACACGATCATCAGAAAACATAAAAAGTTGTACGATTCTCGTTTGTTAACAGCGATCTGATATAAATTTACTTGTGTCGAATGTGTAAAACAGCAGAAACCCATAAGTTTACCGAAACACAATGATAAAACACATATTTTTATTGAGAGAGAGACTTCGCAACTCAAACGCATTGAATACTTACAATACAGAATAGAAATTGTGAAAGAATGAAATTACGAATGAAATTACAAGATACGGAGAAAAACCAAATCTTGAAATAAATGCGCGAAGAAAATTGTATAATTTAGAAACTTAGACAGTTAACGAAAAATTATATATTTATGTATACAAAACAGTGATAGTTTAAAGAAATAAGTTTTTAAATATAAACAATTACAAGTAATTCTGCACTTAATGTACGATTTCACAAAATGGAGTTGCGCGACTGTTGAATCGAAGGAAATATCAAAACTGAAGTATCGACGGTGTCTGAATAGATAAAATAAAAAAAACAAATCAATATTCGACAGAGAAAGCCAAGCAAAGACTGCACAAATCTGTTGTTCTTACCTCCTGCTTGGATTTAACGGACACTAGGCTTTAATAATGATCCTCTTCTTGGAAGGCGCGTTGCAACGTTTTTTATTCGATCGTCAATGAGTCTTTAAAAAATTGTTATCGCGCGTCTTACTTCCGATTAGGAGTGAAGAAAAACTCTGTCCTCGGCAAAAAAAAACAGTGTCTCAGAGTTTTCACGTGCAACAAAAAAAAACAAAAATAAAAGAGAAGAAACTGAAACGTCACTCGTTCGTTCATCGAGAGCGACAAGGTCCGAAAATAAATCTCTCGGAGAATAATGAGGAGGAGGATTTTAACAAACAACAAAAAAATAAATTGTAACCATGATCGAGATTCCCCTCTTCGCTGTTGTGCTTCTTCATAACTTCAATTAATTTAACTACGCAGTGTATTCTTTTATTCGGTACTGTACAATGTTTCATCAAAGCGCAGGATTATGATCATATTTGTATAATAATTAAGGGGTACGTCGAACGGTTAAGATACAACACACTATGTGTTTATATATAAGTTCGTTAAACATAGAATGATAAACATTATAACTCGAGTCGTGTGTGTGGGCGGCCACTTCGCGCGACAACCTCAAAGAGTTTCTCATTTGTCGATCGACAGAGTTCTCTTTTTAATCTCCGACGGACTCTGACGAGTTCAACAAAGCGTATCGCACTTAAGCGACTCGTGGTCCCCAACGTACAATTCACATCGTCGACACATTAATTTTTCAATGACGTCGCGCTCGGTAACAAATACCTTTGAAAAATAATAATAATAAAACGAGTAACGAACTACGATTAATTTTCTTTTTTGTTTGTAATTTTTGTGCCGATTGACTGATCAAAAACGTGTCTTATAGCGGAAAGTTATTATATCGATATATATCCTCGCTTTTCCTAAAGTGAATACTCGCGAAAATGAGTGTGAATAAGGATTGCGTTCTAATCGATTGCGACACAATGAGAAACTTTTAATTTTTTTTTCTCCCCTTCGGTGAATCTCATCGCGTGTGTAGAAGTCGCTGCGGAATGGCGCCTGCAGAGATATTCGCGGACGTCGGGACGGGATCGGAGAGAGGAATAATTGCGGAGGATTGTGCGGTCGCGGAAGAGGACACTCGCGCATCGTATCTCGAGATTATTATTGCTGATTCAGCAGCAGCATTATCGAAATCAGAGAAGGACTAAAAAACGGAAGAGGAAAGAAGATGAGGGAGGATCGACAGAGATCGACGACGAGATCCTCGTCGTCGTTGGAACCGTTGTTGACGACGTGTTGCGTTTTTCCGTCGAATAAACGATAAGAGGATAAAGCATCTGTCGGTCAGATTATCCTTCAATTAGAGGACATTGTTCCATTTTTTTTTTTTTTTTTTTTTTTATTTATTTATTTCGATGCAAAGCTTATTCGCGAAACGAGACGATCAACTCTCTCGTCGTCGTAATCGTCAACGTTATCAAAGTTTTCATTGTAGTATTTTTATTATTATTATTATTAATTTTCATAGCATTTTTTAATTATTATTATTAATATTACTGTTATTATCGTAATTATATCATTATTATTAACATGTATACATAACATCTTGTAGATAATTTCTTAAAACATCATCTATCATTCGGTCGGTCTATGCCGCGGCGTATATTTCTTTCCTACCTCCCTTTATCCATCTCTCTTTCGATTTCTATCCTTCTCCCCTTTCCTCCATTGTTCTTTAATTGTCTTTTAAATTCTCTGTACACAGGTTACTCGGGAACTTGTAATCGTCGTCTTCGACGAAGGCAGGTGACTTGCCGCGCGTTAATACAAGAGATCGTGGGTTTTCGTCTTTTAACGAACCGCCCTTCCCTCTTCCTATTACACGTCTATTAAACACCACCCTTCGGAATTTGTGTCAACACAGTCACGTGATTGTTCATTGTATACGCAATAGCCGAGTGGCGAGAAAAAAATTTTACGATTCCGCATCACTGCTGCCGCAGTTCCGTTTTTTTCCGTTTTCTTTCTCTTCTCGCGTCCTCCATCCCTCTTCGGCGATTTATTCCTCTATAATTCGCAAAAAGTGCAAGAGATGTGAGATATAAAAAAAAAAAAAAAAAAATGAAAGAGACAAATGCGTGTATGTGAGATTCTCTTCGATACAATCGGAGCGGAGTGTTTGATCGGTTCGATAAAATGGCGCGCGCGCGAAGAACAAATGATATATTATTTACAGTTTCACATGATTTTACACATTATACGTCTATAAATGTTGCGTTCCCGCATATTCACCGCCAGTACTGAAAATCTATGTTTTCACGTCACATGCGCTATGAGATTTCCAGCACTGACAGTGAATATATCGGAACGCAGCCAAATTAAATGTCTGGATATACATACATCGTGAATGCGTTTTGTGTGTGCGAGCGAACGTGCATTACAGCGCAACTGCCTTCGTCGGAAAGATTTCTGTGTTGGTGATTTTCACAGATATCTCCTGTGTGTCTCTTTGTGTGTGTTTTCTTTCTTTTTTTCTATACATATATATATATCTCCTATATATTTATATATATATATATTTATATATATATATATGTATATATATATACATATATATTTTATATGTCTTACTGCGTTTTACAACAAATCTTTCTTCCCTTCGTCTCTTTTCGACTACACTCTTTTGTACACACGACAACCGTCTCTTTCTCCCTCTCTCATTCTTCTGATTAACAAAGATGGACCAAGATGAAAGTGTAGAACGCATTTATTTAATTACACGCGTTTATTTAATTAATCAACTGTGCTTATAATGACCGCGCGAGATCTCAACGGAATCGTTTTCCGCAATGTTTCAACGTCGTTTGTTGAAACTTTGACGATTACTTTAAAAGTATACCGCCTGGTTTAATCGGTCGCTATCGTCGAGATCACACGGCTATACGGGAAAAGATAAATCAACATCGCGTGACGCAGCGCGTACTTAAATGCGCGGAACGCGACATTTGCTCATCCCCGCGCAATTGCTCGTGTAGCAAAACGGGGTGAATTCGCCGCGCAAATGTTCGAAATAACACAACAATGGAATGGATTAATAACGGAGAATCCGGTGAGTAAAATCCCGCGAAAATGTTTAAAATTATCTCGCGTGCGCGAGATCTTCGTCCATTTCGCGGAGATACGAGACAGAGACGGTTCGGTGCGATTTTTTTTATTTTCTGTCTTTTCTTCCGTTTTCTCTGCTCGGATCCGATAAAACTACAAAGGATAGCAGATTTCGTGGCAAAGTTTTCGTGATCGTTGCGACGGCTCTCTTCGTCGTTCCCGCTCGTAATGTATAACGTCCTTCCTTCTCTCTTCTCTCTAATTATTCGCAGACGCCGTTTCTTCCTCGTCCGTTCGCGACGAATCCAGATGATCGATCGATAGATCGCCGCGCGCGATCGATTCGACATTATGTTCGCGGAGAACTCCGTCGTAGAGCTCGTCAACGGCTCATCACAATTTCCGTCTGGCGAGATCATCGGTATATTCCCCACATCCCCTGTGATTAACTCTCTCTCGCGTTCCTTCCTCTCCCCCCTCCCCCCACCTCTAAAAAAATCCATCGATCTTCTCTTCACGAATCATCTCTTTCCAATAGCTTCTCCTTCGTATTCCATCGTCTTGCTTATCTTCTTCCTTCTTTTAACCTCTCTTTGTTGTCGCTGTGATGAAATGGCTGTTGCGTTTTATTTTACTTTAGCTCTTACCCTCTCGCGCTCAATTTTGCGTATTACTGCCGCCGGTGAAGCTCGCTGAAAACAATAACAACATTTGTTCTCCGTACCACTGGATCAAGAACGGCGATGGGTTTTTTAATTCCATGCCGTGTCGCGTTTTATTTCTCCGTCTCTTCGGATTTTAATATTGTTCTAGCTCTGTTTGTACTTGTTTCTTTTTTTTTTTTTTTTTTAATCTATTTTTGTTTCTTTCGTTTCGCTTTTCTTTGCATGCAGAAACCGACGGATCGCGCTCGTCGTCGTGGACAAAAGTCAGTTGAAAAATTGTTTCATATAGTAATCTGATGTCGTGTACTGTTTTATAGTTTTTGAAACATTAAATGAAAAGTGGAGTTTTTATTGACCGCCATTGTGTCCACGACGGAGCATTTTTATAAACCAAGACTGAGTGGTTTTTAGCCATTGAGAGGATAGAAACACATGCGAGCGGGGGTGGAAGCTGGAATGCAAATGCGAGTACACACATCCAGTAAAGTATTATGAAGCTAATTCCGCGAAAATAATTAGCGGTAGAATAAATTTTTATTTTTGCCAGAAGTTCCGTCGTATGCAGTTTTATTTGTTGTAAACTCGTAACAAAACAATAAATATCGCGTCGCAGTTTGTTGGGAAATTCTGGCCACTAGAAAAGTTGTTGTTTTGCACTAGAAGCTTACACATTCCACATAACGTATAAATAAATATAAGCCATGCATTGCTATTTCAACGTCGGGTTTGGTTTTCTTTTGTTTCTTTTTTTGTTTTTTTTGAAGGAAAAATAATTTATATTGATAACGGCACATGCTCCGCAATATGACAGGTCAAGCACGAAATGCGAAGATCGTCCCAGAAACGTTTACTTGATTCGTCTCTATGAGTATTGGAGGAATGCGCTTTATTTATTGAAAATATGCGTTTCCTCGCAGGACGCGGTGTATGAGTATTTTCACGTTGTAACTAACAGTCGAAGAATGTTATTTAAGAGAGGAAAAAAAAATAAAAGAGAAATATAGAGAGAAAGAGTTAGAGAGAAAAAGAGAAACATGCAGAATGGAATGTGCATTATGTTTATTAAGTATGTGCACTAAATGAAATTAAAATTGTTATAATATGAATATGTATCTAAGAGCCAAATACAAAATTAACAGACTCTTACAAGAGTATCTATAATAAAAAAATTAATAATTGAAAACTGAATAAAAAATAAACGATACATACTTAGTGAGATGAGAGATAACAAAACTATATAACGATATAATCTACAAAATATAATGTGTGCTAAATTACGTTAAACTTTTCTGCATATAAGACCGAATAAATAATGAGAAATAATAAGAGAAAGTGCTTGGAGAAGAGATGTAAGTTGCATTTCGGTAGAAAAAGAGAGAAAAAGATAGAGAGAAAATTCATTATCGAGTGCTGCAATAAAATCATAGCTTACCGTTACTGAAGAGTATAGAATAGGATTAAACAAAAACATTTGAGAGGCCTTTTTTTTTGTTGTAGCTGTTGTAGTTGTTGTTTGATAATTCTTACTGTAGTTGCCGATATTGTGCTTGTTGTTGTTGTTGTTGATGTTGTCGTTTGTCGTTTGTCGTTGTAAATGTTTTTTTTTTTTCATTTCTTGTGTTTTTTTTATTTCTCGATGGTATTTTGTATATATTGTTTCTTTTTTACATTCTTGCCTCAAGTCACAATGTTTCGAAGCTTGGTGTAGAACATGTTCACACTCGGTGTTTTGTTTGTTGTTTTATCGATTAGACCACCAGAGACAGAGAATGTCAAAAATCACTGCCTGGGACCAACTTCAGAAAGAGGATAACCACCGAAAGTACAGACAAAATACATATAACAACGATTGCAGTCCGTAAACACACATGTATATATACGCAGGGTGAGGTATGGTTGTGTCTTGGAAAAACATTCCCTTTAAAAAGCAAATTCCGTTCATATTTCGGCATCCTTTGTAGGAACTGATACACATGTAATCCGTGTCCCTCGGGATCAACTCACACGCAATTTACACACGTCTAAGTTAAACGTAAAGGTTGTGGCACAAAATACGTATGTATGTATGTACATATATATACACGATATATATACACTGCAACAGTAAAAAAAACATTGTAACAATTCGTGCGTCTCTTCCAGTCGTCTTATGGACTTGAAGAGGAACGGCTCGGGCACATTTCGAGCAGAAAGTATTGTGAAAATTATTGATGAGACAACACACAGTCGGCAGCAACTTTTTTACTGCTTACACTTGCACGTTGTGTTGCGAAAGAAAAAGAATCCGCGAAATATGTGAGGGTGGATGCTATCGAAAATTTATATAGGTTGTTTGTAGTGTGTCGCCGTGGAGATTGTTAATTAAAGTAAAAACTTGAGGTAAAATCGCTTTCATAAATATGCAACGACTTCGGGCGGGTGGCGGAGAGAGCTGTGTATAACGCAATTCTTTATACACACAGATAAAATACAACAGATATGTATGATATGTAGTACACCAGCTATTACCTATCACAGGCAGACAGAGCACGTAACACCAACTAATAAGTGCCAGTTTTATAAACGTATCTATATTGAAAAACAAAAATAAAACAACTATATAAAACAATATTATTGTATTGTTACAATAAACAAAATATGATTTCTTATTGTAATTTTATCGCGCGCGATTTTATTCAATGTGACATTGTTTATTTAAACGCACAGTTTTTATTCAGTTTTTTTTTGTTTTATAAAACTGGAAGCACTTGACACCAAAATAAAATAAAAAATAAAAAAATTTCGAAAACACTCTGTGTGTGAGAATTATCAAAATATGTGAAAGTCCATATGTCGGCCGATAAACACAGCGAGAACACAATCACAGAGAGAGAGAGTTGTACACACAAGGTTTCGGGTTCACACACATTTTCTACAATACGTTGGAAAGAGGAGATACGTCATGGATATAAAGAAATAGATCCAGTATGTATTGGCTGCGCGCATTAATCTTTTCAAGAAGAAACAGAGAGAAAAACACGAGCATTTAACAAGGAAAACAAAACGTTAATGTATCTCTCTCTTTCTTTCTTTTTATATCACGTTTGTTGGTGCTAATATTCCACATATGCCGGTGAAAATACACGTGCAACACGCACACACTGGAATCTATTTTTTTTTTTTTTTTTTTTTTTTTTTTATGCCCATGAGCGAGGGAAGAAACGAGGGGTGAAGAACAACAATGAAAACGCAATGTCGCAATTGCTTTTTGTTTTCTACCTTCAGACTCACTCACACACAAATCTCTTCCACCAATCAGCGCGCCTACATGAAGTTCGCTAGATGGGAAAAGAGAGAAATACATAGAATTTTCACACGTGTTTAGATGATGAATGAACAAAAAGGGAGACGTATAAGTGTGACGCCGGTTTTCAGGCGGATTCACACACGTTGCCGCGACACGTTGTCTTTCTCGCGCATTTCATTGTTCTTTCGCGTACACGCGCGCTTGCGATAAAGACGTTTTTTTTTTTTTTTTTTACTGCAAGCGTGTTCTCGTCTCGTTTAATAAAATGCACAAAAATGACACGCGTGATGAAAACTTGGACTCGAAAAGTAAAGCGAAAGTTATTCCGAAGATGAGAAAGGAAATGCGCGCAAACGCGTTATTCGAAAAAGTTTTCGTGAAAATAGATCGAGATCAGATAGTTGTTTGACTCAAGCGAAGCACGAGACAACATTTTTCGTTTTTTGGCGACATTTCTTCGAGAAATCCGAGAGGGATTTCTCAAAAAAAAAAAAAAAGCTATATAAAATGCAAATCCGCGGAGATATGGAAGTTTCGCTCGGTCAACAATCGCGTCGTTCTTTCGTGCAAACACAATTATCAGTACGTCTCCTTAGCACAGAAAGTATAGATCGACAAAGAGACATTAGCCAAGAACGACTGATTCAGACACGGTGTGAACGCATCGTGCGAGCTGCAAAAACTTGGAACCCAGAAGTTCATCCAACCGCGCGCAGTAGAAATTCATACTCGTAGTCCGAATATTGATTGCGAACTCGGAGGGAGAGAGATTGAATATTAATTTCTACATCTAATTTAAGTATATAAAGCTCGCGTTTCGATTGAATCGCGACGAATATCGCGTCTGAAGATCGAGTGCGAAAGAAGAATTGACGAAGCTGAATTAGTCGCTCGTAATATACATGGAGACGCGAGAGATCACACAGAACATTTAAACAGTTACAGTGGCAGCTGTTAAACAAATCGTCAAATGCATCAGTCAACTTACCGACAATGATGGCCACTATGACGAGCGCGATGACACCCATGATGATCATCATCTATTTTGGGGGAGGTAGAAGAAAACAAACGGAAAAAAAAAGAAAGTTTCATTACTATAAAGGTACATCTTCACAAGACGTATAATCGCGTCTCATAAATGTGTCTCAGCTCTCGGTGCTCACCTTTAGATTTTGTAGCCAGAACTTTCTCTTCAATTTTCCCGCTTGCTGTTCGAATTGTGAGGCTCCTTGTTGGAGTGCATCTGCAAAAATCAATCAAACACGCGAGCGTGTAAACGCCTAAAATTCATATCAAACACGTCGTCGCATATTATTTATTTATTAGAAGAAGAAGTATTTGACGAAGAACGGAAACGAGTAACGCGACTTGTATAAAAAAAAAACACTCGGGAGAGACACGTTGTTGCGTAATAATATATGAGCGAAGCGAAAAGGAAATCGACGTTTTACCAGTTACGCTCACGTAAAACGTGGCATCGATTCGTCGCAGTAATCGATATCAACGTGTAGTCAGACGCGCAGGGTCGAGCCACCTTGTCGCGCCGCGATGTCATGAATGAAAAGGTGCGAGTATAGTGTCTTTTCGCGCGGATATATAATTTTTCTTTCTCTTAAGATCTCCGAGAACACGCGCTACTCGGACACGAAATGATATTTTGATAACGGGAAAATCGAACGCGGATGTACACATAAATCAAGCAAAACACACACAGGTGTGTACGAATCCATCTTCTCGAAATTTGTACGACATTCTCTTATAAATGGTACGATTAGTACGCTCCCCCTTACTTAAGCGTTAATTGTAATCTTGCAATAAATGACATCCGCGATGAATGAGGGTTTGATACAGAAGCGGCGAACAATAGCGTGTGACGCAGATAGAAATTAATGAATATCGAACGGCGAATGAACAGGGTTAGGTTCGCAACGCAACACCGGGGTAGGATCGATATGTGCGCGTTCGAATAATGTAATGTGTGTGTTAAAATTACATAGTACGAAACAACAACTCAACGACAAAGTGATCGCCACCGATTTCGCGAGAGATTATTGCCTCATCGGGTGATTATCGAGAAAAGTTTTCCGTTCCGGCTTTTCTCGAAGCCTTTACCGACGCAGAAAAAGCTCACCTGCTCGGTCATCGAGCTCCGAGAGCTTCTGATCACGCTCCAGGACCTTTTCCACGTTCGTCTTCATGATGTCGACGACCTCGTCGACTTGCGCTTGCGTGGCCTGCAACCGCTTCTGCGACGCGATCTGCTGGGGCGTCCTGGGGCCGCCGACGATACCATCGGTGCCCGCGCCTGCACCAGCCGCTGCATCCGGTGCTAAACCACCCTCCGTAGCCCTGAAGAAAAGAAGACAATGTCACGTTCCAAAGGTCGCGTGATTTTTGTAAAATACGTTTTTTTTCTACATCGGATTCACTCGTGAAAAGTAAAATCGATGAAAGAGAAAAAAAAACAATAAATCAGAGAATATCGAATAAAATTATGTTTTTGATATTCGAATGCGTGAAATAAATACGCGTCGGGGGAAAATGCACGTCCTGGCGAAAATGCAGGCGCAAAATTCTACATTCATCAAGTCAGGCGACACCGTATGTACGTATTACCGATGCGGTTGTATTTTACGATTTGCGCGTGCCAAGAGAGAAATTTATTTGTATTTTCTGAAATGTGCGACGTGTGTGCGTCTCTCTTTTGCGGCGACTCTAAAAAACACCAAAACAAAAAAAAAATGAAAAGAAGAGTGCAAATACGCGTGCGGGAATGAATGTCACTTCATCAGCGGATATATATGTGCGAGCCGCATGAATTTTAGCGTCGTCCCGCATTTGTTCCATGGTGTTGCGTGAGATTTTTCCCATATTAAATTGTCGCTGAAAACCACGTCGCAAAAGGGCAAAGTTCGTGACACGATTTCGCCATCCGCCTCGTTTAATGGCAAAAATTCGATGCGTAATAATACGGAGACGCGTACTTATTTCCTTCCCGTTTGTTCGCTAAAAGAAGAAAGTGAATGACAACGAGGAGACAACGACGAAGAAGAAGAAACGGTTTCGCGAAAAATCGCATCGCGTTTTTTTCGCGACAAAAAAGAAATTTCGAGGAAAAAGGTCGTTGGCAATATGACGCGCGTCTATTTTGAAAAAGATCGCAATCTAGAACACGCGTGTGTACACTCTCGTTCTGGGTAAATCGATCGCCATTACCTGTTGGTTACATTTATTCGCTCAATATTAGACACACCACACACACCCATACAATATTGTATATATACATCACAGATATTTTGATGCGTGTGTGTCACGCGTTGCGTATATACAATATTATTTCATGAGTTCTCTTTTATGGGATTTCCGACCAAGCCGACGTCCGACCTTTCGGAGAGATAAATAGCGAGACCTTTTCCCGGAACTGCTGCGAGTAATGTCAATCTAATTACGCAGCAACTTTACGTACAGCGGAGTATAATTGAGTTTTCCATTCATTTTTCCCAGACGTGTGACATTCTATCTTTCATCATAATCTCCGCGCTCGTTATATATAAACATATTCCTCAAATTAATTACGCGACCGTCAGCAGCAAGAACGAGAGCTGCACAATGCGTAAATATCAATGAGCGCAACAACCGCCGTATAGTACGCATCGCGGCGCGATCTATTAATTAAATTGGAAGAAAGAATTGCGGAGAAGTTTTGGACTCGATCGATTTTTTAGATTGCACGAGATTCATTGCAGAAATTTCACCGATCATCAGTGTATAATCGCGAGAAGGGTGAGATACGTGACGTAAATCGTGAAAATTACGAGTGTGTGTATGTGTGTGTGTGTGTTGATTTTATGCGGGTGTTCTACGTTTCGAAAAAAACGCCGACTATGCGGCGGATTAAAAAGCGCTCGACGCGGATGAGCTGCGGGTTTTATTTTTGGCCGAACGATCGAACAACCGCCGAGTGGCAACAGTCGATCGATCGACTATTCGAACACCGTCGCGCTGGAATAGTTAAACATAGAGAAGAGACAGAGAGAAAGAAAGAGAGAGAGAGAGAGAGAGTGGGTTGTGTACGTGTCTTCTCTCCCTCGGTATCATTTTCATTGAGATGTCGGACGCCGACGACGTCGGAATATTTCGGCCCGCCGTCTGGCATTTGCTACGACATTTCCACGCAATTCCATTTGATGCGTATTACGTCAGCGATATGATCAATAGAGGCAATAATTGCCATATCGACGTGATCCAAATTAATTGCTCAAATTAAGATGTAAACAATCGTCTAATTATATCGCATGCGATATGAACAACGTTCGATGTATCGGTTTCGCTCGACAAAAAATGCCTGCCGATATTATTAATTAGCTGCTGTGAAAGATGAGCTATACGGTAAAAAAAAAAAAAAAAACAAAAAGCTCAGTTGTTTGTGTTGGTTTTTCTTAGTTGCACGCTAATAAGTTTCGCTTAAATTCTCCGGTGCGGTGTGGGTGTCTTTGTTTTTTTGAAAATTGCCGTGCCGCTACTTTTTGTTTGCAATTCGAACGCTCGATGTATTTGTCCAAAGTTTTTTTCCGCTACACACACACACACACCGTCCGTCACGCATCGTGCGCGCGAAATCGGAGAAAAATATTCACCCCCCATGTGACGTAAAATAACGTTATATAATGAGATTAATACATCGATCGTGGGCGCGCTGCTTCTTCATCCTTGTTATTGGATTAGTACGCGACTGGCGCTGAATACTTATGGGATTTGCATCACATGGAGAGAAGTATATAGCGCGTTTAGAAAGAAAAAAAATCTCTTTGTAATTGATCCTATCTCTTTTTTATAGCGATTAATTGAGGAGTTCATTAAGTGCCGCTGAAACAAAAATAACGCTTTTTATCTTTGCGAATAACACGAAGCAAATTGAAATCGCAATGTGATACGCAATATGACACGTCGAACCAATGCGGCAAATTAATTCGACCAAATTAATCCAAATTGATTTGAGATAATGTGAATTCACATAACATATATACGTATATATACATAATAGGTATGTGATGTGATAATAATGATTAAAGGATTGGCGTCTATTTTCAGACGAATTCCGCGAATCGTGTCAAAGGGAAAGCGGCGACTTGCATTAAGCCGGTTCGATCTTTGATAGCAGCACCGGAACAGCAAGAGCGGGGCGCGTGTTCTCACGGCCGGTTCGCACAGCCGCCTCCGAAGATTCCGTTGGGCTTTGATCAATCCGGCGAACGGTTCATTGTTCGCCAAGCCTGCGACAGGGTGCGAACGAATCTTCTCGCCGTCTAGCAGCAAAACCGTAGAGCATTGCCGTAAATGTGTGCTCATCATTGATTATCTAAATATAGAAACGAGCTCTCTTCCTCTGACATGTAGTGGCAGAGTGTGTGCGTCGTGCAATTGATCCTGGCTCTATGTATGTGTGTGTGTGTGTGTGTGTGTGTGTGTGTGTGTGTGTGCGTGCGTGTGCGCGCGCGTATTGTGTGTTCGCAATTAAGTTTCTGTTCGGTTTATACATTTAAGAAGCGGGGCGAAATGCGCACAAGGTGCCGCAAAGCCTGTATACTCAGAACGGCACACGCGAATCAGAATTGAGATCACAAGAGAGCGAAATTCGATCGATCGGGAGAAAGTTTCTCGCCAAATTCCTTTTTCTCGTTTTTCATTTTCTGTTTACACCAATCCAATCTCAATCCCTAATCCGTAGTCTGATAAAGACTTGAAGAGATCATCTCGCCGAGACAAAAAATTTTCCTTATCGAACGTATATTGATAACACCAAATGCTCTCGATATTGTCTCTGAAATTAAATTATCATATGTCTGTGTCATATGTAAAAAGTTTGCGTCGTATTTCGCGCTTGTCGACTGTGTGCGTGCGCGTGTACGTGTTGCGACGACGACGAATGGGCGATGTCTGAATCATCCTCGCGTTTCTCTATCGAGATATTGTTCAAGATCGCGAAACACACGCGGAGCAGATATAAGATCTGCGACATAACTGTTGTTTTGTAATTATGTTATTTCGATTGATCGCAAAATAAAATGCGCGCAATTGGAAGCTAAATGGGAAATGTGCGCGAGAGAAACGAGGACGATAAGAAACAAAAAATAGACGGAATATATTCGTCCGCTCGCGCGAGAGAAGCGAGATTTATTTTTCAACACGTTTATTCTGCATCGTAATCCGATTCGTGTGGTTCTCAGATCTTTTTCGTTCTATATTTCATATTTCAATTACACACCAACGTAAATGAGTAAATAAAGAAATGTAAACACACACGGTGTTCCAATTAATATTACAAAAGTGTGGGAGTTGGAATAACATAACGCGCTCGTACGAAAAAAAAAAAAAACGTGAGAGATATCTCACGTTTAACACGGGGCTAAACATTTCACGCGCGCTAAACGTGTGCGCGCTTGTGTTTTATCAATATTTTTTTTTCCTAGATCGACTTAGGGATGTTATATGGTCTATAAAAAAAAAAAAAAGAAAAAAAAACGTTCGAGAAAAACGCCAATCAAGATCGCTGCATTGTCGTGCATCCGCCGAAGGACACGATCGAACATCGTATATGTGTGCGTGTGTGTATATATATATATATATGGTTGGCCGTCTTTCGAGTCAATTTCTTTCGACGAAATCTGGTCTCGCGCTTCGAAGCTCCGTTGCATTCTATTGGAAATTCTGCCGTGTATCGTGGACAGAGACGGGACGGGTCGTGCCGGAGGGATCGATTGGCGACGACAAGAGCCGCGGCAATTGCGTCTTAAAACGCATCTTACACGTCGTTGCGATTCTCGCCACGGCATTTGCCGTTTGCTCGCGCGATTTCTTTTCTTGTACCGACAAAGTTCATCGATCGCCGCGTTCCGCGCGAATTCTCTTGCACGTAAAATTAATCGCGAAAAGCTTAATAGAGCGCGAGGAATCCGAACGCGGTCTTCGATCCGCCCTTACAATCGCTCGTTATTACACACACACGCACACACACACACACATACTCTCTCTCTTTCTCTCTCTCTCTCTCGCTGTGCAATCATATGTCGAGCGCGTTGCAGTTTGTACTTCTTGAAGAAGGTTCTCGCGCGACCGTTCGTGTCCTCGATTCACACCACTCACGAAATGGCCACGGAATTCACCCCGGATGCAATTCTACGGAATAATCGCCATTTGTATCGTCGCGTTCGAACGTGAATCGGAAGTAGAAAGCTCGATTTCGTAGCTCGCGACACTCGATGTTTCCGATCCTCGCAATTTTTGCGTCGAGCGTGTATATAAATTTTCATGTAGGAAGTGCATCGAGAGAGGAAATGCACCTCGATATAGCGCAACGCGCGAATCGTCTCTCTCTCTCTCTCTCTTGAATACGTGTGTATGTATGTGTGTCATCTTTCGTCTATATTCTGCTAAATGTTAAATTTCTAACGATCTCTCGAATATGTCGTCAAGCGAGTCACAATGACTCGCCTTCGTTAAAAGTAGTAATTAAGAGGCTCGATACGCGAGCTCCACCACCGTCGGGTTTTCACGGATTATACGTAACGAAATACGTACGTCTCCTCCTCGCGACATTCTCGCGAAGACCTTCGTTGTTCCTCCCCGGCGCGGACAGTTACACGCGCGTATTATCACATGTGTACTCACATGCTTGTAGATCAGATCGCTTTCGGGTGTTTCTATTCCGGCAGTCCTCGTCGATTTGTGTCGATCGGCTTACGTACGGTGGCACCCTTCGTTCAAGTCGGTCGGGAGTCGATCGGTGCTCTCGGCGCGTACTTTTCGCGAGCGACTGCCAGCGAGACTAGATGGCCGCCGCGGTATTGATAAAATTTCCAGCGACACGCCGTCGCGCGATATCGTCGGCATGCGCGCGCCCCAGCGATATATCTCGATCTCGTCCACCCTCGAGCACCAACTTCCGCTTCCCACGTTCGCCGCGTGTTCCGCGAAACCGCCACTCCAACGATTTTATTCGCGATCGCTCGCGAGACTCGTTGTGCAGACGCTCCCGATTCACGTACGATCGATCGGTGTTTCGCGCGAAGCAACGAACGCACGTTCGAAAAGTGCGCCGTGGGCGTCGAGAATCGATTCCTCGAAATGGCGAGGTCGACACACGGCGCTACATAACCGTTCGATCGCGCACGCGCGACCAATTTCAGTCAATAAACGCAACCCTCGCAACCCTCATGCGCGAACACACCCTGACGGACCCCAGGAACGTGTTGTCCGTTTTCTCACGAGTCGTCAAAAAGGACTTTGGCAGCGGAGATTTAAATTGAAACAACTAACAATTCTTAATTTACACAACTTAATTTTTAAAAAATAATTGATAAAATGGCGCTCTGCTTTGATATTCTGACATTCTTAAAGTGCTTTAAACCCTTAAACAAATATGTAATCTAAATTGCAAAATTTTCTAGGAAATCTATTATAGGTAATAACGGTACAAGTAGTACTTGAAAATTTACTGCATTATTTAGTCGATTGTCGTTGGGGACAAGTGATTGGAAAAATAAAATCGTATCGCGTCGTAGAGTTTTAATCATTTTTGTCTTCGACAAAAATTGAAACCGTGTGTCTTGCGTACGTTCCTGACGACGCGGTGCAAGTGCGCGCACCAAGCATCCGCAACATGTTTTATTTATGCCCCTGATTGCGATTTTCGTCGTGAGTCACATCGTATCACATCACAGAGGACGACGCGCGTTCAAGATGCTTCTGCGATATTGTTCGTACGCCCGATTATGGCAGCTCGTAGCGGTAAGTGATCTCATTTTCTGCGAAAGAATACAGTTTTGTGTATTAAATTATATCGTCACCATATTGTGTGCGGACATTGCAGCGAGTTTAACTTAATTTTTCTGGTTGAAAAAAAAAAAAATGGACGCCCGAGAGAGTCGCCGCACGGTTCTAATTATCATTCTCTCGATGCTTTTTTAATTGTATTTTATTTTATTCTTTTTTTTTGTTCATTTTATTCTTGTTTCGTTTGTTATTTCGTAGAACACACATCGTATTATTGGGAAAATAATTTAACGACAACGTTGCGTATAAATTATGACAGACGTGAGTTGAATTGTTTATAACGCAATTCATTACACGGTTTACAATATCATGAAATTCTGCAATTTTACACCGTGCAATTAATTTATGACAAATTCGCGTCTCTGCGTATGCCAAAATGATTAATTCGGTCGTGTGCGCGCGTTGAAAACATTTTTTTATGTATTTGTTACGTTTTGTGTATATTTTATTGACATTAAATGTATCGTGTCGTTGACATACAATGCAATATTGATTGCGTCAATTGTCGCACGACGAGAGAAAATTTGCGGTCACGATATAACAAATTTGTCGTGACTACACACAGAAAAATGCATACTGTATCAAGTATATAATAAGTTTATATATCCGCAAATATATTATAAGATTTTCGTAAGTATTTAATTTACTCAAAATACAAATTTACTAAGATTTAGAGTGTATTTTGAGTAAATTAAATACTTACAAAGATCTTATAATATATTTGCGGATATATAAACTTATTATATACTTGATACAGTATGCATTTTTCTGTGTGTACGTTTTGCAAACTTCTCGATTAGCAGGTTGTCGTTTTTATCGATGGAGTTCTCTTGTTGTCGTTATCACGCTTTTAGATGGCGCGAGAAGATATTATTTTGTGTTTACGTACGAATATGTCATACGCACGTGTCATCAATTTCGTGCTAAACTGCAACGTTTCACAATTAATTAATTAATTATATAGCGACAACATAACGAAATTTATCACATTTTACATATGTGTTACACCAATTTGTAGAAAATCACTTAACTGAGCCTAGATTCAGTCTTGCTGTCTCATTCGTTTCACGAGCTAAGCATATTTTTTTTTATTATATCCTTGACGTCATGATATAATCATGTGACTTGTCATGCGTCCAGGTCAGGCAACCTCTTACGTTATTAACTTTTAACAGCGTTATCTGATAGAGATAACAAGAATGAATTAAAAATCAATATAATACGCATTCTTTCCACTAAATTTTGAAAAATTTTTTGCTTCTACTCGAGGTAATGATACAGTTGCACAAAGATTGAGAGATTGTCATATTAAGTAAGTTTGGAACAGAATGTGACAATAAGTTTTAAGAAATAGTTTGATCACAAGTAATGATGTCTCAACCATTGTGTTAAATTTTTTCGACCATTGTGTGTTGTAGAAAAAAATTACAAAGAGTAGCTTCTACTTGTTTGTTAAAAAAAAAAAAACCATGTACAGATTTTTGTGACTATTATTATTTGTATATCTAATGCGCTTCTGTAGTTTCAGAAAAACTGAAGTTGTTATCTTCAAATCTCCATTGTTCTCAGTAACAACAAAAGAACGTGACAAAACAAGCACAAAAGAAACAGATCTTCTCATCAATCTCGGTAAACTGAATCGGCCGATTATAAGCGTCAACTGTTGTCAATTCTAAACGACTAACGTAATTGGTCGATTCCAATGAAATAATCGGTCGATTAAGTCAACCGAAGTCGGTGACTAGCTCTAGAAATAAATACGTGACGCTACTAAACGCGCCAAGTAGATAGATACGGGGATATCTACCTACTTACGTTACTGACTCGCGATTAGTTTTTTGAGATTGTCGAACCTGCTCACACGTCCGCTGTTGGCTCACTGTAACAGATTGTATCAAGTCTGACTCGTTTCTCATATGAGTAATTTGTGACTGTTGTGTGACATTTCGTTTTTTTTGTCTGCGTATTTAATTTGTCTCTAATTTATTCCTACGCACAAGCAAGTTTAGGTGAGTGACATTGAACTTGTGTAAAGTACTGAGATTTACATCATACGCACACTCATGTGTTCTCTACAAAGCGATGTAACGTGTTTACATGAGTCAATAGTAGATTGATTATGTCTAATGAAGCTTCTTGGTTTTTATCATGCACATTTTACGCACATCTTTTCTTTATTTATATAATTTTTCTCTACTTATAAATAAAGAAATATAAAAAGCGTGTATTTGGCGAATAATAAAACATGTTAATAATGAATGTAAAGATGAAACTCGTTTGGAAACATATGTACAACTTTAAGGTTATGGGCGTGTGCTCGTCAATTCGTCGATAACACGATTTCTTTAAAGATTCTTGCAAAACACGCGTTGTGTTTTGCATTATTTACTTCTGATTACGTCGAAATTGTGTGCGAATTGACGAATATATATTTGCCAAAGAGCGAAATTGCTCACGAATATGGGAATAAGGTTAATTGTGAGATGTTCGTTTCATTGCTTCAGAACTATGGAGGGTTCCGGAGAAGGAGGAGTGGGTGGACCGCACAACACACAGCAAGCTGGGGCAAGCAAAAAGCTGCAGCAAACACAGGCGACCGTGGACGAAGTCGTTGGCATAATGAAGGTTAATGTTGAAAAGGTGTTGGAACGAGATCAGAAACTTTCGGAGTTGGAGAATCGAGCTGACGCTCTTCAAGCGGGCGCGACACAGTTTGAACAGCACGCAGGAAAATTAAAGCGAAAATACTGGTGGAAAAATCTCAAAATGATGATCATCATTGGCGTTATATGTGTTGTCATATTGATTATCATTATCGGTGAGCGAGCACAAATTAAACACACATGTGTTCCTTTACGTATAACAAATGTGTCCTTTATCCTAACAATCTTATTTTCTGTTTGTTTACAGTTTCGGCTCTACCAAGTTCATCGTCGGACAACTCGGACAACAAGTCTTCGCAGTGATAACGTTGTACCAAAGGAAAGATGTCATTCCGAGATCCGCCTTTCTTTCTCTCTCTCTCACTCTCTCTTTTAGGATAAGCTCTATGTGTTTGATAAAATATCGGGGATTTACAAACTAAAGCACAACACAAATTTGTGAAAAAACTAACGACTGAGGAGTAGTAAAGTTAATATTATTTTAATATTAATTTATAAAATGTAACATTGGGAATAGAGAGAACATATTTTTGAGACTTATAATATTGTATATCAAAATGCACAACGATCAGATCAACAACCAGTATTAACACAGGTGGTTTTTCTTTTAAAAACAAACAATTGTCTAAATGTTTGCACCCATGTTAATCTTGTTGCGAGAACGCTTGCAAGTTTATTAAAATAATATATTTGTATACTCTTTCCGCCGAGTTTACGTTGACATTGAATCTCTCTGTTTCTCAACCTCCTATTTCCATTCCATTTCGTATAACATAGTAATTGAAACCGTTCGAAACGCAACAGTTTTTTTTTTGTGAAGCAAATTATATCCTACTCTCGTAAAATATACAATTAACATTATTTCCCTCATTCCGACAGCGTCATATTTAATAATATCGGAGACGTTAAGCGGTACGTAACGTAATTCACGTCTCATTAGTTAGTGGCGTAAAAAGCGAGCGCTGCGCTAAATGAAGGTAATCAACGCGAGACGAGTATTTCTATTGTACGCGTCACGTGTCTCTTCGCAGGTTTCATCTCGAGGAATGTGCTTGGAAAATGCAATTATAAATACATTTACGCTCCTCGATAACCGGAACGAATAAATATCGAGTTGTTCTTTTATTCAATTCGACGAGGATTGTTTTAAACTCAGAAATTTATCTGGATATATATAAATTTTACTCGGCAATTGTTCTGTTAAAACTGGAAAAGGTCACTTCTCGCGAAGGAACCTCGTTTAATCTACGCCTACGCCGGCATCGTTAAATTCACCGTAAAAAGAATATCGCACGCGCGATAAAAGCGGTATAAAAAAATCTTCACACATTGCGAGTTTATATTATAGCGCGAGTGCAATGTTAATTCGCGTGGAAAAGTATTTTGATTATTTTTAACCGCGCACAAAATTGAATTGCAAAAAACTCGCGACGCTACGTGCAAATAAGATAAGGAAAGAAATGGATTAATCGATGTCGAGCACTGATACGCGGTTTCTTGCCATTTTGTGCACGCGTTATCTTTCGGATCGTTCACAAGAAGTGAACTCGAACTCGCTGAGAATTGCGGGTGGGACTTTTACGTATGTATATCATCGAAATGTGACGCGGAAAACGAGATGTATAACAAGCCTTCTCGATGACCAATTAGTACTATTTTTGCGTCGATCGTCGCACGTCGGCGAGTTTTGACGATCAAGGTCGCCCTTATTCGCGAATAGAACATCCGCTTCGACATCGAGACGAAACGATGACGAAACGATGACTTCTTTAAGAAGAAAAGAAAGAGGCTCGTTGTTCAGCTTTGACTCATTGGACAAACTTGTTGAACGTGTCTCAAAATTGTCACGCGACTTCTTCGCGATCGAGTGTGCGTCTCTACGAGGAAATGTCACTTCCAACGCAAATGCTCCTTCAAGCACGGCGATAAGGAAGCCTGGTTTTGCGTCATCGTGTCCTCGACGATCGGAATCCGAGGAATCGATCGTGGAGAAATCGATGAGCAGCAGCACATATCGCACTGTCTCTCTCTCTCTCTTAACGTGCGCGATTTTGAATTTCTTGCAAATACCGTGACTGAAATCTCCGTTGCTTCATTCATACACCTATCAGTCGGCTCACGACCGTCCCGCCGGGCAGTCAGACGCGCTCGCGAAGCGCGCGCTTGTCGCGTCTCGTCACGAACGTCAGATCTCTCTATGTTGCTGGCGACGCGAAATCGAATCGACGATCTTATGACAGAAAAGTTTGGCACCTCGCGACCTCGACCACGTGCGCGGGACCGGTGCGCCGCTTATTGCGCGCAAATATTAAAAGTTTTCGACCCGGCGGTTTTGGAAATCGATCTTCGAGTGATACTCGCTCGAGAATTATCGAAGATGATGAGGTGTAATTTCGCCAAGCGTTTTTCAATTTTATTGTATTCTTAATTTTCGAAAAAAAAAAAAGAAAATTGAACGCGAACTTGCGGACGATCGCAAATGTACAAAATATCTTTCCTCGAACAAGTGTTTCTTAATTTTTTCTTATTATCTTTATTGGCGCAAAGTTCGCGAAGCAATATTGTACGCGATATCTTCGATTCGCGGCGCGAAATCAATTGTTGCTCCTATCGACAGAGAGACCGATAGCGCGTTCGGACGTGGCGAAGACCAATCTTGTATCGTTCTCGTGACGCGAGTGTACTTGGTTCGCGAAACGTCCCGCGTGCGTCAATATTTACAAGTTCGAAAGTCCTCCCCGTAAGTGACGCAAACACGATCGCGTTTCGCACCGTAAGACGCTGTCCGATCGTGCGACCGGACGCTTTTTGTTCGGCATCGTCGCGCGATCATTGCACAGGCTGGTTTGTGTTTGCACAGTGACTGGACGATATTTTCATCGCCTTTATCTCGCTCTTGCGAATGTTTTCGCGCTACGAATAATCACCGCGAAAGTTATCGAGTCACGTGACGTCGTCGCTGCACTTTTCGCGCATTTTCTTGGTGCCCGAGTGGACGCGTCGTCGATTTAAATCGCGAGATTCGTTCGACTTCGGTTTTTATACGCGCGTTGCGGTCGAAGACGGAGTGAAGAGACTTTACGTGTATAAATTTGAATTTTACGATACATTAAATACACACGCAAGTGACAAGGCCATCACAGAGAGCAGCGCGGTCTTATCGATGCGATAAATTCGACGTAAAGTTGCTTGACGAATTCACTAGCTGTGAAGACGCAAAAGTGAGACTCCCGCGGCCGGTTCAAGCACGCGAGTACACAGTTTGATAATTCGTTTTATATAAAAAAAAAAAAAAAAAAAAAATAATAACATCCGCTGATTTCGTTTGCCAAAGAGAGAGAGAGAGAAAGAGAAAGAGAAATTTTTATTTCAAGATAAATCTATCTCAAATTTTGCACATTACGTAATCGAGGTTTTTGAACTTGCAATTCTTCCGCGAGAAGTGGAACGTCGAAATTACTGAGGTAGCACACCGAGTATTGGCAAACGACGCCGGGGCGCCGTGTGTTTGAAGTGAAGCGTGTCATCGATGAATTTCCGTCGCTGCGAGGAGAGAAAACCAGGAAGAAGGAGATTGACTGTCTTCGATAGCCAGTCGTGGAACACTAAGTGCTAAATTTCAACGTGAAGTTTTTACCTGAAATTTTTCTCCTCTCCCATCTATATCTCCCTTCTTCACCTCGTCGCTGAAGTTTTTTCCGAGACGATCTTTCGTAGGTAATTGAAAAAGTTTTCCCAAGTTAGTCGCTCTCGTCCCTCACGAGACAGGAGGTCAAGATGGCATCGTCCAGCCGAGGAAACGAGGAGTACGGACGAGGAGTACTGGGATACCAGAACACCTTGGTAAGTACTTCTGAATTTAACGACGTACTGCAAATTGAGATATTGGATATTGCGAGTAATATACTGTACGAGTTTCTGGAACAAATAGATACCAAAGTTTTCAGAGCTTTTGAAACTTTGAAGAGTTTTCGAGAGAAAAAACGAGTAGACAATTGCGGAGAGGTTTGAATTAAATGTAAAGTCTGAAAAAAATTGCGATTTTTTAGCACCTTAACTAGTTCGATGATTGATAATTAATCAAATCACAATTAAGTCTCATCTTAAATTAATTTTTAAGTAAACCGTGAGTAACCGAAGAAGAAATATAAAACGATTGTAACGTAAGTGAATAATTTTAGTACTGAAATGATATACGTCGCGGCTCGTATATGATTCAGTAAATTAAAAGCAAATTTCTTTCTGAGAATGACGGATGCAATTATCAAGCCTCTCCGCGCTCTTGCAACAAGAACAAAAACCAACAATGTTAAATATACTTATCATTAAGACAAACTCGCGAGAAAAACGAGAGACGCATAAAAAAAGTGAAACATACTATTTGCTAATTAGTTATTAAATATTGCTAATGATAATTCATCATGTAAAAATAATTATGTATGTCACATTGAGAACTAGAATTTTACAGTTTCCAGTCGATTCTGCTGCGGATGTGGTTTTATAATGAGCGCGAGTATTATAAAATTCATCATTTATCATAAGATTCATAAATTTATCTACATGCCACTGAATCGCATAGTTCCGCGAAACCGCGAGTTGCGTACTATACAACGGTTTTGTTATTCGTCGATTACATCGAGGATTGCAATTTTATCGTTTTTTTTATAAAAAACTGAACTCGCTATTTAATAAAAAAATAAAACATCTCTATATTAAACTAAATATTTTTTATCATTTTAAATGTGAGTGAAAAATATTTCTAAACAGTAAATGCGCATATGAACTGTATATATATTTAGGTTAATGCACTGATGACGTAGATAATAAATTTTCGGAGTACAAACAAAACGCGATAACCGAAAATATTTTCACGCGGAGCGTGACTCTTGGTCGATTTAAATGTAATAAAATTCCCGACTTTGAAGTTTGTCCAGCTGCGCGATGAGAATTAAAGAGATCACTCGTGATTTTTCGGAACTACGTGAGATTTCTAAATCGCCGCTATCTATTTTCATCTGTTTTCTTGTGTGTTTTGCAACAAGTCGCTAGAAAATCCGCGCGATTTCTAAAATGTCTGCCAAGTTTGTCCGAGAGGGAAGGAATTTTCAAACTTTTCGCGTAAAATAAGAAAAATATTACGATTCGACTTCGAATGGAAGATAAAATCGCAAGCGTGAGGTACATATTTCACGCGGTAATGTAACTCTGTAATCGCCGTTTGTTCATGATCGATGATGCACGTGCGTGAGAAACGAGTCACGTTTAAAAATTCGTTGAATATGCATGTTTCTCGCTAATTCGCGATTTCAGTTGCATCTGCGAATTTTTCGTATTCTCTCTTCCGTCGATTTTCTCGTGTTCCGATGTGTTTGTTTGGAAAAAAAAAAAAATCACAAACTGAGGAAATTACGATAATAAAGAGCGATATACAATAGTAAAAATAAAGCAAAGCGAAAAGATAGTATTCTCAAGTTTTGAAGATCACACAAAACTGCATAAAAATTGTAGCGCAAAACGTTTTTTCAAGCGTAAAGATTGCGCGGAAGATGAAAATAAAAATTAATTAGTATTAGTGTAATCTATATACACAGTGGCAAAGTAGTTTGCCAGCACGCGTGTTGTCATTCTAACGCAAAGAGCAATTTATTTTGTGTTACGTTCTCTAGAAAACAAACATATCTCTTGCTCACGAAATTATTTTCTGCAATGAGCAATCGTTTGTAAAAAGACGCATTTAAAATTAATTTTACAACCCTTGTTGTTTGAGATAATCTTTCTTTTATTTTATTACGTTTTTATTTTATTATCTAAATATTTTGAAAAGCAATTTTATGGTGAATTTATGCAAGAAGCAAAATTGCATTTATTTGCAGAGGAATGTTTTTTTCTTATTTTTCTTTTTTGTAGTTTTCCTACACACAGAAAAATAATTGCTCTGATTGCTCTGTACGTCACGTGTGGATCTGTCACATGCTACCTTGCACGTGATTTAAGCGATTACCACTTGTGCAATTAAACGTTGTCGCTCGATTGAAATTCGGCGGCTGTGAAATTTACGATCGCACGTGAGCTTCGCGATAATCGCGCAATGTGTTTATAATTGAACGTCGTTCGTAAATAAAAATATCGATGATCAAAGTGTGCATTGTAAATGATCATATTATTAAAATGCGCTTTGATTCGAATCATTTATTCCCGTTCGCGCAATTTATTCGCATATTCTCTACGACACTTCGAGTATCGTCTCGCGAGATGTTTTCGATATGTGTGCAACCGAATTCTCACGATTACGTTATCGTCGAAATAAAAAAGTCAGCTAATTAAAACCTGATATAAATTATTACTCATATATAACGCGTTTTTTTTTTTATTACTTGGGTTGTTAAAACAAATATTACATACAAAGCATATAGTAGCAAATATTCAGTGGACGATGAAAATATTTAATTTATGAAATTCCTTGCGTTATTTTCCCTCCGAAACCAAATACCTGTCAGTTTTCCGCAGCGTTATCTACAATCTTCGAGCCTCGCTTCGGAGCGCATATTTATGGCTGTCGCGCGTTAAGTAACACTCATAACCACGTTTATGAAATTAAATATTTATGATGTAATCTTGCAAATGTGTGTCGCGGGGTATATGAATCATATAGGCAAACCGCCTCAATTTGATTTGACGTGAGATATGCGCGCTACGGCCGTTCGTTGCGAGGTGTTCTCACAGAAAGTGCAATCGAGAGGCTTTTTGTATGAACACAACTTTACATATATAATATAGCTTTTCTCTGCGCATTTCTCTCTGACGTTATATTTTATAACAACAAATAAAATAAAACAAACTGACCGACCGAGTCAAATAGTATTAATAAAAAACACAACTGATTTAAAACACCTCAAAATCGTTGTACGAACGCCGAAAGCGTAGAATAATTCGATCGACACCTGGAGGACGCGCGCAACTCGCACACCATCAAGATCGCACGCTAAATGACCTAATCGCGTCTTCGATTAGATCTCTAATTAAAATCTCGGCATTGTGCGAATTTATTTCCTCTTATTTTAATTCGCGCTTGACATTGTATAACAATAAGTTACATAATAGAAAAATGCGGCGATGAGACAGAGGAGCGTTTTTTTTTCTTACGATCGTTAGACGACACGGAACAGTTCGTTGGACGATCCACTCGGGAGGAATCTCAGCTCCGATCCTCCTAGACGATCGATCGGTGCGTGCGCGAGGAGAGTAACGGTATTCCGCCGCAGCATTACTTAATACAGTGCGACGTTTTTTTTTTCGCGCGCACGCACGCATCCGTCTCAAGGCTTTTCCTCGTTCTCCGCGATGTACGTATGTGTGTGCGTGTGTGTGTGTACATGTGCAAATTATTCGTTCGCACGCGAATAATTGATAAAAAAAATGGAACAAACGCGAGACGAATCGATTACTTATGACTTCGCGTGATTCGCGGTCGAACTTTATTTGTTTCTTATGTCAGATATCGCTTGCACGAAGCGGCGATCCGTGCATAATCAGATCGCATGCATCACGATCGAGACAATGAGTAAATCGTGCCGATTTCATATAACATATCGCAAATAATACGTTCTGTTTACGTAACTACACGTAAAGAGAGAGAACGTGGACGTTAACGTGTCTTTACACATTTACCAGAAACATATTATATTTTTAATTAAAAGCGCGCGTTGTGTAGAATGTTTTTTTTTTTGCGCAGACACAATTCCAAATAACGGTATAATGAATAACATCGACTAACTTTTAGATCTCGCGTAAATGCGGAGGCGTTAATGAACCGTTTTTCTACTTACTTCTCTTTCCTCCGTCAGTGAAGGGATTTGCAAAATTGTGTCTACAAAACACACATTTCAACCTGAAGTTATCCGATCGAACTCGCCAATTCTGAAATCCTCAGAATTTGTTCAATGTGATCAAAAGTTAAACCTTATCTTTCCTAAGTGTCTTTTTTTTTCCTTTATTTCAGCAAGAAAGAAAAGTGTGCTCGTGCGGAACACTATCGCAAATACAATAATATTTCAGCAATAACTTCGCATTTACATGACGTTCAGTTGAAATGCACGTATTCGTCTCGTTACGCTTCACACGGCGTATTATAATCGAAATATAATTAATTAAACATATATTTCTTATCACTCTCGAGATAATCTACTTGAGATTAAAAAAAAAAAAAAGGTCGCTGCGCGTAAATAACTTACGAATTTTAATCGAGTTTTTAATCGAATTTTAATGAAATATTTATTTCTGTCACATCTTTCGTAAGCTTCTTGCCTCATTGTATCGAGCGTATATATGCTTTGTGTATACACACCTACAATACACTATCGTTAGTATCATTTCGACACAACGACAAAAGCGCTTTCGAAGCTCCCGCCAGAAGTCACGTCACGTCTTCGCGAGTGTATCGCGAAGCGAGATCGCGGTTCAACAAACAGCGAACGCAGCGCGCAGACCGCGCTGTGTCATGTTTCTTTCTCTCTCCTCGCAAGAAAAAAAAATCAAGTGTATACAAGACAGTAAATTTGAAAAAAATTATCGAGAACATCTGGAACAAGGATTATCTCACTCTCTCGTGTGAAGTCAGTTACCTGTTAATCGCGCTGTGCGAATCATCGATTCAGTGAATGTATTACGCGAGTCTGTAATCGCTGACACGTAATATTTGATCAACCGTAGCGCCATCCACGTGGCCTTCGCTAAGGCGCAATCTACGGCGCTAAGTTCGAACAAAAGAAACGAAGAAGAACCGGGGATTGCAGTTCGATGTGAAAATACAATAGAAAAAGACTGTACTTGTTTTATATTTTGCGCGAACAAGCGAAGAAGAGAAGGATACGGTTTTGTCATCTCTATTATCGCATTTGTTGAATTATCGACATATCGACCGTTGTTGTTATTTAACATTCGTTAACGATACTTTTTCATTCTTGAAAAAGTCCTGTTTTAAAAGACAAAATTCGTCGTTTAGATTTCGAAGAAAAATTGAGAGGAAGAATAGTCGAGAATGTGACGTTACAAAACGTACAATAAAAACGACGAGATAACGTGAAAAACAGATAAACTTGTTTATTGGCGCGCGCGCGTATGTTCGCAACGTGTCTCGCTCGCTTGATGCGGTAATAAAACTTGTTGCTTGTCGCGTCCGTCTGATAAAGTGAAGAGCGACTGATAAGACGAGAGACGAGTTGATTGGCCGACCGTAATTGACTATATAGAAACGAACGGAATTAATCACATGTCTATCGTCGCTGGTAAAGCAACGCTCAGTTGCTTTTGCGAATTTTTAACGAGACGCACAACATTTTCCGTTTTTCGCACCGTCGTCGCCGGCAGCAGAATGATGCGCGCCGATACTCAGGATTACGACCAGAAGGTCGTGCCTAAGGACGAAGTCATTAGATTCATCGTGGACTGCATGTGCAAAGCCGGCACCACTTCGGAAGACGCGTTCACCGTCGGTCATCATCTGATGACCGCGGACTACAGAGGTCACTTCAGCCACGGAATGAACCGGATGCAGATGTACGTACAGGACATAGAGAACAGGATCACCGATCCTGCCGCACGTCCGCAAACCGTCACCGATTTTCAGGTTCGAATGAATCTCGCGGGCGCGGGTGGAACTTGATTCTTTTGTCTTGATTCGCAAATTCTTTTAAGTTTTTACGAAACCGACGACGCGAAATCGTCTAATTAGCGAGATTCTTTAATTTGATACTTTTTCGCTGGTGTCTGTTTTCTTTTTAATCATGAGAACACAAGCGGACCGAAAAGACAAGTAGGTCAACAAGATAAATCTCTTCTTATCTTTTTAACCTGTAACCTACAGATAATGAGACCTCACAATTCGGTTATCCTGTATCAGTTGTTTCTTTTTTTTTTGTAGATTTTGAAGTCTAATAGTATCTTTCGTTATATTCTGTACATATTAATTTTTTTGAACTCCGCGCGAGTTTCTTATATCACGATATTTGCAGTTCAGCTCGAAATATTATTTATGTGTGTTGTTTCGCGCGCTCCTGATCGTTACTGCTGTGTGTAAGAGTATTCATTATCAATTGATTACGAAGCGAAGGTATCAGTGACGCAACTGTGTTTTTTCAAGCGTCGCTGCAGTCGAGGAGAATTTACATACGTGCCATAAAAAATGATATTTGCTTACCAATGTAACGATAACGTCGGGACGCTTTCTTGTCCGCAAGGCCGGCCTTCATTTTTTTTTTTTTTTTTTTAACAGGCGATAATACGATAAGATACGCGCGCATCCTTCTGATTGATAATAGTTACTTTTTTCGTCGATAGAAAGAATCTTTGTCACCAGCTTGCTTGTGTATATGCTCTTCGCGCCTTATCATGTTTTTTTTTTTTTTTTTTTGATCGGCTTTATCAAGCGATCGGAATTACATAATAAATTACATAATAAATAAGTCATTTTTTTCGTGTGCATCGCCGCTTCGATGGAATTGCTCGTGTAACGCGTTGGACAGCGACAATTTATCGAGTAGATCTGTTGACAATTGGACGAGCCGCACGCGATTAGCACCACTTTTAATTACTTTTTAGAGCGGTAGTTGCGAAAATTGCCGGTGTTGTCGGAAACACGTGAGCCGTGGCAATTTATCGAATGAACGACGACGACGACGACGACGACGACACGTCGACAATTTGGCGATCGATAACAAACACGCAGAACACTTATTAGTACTTGTGCGGCTCTAATTGCCTCGGTAATTGAAGCGGTATCTTCATCCGCAAAAATTGCCGTGATGTTATCGAAAATTCGTGCGTGATACGTATCTCGCTTTATCGTGTCGGACGCAATGAAACGTTCGCGTAAAAACATATTTCTAACGAAAAAAATGGAAAAAAAAAAAACATATATATTGATCGTGAAAATTACATCGCGAGTGCCAAGTTCCACCCAACTTGCGATATAGATTGGAAAAAAGAATGATAACGGAAATGATCTGGAATCTTTTCCTGGAACATCATCACTTTCAGGCGATAGCTCTCGTGGACGGCAAGAACGCGCTGGGCCAGGTTGTGGGCAAGTATTGCATGGAGCTCGCCATCGAGAAGGCGAAGAAATTTGGCATCGGCATGGTAACCGCGCGGGGCTCCAATCACTACGGCATCTGCGGTTACTACACCAAGATGGCGATGGAGCAGAATCTGATCGGTTTCGCCTGCACGAACACGAGCCCGCTGATGGCGCCGACGCGCAGCTTGAAGGCCGGTCTAGGTACAAATCCCATGTCCCTCGGGATGGCCGCTCATAACGACGAGTTTGTTCTCGACATGGCGACCACCGCCGTCGCTCTCGGCAAGATCGAGCTGGCCATTCGGAAGGGTGAGAATATTCCGGAGGGCTGGGCGCTCGACGCCGACGGCAAAGTCACCCGCGACGCCGAAGAGGCGTACAAAGCCTCTCTGCTGATGCCGCTCGGTGGCACGGAGCGCAATTCCGGTTACAAGGGTTACGGTTTGGCCCTGATGGTCGAAGTGCTCTGCGGCATTCTCAGCGGAAGTCAGTTCGGGCCGAACATCCGCGCCTGGAAGACGGGCGACCGAGTCGCCGATCTTGGACACTGCTTCATGGCCATTAATCCGGAGGCGTTCGCGTGCGGTTCGAAGGAGAGATTGTCGACCTTACTCGGACAATTGCGCGGCTTGCCCAGAGCCGGCGAGGAGCCTGTTCTGATAGCGGGAGATCCCGAGAGACAGCACATGAGCAAGGTCGACAAGGACGGCGGCATAACGTATCACCCGAATCAGCTAAAGGCTTCCGAGGAGTTTGCCGAGCACATGGGCGTGCGACCGATGAAACTCGTTCCCAGATCCGCTGATTGATTCTTTTGTAAAAAAAAAAAAACAAAAAGATCGCTAAACTAATCTATATCTTATACATATCCTCGGTTGTTGTAATCATTCGGATTATGAAAGGTAATTGGGAAGAGATATTTTGATACTAAAATTTTATGTAGATCTGTGTTTTTTATCGCATAAATAATAATTATTATTCTCGTCACGGCTTGTTGCTTTTGCAAGAATTCTATTGGTACGTGTTTTTTTTTTTCGATAACTGCTGCGAGCACGATATATCGTTGATGTAAGATTTACAAAACTCACTTGATCGCCGAGCAAGTTAGTATAGGTACTCCGCAAATGTTTGTTAGGAAATCACAGTTCGCGTGTGTGCAATTCGATAGTTGACGAATATGAACACGATGCTCATTCACGATGACATAACCGTCGGTTGCGATTTGATCGCCAACCGATGATGATGACGGCGGCCTTGGACTTGTCCGGCTCATTCTCGATTACAGTTGTTACGTCTTTATACGTGTGGGTCTCATCGATAATATATAACACTCGGCACTGAGAGATTATTGGAAACAAACAAGTCGCGAAACATTAAGCGGAACATTCATGTGATCCATTTTTGAAAACGTTTTAAATTTCACCAATTGCGCGCATGACTTGTCAATCATGCGCGCGATAAGCGAAATCTGCAAGAAGATTAATTTTGATGTGGAAATGTCTTTGTTTCATCTTCGTGTTTTATAGCGATATATATTTTGTACTCGTTTTACATCGATATTGCGTAAGATAATAAATTTTCTTTCTGCTGAAACGCACGCGTGCAATCATTTATTTATTCTCTTCTATTCTCCTGCTTCTATATATAATTTGATACACATTCCAGTCTTGATTCCAGAACTTGAGAGATCGGTCCAGAGACGAGAGAGAATCTCTCTCATATAATTTCGCGCGCGCTCTTACATCAAAACCCAGGGTTATCACGAGTGACAGTCGCGCAGAGACGCGGCGTCTGACTCGGGAGCTCGCGTTATCAACTCTAGTCGAGGGAGAGAGAGAGAGAGAAAGGCAAATTGCGATTGCAAATGTTGACACGACTGTCATTACTTTCTAAAGAACTCGCGAAACGAGCGAAAAGATTCCTTTATTTGACGAGAGAGCGAGTTTCAAACATGCAGTTTGACAGTATAATAAATTTGTTCTACAAAATCTTTTTATAGAAAGTTTATGAGTTCGTCGCGCATTATAGAGACATTTTAGTCTCTTTAGATATAATTTTCTTTCGTTGACGAAGCTTGGTATGTCGTTCTTATTGTCGTGCGAACAATACGTATCGTATGCGAATGTGTGTCGCGTTCAAGATGTGAATAGAAATCGCGTTTTCTCGGTCGTTGCGTAAAATAAATTCCAAAATGTGACAATTTGTCTTCCTCGTGCAGCTTTGTTGACCAATAAAATTCGCTCTTGCGATTATCATTATCTTCTTCGTATCGTTATTGTTATTTTTACATTGACATATTAAATAATTATAGAGAAAGAGAGAAAGAGAGAGAGACGCACGAGTCCATGTAACGGACATTGTAAAATCCCCGTAGCGCACATGCGATGCAATTAGAGCTTCTCGCGGCGAAGGCCAGTCGCAATTATCACCGTTGTGACTTTATTCCAAAAGAAGAATCCACGTAAGCGACTTCGAGAAGAGCAAGAATTATTCTTAAGAAAAACGATTTTACGGAAAACTAGTCGTAAGATTATTATTCACCGTTAAACGTTAATTGTCAACGAGCGTGAAAATCTGTTGAAAAAAAGTTTCTAGATTTTGCAGATTTTTTTGTATCTCTCGTTGTTACATTACGAGACGGAATTGTTCTCGCCTTTGTTTCTGAAAAATTTATGCGTTAATTTGAAAAAAAAAAAAACAAATACAACAATTTATAAACGTGGATATTTCGCTTTGAAAGAACGTATTTTTCAGCCTGACGCAGATGCGCGGTAGGTTCAAAAGTTATCGATGAGCTTTGTTTGTCGTCGCATTATCGAACAGACAAGAACAGACGTGGTGTTTCCATCTTGTTTTTTTTTCTTTTTTTTTTTATGTGATAACGTTCTTCGCACGAGGAGCGAAGGGCTGAGTGCAATCGACTGTATAAGTAATTAAAATCACGCGTTGTTTCTCAAAACGGTCGCGCTGTTATCGCGACAATTAATAAAAAGATGAAAAATCGAGTAATATTTGCGTTTGCTTTATAATGTGAAAATTCTTAATTTGCATAACGCGAACAGACAATCGACGAGAGTTAACAGAGCGGTTAGCTAATAAAGAGCTCCATGACTCATTAATACGTCGTTGTCGGCTGGTGGCATTTCACAGCTGACGTTAATTAAACTTATCTCTTTGGTCGAATCTCCGCCTAGACGCACTCGATGAGACTGTGAGATATACAATGTATACAATATCTGATATACACAATATCCGTGACGTGTCCTAGACCCGATTCTTAGCGGGAATGAATCGACGAACAATCTTTGCACTAATTGATAAGTAATTCTATTAATATACAATTGACTTATAATTGACGCAATTGTGAGACTTTCATAATACAAATTTAGTTCTAATTGATTGATTTATTTGTTTCATTATATTAGTAAGTGATAAATAATTAGTACGTGATAAATAAATATTTTTGGCTGTATTTTGTAAATAAAGTAATTATAACAGCAAACAGTATTCAGAGTAATTGATAATTAATTTTATTACATAATTATTTTTTTATTATTTTTATTACAAAAGAATATGTTGCTTATGTTTTGAAAGATTTTTAAATCACAAAAATAAGTATATGTACAAACCTAAGGGCAAACACGACGGAGATCTACAATGTGAGTCAACTTTCGCTGCGCGGCTAAACAGGAAGGAAGGCCCAATAATTGGACAAACGATCCTGTCCAAAATGCAGTCTGCAGTGTGTTGACGCATCGTCAGCATGGTAATTCATTGCTGTTTCATGTGTATATGTGTATGTATGCATGTGTGTGTGTGTGTGAGACTCGCATTAACTAATTCACTACGGGTCTAATACACTGACAGAGGGTCATGGAACCCATGGGATATCCGTGACGGCCTGGGATATGTATTCCCATGACGGTATAACGCAAGCGTTTGCAAGTCTTTCTTTTAATAATTCTTTTTATCTTACAACTACATTGCCATTTATTTGTCTTTATTTAAATATTAATTTAAAAACATAGACACGTTGGTCTTATACATTTTATTTCGTTTATAATAAAAAAAAAAAAAACATCAAACACATGTCAGACATGTGATTATTAAACATCCTTACGTATACGCGCGATGCAAAACTATATAAACGCTTTTTCAAAAGAGAATGCAAACCGCGCCGTTGAGATCATCCGAAGATTCATTGAGAAATCAACTTGTTCTTGGAAAAAATTTATCACAAATTGCTTACTTCGCAGTAAGTCGAATCTTTGTCGCGCGAGTAATTGTCACGATTACATCTCTTCGCTCGATATTCATTATTACAAATGACCGCGATCGGGCGGAAACGCGACTTTCCGCTCGATCTCCTTCGCGATTTTCTCGCAAATCGTCTCACAACGACGTTTGTCTCTGACGCGACTCCGTTGCACTTCGCGAATACTTCTCGCTCTGTGTGCAAAAACAAAGTAATTAACGTTACACGGGATTATGGAGACTTTTATAGAGTCGAACGAAACCGGAACTTTTGCGTATAATGGTGGAAGTGACGTTCTCTGACGTCTTCGAAATTAATTAATGACGTAGAAAAATGTTGAATCCCGAACAATTGCTGAATATCCGTGTCACGAGTGCGTTACATATATAAATCTATTGTGTATCTTGCCGTCTCTTTATATTTTACACACGTTCGGAATGCACAAGCGGGATCTTCTTCGATCGAAATTGTTCGTCCTGGTTGATCACGTCTTAACTTACAGGTAATGTTTATTAATTGATATTAATTTATTAATTAATTAACCACGAGTTTTTCTGTTTTACATCTTTTTTTGCATGACAAATTTTTGTGCATATTACACTTCTCTCCTCAATTTTGTGACATACACATACACACGATACAAACACATTTCGCGAGTCTCATTAAAGAGCGTGACGAAAGAACCGTATCGAAGTTAAATGATCACGCGGTTTTAATTTGCCAACGCAAATTTGCGTACCCGGCGGGGCTTTTGTGCAGCGACGCGCACGCACGACGTTATCTCTTTACATCGCGATGTCCGATGTGGAAACAAAGCGACAGATCAAACAAACCCGGATTTTTACAACATGATCGGCCAACAATTAGAGACCTCGCTACGCGCGTACGCGACTAAATTAGTTCTTAGTTTTAATTGTCGTCGCGAACACCTTACGAGGATCACTTGACATTCGGCTGCTGCGCGTAGAAGAGGTACGTAACGATATCTCATTTTGAACATGTTCGTGCGTGGTTTCACACGGTGAAAGATCAGTTTAATATAAATTCGAATCGCGCGAAATTTTCTTAAAAGCTGGTTGGAATTTTTACATCGGCGTGCTGTGATGATCGCTTGAGATTAAAATACATCATGGACAAGAAAAATGATTAAAACAGTAGTTTTTATTAAGGAAAGGAAGTTGGAATTAAAGAAATTGAATAAATTTTATTATTTATACGAAATAACGTCGAGAGAGAAAGAGAGAGAGAGAGAGAGAGAGAGAGAAGTCATCGATCGGAGTTGACGGCTAGCGCTGGTTAAGACGACCATTCATCAAATTACGTGGTCATTTTGGTCAATGATAACTCATGACTTTGAAGGCAGCTTCCTACGAGCCCTCGCCGAGGGAAGTGGCCAATTGCGCGTGCACGGCTTTCGTACAGTCGCTACTAGAAATGCCGCCAATAAGATTTCCCCGACTCGTTCTTGTAGCGCGATATACTTTAATCAAATCAATTGCATCGCAGCGCGCATCTTGCCGGCAGTGTGTTTGTTTGTTTGTGTGTGTGTGTATGTGTCTGTGTTTTAACAGCGAATTTTTATTCATTTTTTATTATCCGCGAACGAATTTTCCCTCGGCGCACACTAATCTCGCGGAAATTAAAAACAGAATTTAATCGTGACGACGATACGATGGGATTAATTACGTGATAGACGTGATATTTATCTCGACAATGTCTTTCTCCAATTAAAAATAAATTTATTGCATAAAAATATGGCAAAAATAAATGTGAAATAATGTAAACGCGCTCTTCTCCTCGACGGGACGATCTAAAGCTACAAGCCGTCAATTACTAATTAATTAAATTGCACGTCGTGTCTGATTTTGATAGGGGGTGGCGAATTTCTGCAGCGCTGCGACGTACGCGCGAGGTGTCCGCGTTGACAATGGGCAATATATTTGACCGGCTGTGGGGGGAAAATCGCGAGTGTGCGTGCGCGACGTCGACGTCGGCTGTCAGTGAGGCCTAATGAGACCGTAAATTGAACCAGGCTATAGGGCCTTCTATCTGAGAATTGCACGGCCGGTTCTCTCTTCTCGTTGTCAGTGTGACTCACTGGCTTCGTGTGCGACGGTATATTCTCGCTCGTGGTTTCACGAAAAAAAAGAAAAAGTTTCTTCTTTCACATCTTCCGTGATTTCGCACGTCTTCCCGACCTGTCAGCAATGTCAAAACTGTTGCGAGCGCAAAATTGTTGAAAGATGAGAACCAGTTTGAGGAATTATCTCGCAAAGAAGAAGAAACACTCACAGGTGTTCTGTGAGTCGCGTTGAATCGCGAAGATCGAAACGAACTTGAAACACAGCTCGTCGAATCGACGAGATCTCTTCTTTCCCGTTGATTTTTGAAAAACATGAGACCGCGTGTTTAAACGCAAACTTGGTTGGAACGTAGAGCGTTAATGCAACACGCGCGACGAGCGCACAATCCGTAAAAATCGATCGAGAGAGAGAAAAAGCGCGAAAAATGGCGAGTCAAACGACGAAGAAGGAGCTCTTGGAGGAGAGCTTGCATCACCATCCGGAAGGCAGCGAGGAGGAAGTCGACAGAGAATGGGAGGAGTTTACGAGACTGATGGCGAAATTGAAGGAAAACCGCCGAAATCGGCCTCACAGGTACTATACGAGCGAGAACTCTCGTTTTCGATGAGGGAGGTGTAGGAAGAAAAGATCAGACACGTTTGGATGTAAAAAAAAAACAAAATCTTATCATCTCATTCGTCACGTTAAAATCTTTTTTTCGTGTGTTCTGATCTTCACGTTACGATTTTAACTAAAGAATGAAAGACGTAGAATTGAAAACAATGTCGGAAAAGCAGAAGTCTTCTGGTAAAATCTGGAATATTTTTTTTTTTTTGTAGACCATCGCAAGCGTTCTATCCGTGTCCTCCGCCAAACGCGGACAAGGAGCAGCAGGAGTTCGATCCTTTCGATTATATTAACACGATTGTAAGCACACAACTCCCTTCTTAGCAACGGACTTGATCTCTCGCTCTTTTGTCGCTGTTTGAAAATATACGCCGCACTTGCATGCGACTGAGAAAGGTTTTTCTATCAGCTGCAGCAAAGCCGCCTGTGTGCGTGTACAAAACGTTCTCTATGTTCTCTCTTGAAGAGATACGCGCGCTTTAATTCCGGATTATTTTGCGAATTATTGCGCGAATCAATCGAATATTCTTCGCAAATCGGCGATGCATTTCACACGAATTGTTGCAAACTCTTCTTTAATGTTGATAACTGCAGAACCGGGTTTATAATTAAACTCTATTGCCGTTGTGTTTCGTAGACGAAGCCCAGACAAAAACGTCGCTTGCCAAAAATTACTGCGCGCATTATATTTCTCGAATATTTTATTTACTATTTCATTTCTATTCGTTACGTGATTCTCGCGACGCACATACCCCGTGTTACATCGGAAACGCAAATTTGTCAACTACTAAGTTTCGCGCGTTCGAGAGATATGCTCGCTATTTCCTCTTACATGTTGCATCTTATATATTTCGTCGGTTAATTACAATAATTTTTGTAATTATCGCATTTTTTTTAAAGAGGGAGGAGGAGGGAAACAACGCTCTCCGCCGCGAAATCCGCGAATCTCGCGTCCGAGATTTTCCTCGTCCTATAACACTGAACCCGATACCGCGACCTTTGAACAATTGCCAAGTGGGCGAGAGAGACTACATTTACAAATAAACGTTTCGCGAGACGTGACCGTTGTTGAATATGAACGCGAGATCAAAGAAGCCGTATATATATACTTTTATCTTCTTTTTATTTACTATCGCGAAATACGTACGTTTACGCGTTAATGTCGATTCGACAGAATTAAATCGATCGTTCACTCGACGAAAATTCGCGAAACTTCACAATCTCTATCTCGTCGACACCCGAAAGATATTCGATAGAACTCCAGAACGCGCGCGCGTTTACTTGGCAAGAATGTATGCGTGTGTGTATGTGATGGACCTTGACTTGTCTGATACGTGTCACACGACAGAGAGAACATATCATCCGTGTCTCGTTGCGATGACCGGTTCGCACGCGTGTCGAAATCTTTGCGCGAATTTAGAAGCACCGGCACAAACCGAAAATTATTGTTTAGAGAAAGGAATACGAAATTGGAATACATTTTCTCTCTTTGTTCAGCGAGACAGAAGAGCGGAGAACGTTTCATGTATTTGCTTGAAGACGTATCAACCATTCGTATTCTGAGAAGTATGATATAACATCTCTCCGTACGTCGCGAAACTATAATCAGCGCTTTTCTCTTCCTTGTTAATTGCGTTAACAAAAATATAATGTACGTTGTTGACAACCCAATAAATATTCCACGATACTCGGGTAGGCGATTTATTTCGTCGAGTGAAAAAATGGAGACAAAACGCGCGTTCGCGCGATTTATTGCGAGTTTCTCTCCGCAATGTTGTATATCCGGAATATATTATATACGAACGCCTATTTTCAACGTCTCTCGGCAAATTGAAAATACCGAGATTGACGCTGGTATTTCGCGAAAACAATGCGTTTTGTGTGACGCGATGACCGCGCGCGGTCCGTCACAAGCGCGCGGCTTAAAACCACGCGCGGTAAAACGATTCGTATTAGCCGCCGCAATTAACCAGTTGTTCGGCTGCCAACGAATCGCGAACACTTTTCGCGCCCGTCGCAATTCGCGGCGGTGTAAAATGCGAAAATTTCAGCGACACGCACTTCTCGATGTGAATTCGAAAATTCTCATGCGCGCGCGCGCGCGTAAAATCTTTCGCGCGCAATTGCTCCGCGGCAGAGTCGACAATAAAAATAAATTGTGAATCGGTTTTTGGTTGGTATCATTATCAAGATAAGACATTAATTAACAATCACAAGTTGCGATTTAAATTTTGTAAAAAAGATATTTCTCACGGTACAAAAATTACTTGTCCTCTTTGTGCGAAGCACGGAAGAGACAGAATTCAGGAAATACTTTCTAATGACGCCCGTAATTGCGCGCGTTCGCGCGTATCAATTCATAGCGAGGTTGGTGATGTAAAGGAGTACACGCGCGCGAGTATATCTATCTTTGCAGCAACGTCTTTCCAAGCAACGCTTTTATAACGCGCGAATGGCTCTTAAGGACTCGTTATGCTTATCGAGCACGCGTGACCAGCATGAAGAAATCTTCTCTTGTTACCTCTCTGTATATACAAACACACACACACACACGTATATGATATATTATATTACACATATTATACACATTATACGCACATTATACACAATTTGCACTTTGAGCTTCTCTGTTCTCCGTAGAGACGAAACGCACATTGTTTAGTTTATTACTTTTTCCTCGCTATTGCATACTGGAATACAGAGGATGAGTCAAAAAAAAGAAAAAAAACATTTTTATTTGTTAATTTTGTCGTATCGATTTGTAACAAAAAGAATTCCTGTCACATCCAACCTTAATTAAAAATTTCTATTATTTTTATTAAAAACTATTAATATTTTTATTGAATAATAAAAATAAAAAAAGAGAGAGAGAGAGAGAGAGAGAGTTACTTAAGTCTCAAAGATGTAAGTTCTTAGCAGTTGAGATTTAGAAAGAAGAGGGGAATGTGATTGCCGAGTGGAACGTGGCCATTGACGTCACGATTTGTACACATAGTCGCTCAGGTGTCGCCTATATTTCAACGTAGAGAAAATTGGATTTATCTAATTTTATCTAATCTTGTACTGTATATGCACTCGTGCAGATTCGCAATCGAGAACACACTTCTTATATATATACGTACATTTTATCAGCGTTTATCTCTCGTTTATTTTTTGACGTAAATATATGTTAATAAAATGTATGCGGGTGTAGAACAAAAAAAGATGGATTACCAGACATGCGATTAAATTGAATCTGAGATAATCCGAGACAATCTCGAAATTTATTACGCGATCGCTGGTGTGCCACACCCCAGCAAAATATAACAAATGGATACACGTCTCTTACATTGTGTCGTACACATATTTATATCCTCAACGAGACGTTGTGACGCTGCCAAAATAAAGTGTTGTCAGTCAAAATCGAAATCACTGACTGTTATTGAGTCGAAATTGAAACTCCTTTATTGATTTTTGTTAACAAGATCTTATATCTTGTATACAAGATAAATCTTCATACAATTATATTATATCTCAAAAGACGGGGGAGATAATCTGTAAAATTATTGTGATAAAAGAATTATTCCGCCGATTTTTATCGCTGGTTTTACATTCGTTATATTTCTATTGTCAGTTTAAAACAGTCCGTGTTCGGTAAACACACACAGTAAACAGCACAGTTTTTATTCGATCGACATGAAAACAACGTGTGTTCATAAGTAAATAAATTAGTGTAGTGCTCGCGATCGGGATTATATAACGATTATTAAAATTGACAATTAAATGAAAAAGCGACAAATAATGTCTGATTTGTGTGGAAATATTTCTGTGATAAATAAATTATTTCGTAGTTATTGTATATACGTGGTGGTGCGTGATAAAGGAAGGCCGACATCTTAAATAAATCTAAGATCGTGCGACATTCACAGCGTTTAGATAAACCATCGCAGCTTATGCGACAATAAACAATAGGACTTCTCGCCCTGTCGACGCTGGCCGAGCGATGCTAAGAATAAGACTTTTGACCGTTGCCAAATTTCAACAAATATTCTCGCTGAAATTTCAAGTAGACACCCACGAGACGTCGTTGTTTAGACGCTCCCACTGCTCGCGTTCACTGCACCACGTGCCGACTTCCAGACTTGCCGTGCGTTCGCTTTGGACGCTTACGAGCTTTAAGCATCGGTCTGTCTTTATTGTTCTTTAAATATAGAACAAAGATAGACTGAACACACCCGTGATTAGTATCAAAACGAATCACGTGGTACTCTACGCGCGTAGTTAAAAACGAAACGGAATGGTGGGAGAAATCAGTCTCAAAATCTTGCATCTTGTTTTAGTTCGAATTAGTATGCATGTTTGCACGGATGCATTTTTTGGATAAAGTTAGGTAAAATTTATTTCAAAAAACTACTTCTTCGTAATCAAACTGTGAAAAATGTCTTGAGTGACAAAGTGCATGTGAGAGTGAGAGAATAATATCAAATAAATTTGTAATAAATATTTAAAAAATAATGAATATCGGTAACAACAGTGCAAAAACTTTATCATCATTAAAAACAATAATTAACAAATTTTATTTAACATGAAAAGTACAAAAATTATTTAAAATATGAACAAACTTATTTTGCGTAAAAAAAAACATTGAAAGCTTGTTTGGCACTATGCAATTAACGAATACCGAAAGCAAGCATAGTGACACTTTTCGTTCGACTTTTATGCCAACCGCTTTGGTCTTGAACAGAGCGTATTTCGTCTGCAATGATAATTATCTTGTAAGTGCACGATTTTTTTTTTTATTGAACATATTAATCACAATTTGTATCACAAATGTTGTGTTTTGGTTTTGCGAATCGAAGAAAATTGTTTTATTCTCGTCGTCTCTCGTTTTTCGCTCAATTCGATCAAAATGGCACTCGATAGAATCAAAATATTAAAGCGAAATGAGGGATGTTTGTGCAGATGTATGGTCGTTATACGAAAGATCTGGGTGAATACGCGAAGGAAGAGGCACGGAGACTTAAGTATCAAGAGAAAGCGAGACGAAAGTATGACAGGACCGAGGATCTGCGAAAGTCCAGACGAGGTCCTTTGTGTCGAAAAATCCTGGCCTTCCTGGCTTTTCTGTGGAAACACACGGGCGCGCGACTCGGCGAGGACTGGGTCTTCCTGGCGCTTCTCGGCATTATCATGGCTCTCATCAGTTATTCCATGGATCGCGGTATCTCTATGTGCAATAACGGTCAGTCTGCTGTTCTCGTTGATTCAAATTTTTTCAATTAACCGAGACGATTTCGTATTAACGATGATCTCGTCTCACCAGCCAGGATATGGTTGTACCAGGATCTCACGACGCAACCGGCTCTCAAGTATCTGGCCTGGGTGTCCATGCCCGTGTGTCTCATTCTCTTTTCCGCCGGTTTTGTTCACATTGTCGCGCCGCAAAGCATCGGATCAGGCATCCCGGAAATGAAGACAATCCTACGCGGCGTCGCGTTGAAGGAGTATCTGACTTTCCGCACTTTGATAGCCAAGGTAAATCGGACAAATGAGAGAGATAAAACATCTCGTCGATGATATATAATCCACTCAGTAAAACATACCGAGGAGTATATTTAAAAAAAAAGGCGAATACTCGACCCTTAATTGTTGTTTAACAAACTTGATCTGATTATTATCATTTTTTTTTTTCTATTTTTGTTAGGCAAAATCTTATTTTAATCTCGCAAATAAATGTCTAAGTTCACTGTTTTGTTAACGTTTTGTTGTTTCAATAATTCCGAAGGTGATCGGTTTGACAGCGACTTTGGGTTCTGGACTGCCTCTCGGAAAGGAAGGTCCGTTCGTGCACATAGCTAGCATCGTCGCGACGCTTCTCTCCAAGCTGACGAGCTTTCAGGGCATTTACGAGAACGAAAGCAGAAACTGCGAGATGCTGGCCGCGGCATGCGCCGTGGGGGTTGCCTCGTGTTTCGCGGCGCCGATCGGCGGCGTTCTTTTCAGCATCGAGGTTACCACGGTGTATTTTGCCGTCAGGAATTACTGGCGCGGTTTCTTCACGGCGGTGTGTGGCGCCACGATGTTTCGCCTGTTGGCGATCTGGTTTCAGCGCGAGGAAACGATCACGGCGATGTTCGCCACCAATTTCACCATGGACTTTCCGTTCGATCCGCAGGAACTCTTCGTTTTTGCCCTGATCGGCGTCGGCAGCGGGCTGCTCGGAGCTTTTTACGTCTGGCTGCATCGTCAGTACGTTATCTTTATGCGTAAGAACAAGAGCATGAACACCTTTCTGCAGAAGAAGTAAGTGACTCGAAAAAAATGAGCTTGAATCTAAATTATTGTAATTAAATTCTAATTGCGGGATTTAAATGAGAGATTTAATTGCTGTTATCTTCAGCCGCTTCCTCTACCCGGGCATCGTGTCTCTCTTGGTCTCGTCGGTGTCGTTTCCACTTGGACTCGGTCAGTTTATGGCCGGCGATCTGAACACGCACGATCAGGTTTACGGACTTTTCACAAATTTCACCTGGACGAGGGAAAATCTCGGTGCCGAGGAAATGAATATCGTTAAGCACTGGGCGACCCCGTACACCGACGTCTTCAGCGGGCTCTTGAGTTTCGTTTTCGTTAATGTAAGATTCTTATTTTCAGTAAAACAACTTGAGTTAAAAAAAAGAAAGTTGCGAAAACACTAAATACAATTTCCGATTGTTTTAGTTCATCTTCTCTCTATCGTATCTTTAGTTTCGCAATCGGAAACTAAACGGGATTTCCGATTTTTTTAGTTCATCTTCTCTATCATATCTTCCACCATTCCTACTCCGTCCGGAATTTTCATCCCTGTTTTTAAAATTGGCGCTGCTCTAGGAAGAGCAGTAGGAGAGGCCATGGCTCTCTGGTTTCCCACCGGTGTGCGCTATGGCGGGATAATTACTCCTATTATACCGGGTGAGTAATTGAAATAATAAAATTGACAGATAGGGATCACAGCTTCGAAATATTACAAAATTTTAATAATAATTTTCAGGTGGATACGCCACCGTTGGCGCGGCTGCATTTTCCGGCGCTGTGACACACACGATTTCCGTCAGCGTAATTATCTTCGAAATGACCGGCCAGATCACGCATATTGTTCCAATAATGATTGCGGTTTTAATCAGTAACGCGATCGCGGCGCTTTTGCAGCCCAGTATATACGACAGCATTATCCTCATCAAGAAGTTGCCGTACTTGCCCGACCTGCTGCCATCTAGTTCAGGTATATTTTTAATTCAGATTATATCCTTCAACTTTTTAATTTACAGTTTTAATATATTTTGTACGCTCGCTATTAACCCTGTCGTTTCGCAAAGCATTTCGTACGGAATTGATGGGCAAGGTAATCTTGACGCACATCCGTCGCAAATTTATTCCGAAAAAAAAAAAAAACGGGAAGATCTTACAAAAGATGCTTATCGCAGGAATGTACAACGTCTACGTGGAAGATTTCATGGTTCGCGACGTGAAGTACATATGGCACGGCATCACCTATGAGAAGCTGAAGGAGATCCTGAAGGAGAATCGTAAATTGCGCGGATTTCCGCTGGTCGACAATCCGGACTGCATGATTCTGCTTGGATCGATACAAAGACTCGAATTAATCAAACTCATCGAGAAGCATATCGGTCGTGAGAGAAGGCTTCAGGTAATCGGAAGTTTCAATTAATAAAATTCATCAAAGAAAGTTAAAAAATTATTATGCTTATATAATGTAACAATTAAAACCTCTACGTTAATTTAAAACAAACGAAAAATTCATTTAATTTTTATTGCACTTCTTACGTGTCTGCAACACCTCACATTATTGATATCTCAGGTCGCGCAAAAGTGGCACAAGGAGGCGGAGGAGAGGGCGCGTGAAGAAATGGAACGGCAGTTGCGAGAACAAGAGAGAACGAGAAGACCGTCCAGGTTCGAGGTCATTCCGGCACCGGACATTCTCAAAATGCAGCGACAGAGTGTTAACGATCTGAGCATGTCACCGAGCGGCGATCATGTAAGTCCCCCGTTCAAGATTGACTTTGACGTCAATCGACGCCAGCACACGTGGTGGTTATTACCACACACATTCTCTCCATACTTTTTTTTATGTTTTTTCACGCGCGGTTTTTTCTACTCGCCTCGACGAAGAGTCAACAGTTTTTTCTTTATTTTCTTGGATTTTAGCACATTTATCATTCGCCAGTGTTCGGCTCGCAACCGAAGAAGTCGATCTTGAAGAAGACGAATTCCTTCACATTGAAGGGATTCAGTCCGTTAGTCAGTCCGGCTGTAACACCCTACACGACCGTTACAGGCGCGGAGAGCAGGCAAGTTGCCAAGTTGCTATTCTTTATGGTAACAATCTTTACGTAGATACACAATACATTTACGATTAAACTTTTATTTTAATAAAACGAATATTACGAAACTTTCTTCAGGAACATAATAAGTTCTATCTTATGCACATAACAGAATACGTCTGGCGTTCGAGGCGATCTTCCGCAAATCGGCCACGTTGCAAGACGTGGATCCTGATCCGGAGCTGGGATCAGGCACAAGACGCGACAGTCAGGAAGCTATGAACGTGCCACCTCACACGCCCATGTTAGCGCCCAGTCCGGCGACGTCGAAGAAAGTGCAATTGGTAAGTCAATATCTTTTTTGTTTGTTTTTTCTACACAACTATTATAACATTCATCACGTGTCAATCAGCCTCGAGAAAGAGTAATAGACATGTCGGCGGAAGATCAAAAGAGATGGGAGGAGAGCGAAATGGCGCTCGAGGTAGACTTTTCGAGATGTCACATCGATCCGGCGCCCTTCCAGCTGGTCGAGAGAACGTCCCTGCTGAAGGTTCACAGTCTCTTCAGCATGGTCGGTGTGAATCACGCTTACGTAACGGCGATCGGCAGACTGGTCGGTGTCGTCGCGTTGAAAGAAGTAAGTGCACCGAATAGCGAGTCAGTATTTTTTCTCTGAATGTATTGAATATGTAAAATTTGAAAAAAAAAAAAAAAACAAATCTCACACTTTGAATTCGATTTGATTTGATGTTTAGTTGAGGAAAGCCATCGAGGACGCGAACGCTGGGATTTTACCGATGCATTCCGAGTCGCACATCGCCGCGTCGATTTCTAGTCTAGCAAAAAGCGAAACGGACACGGAGAGCAACAAGAACGTCAACGCGATAAACTCCATAGGCGCAATAAGTTCCATGGAGAACGAGAAGACGGACAACGTCTGAGGAAGAAGCGTCGAGCCGAGACGAGCGAAACTTTACATTGTGATAGCCGCATCGCGACGACCGACACGCGATGTGACCTAGATAAAAGCTGCGAGAGCCGTGTTTTAGCGATTTTATTCCTCCCTTTTCCTTTCGCGATTGTTTTGTGCGGGACTCGGACGGGATACGTTGTACACATACGACGCGACGCCAACTCTCAAACACTTCTCTCGTACTTAAAAAAAAAAAACCTAAGATGAAAAAATGTCGAAAGTTCCGAGAAGAAACGCGTGCATGAGGTTTAGTATTAAGCAAAGCGAAGAAATTTTTGGAATTTTTCTATTTTATATTTCCAACGCGTAATGTAATATTAAGTGATTTCTTTCAGGCATGTTGCGCGCGCCTCTCAACTTGCGCGAAACACATATTTCTTACATATATATATATATATATATATATATATATATATATATATATATATATATATAGGTATATATATATAGGTGTGTATGTCAGGTATTGAACTTTCGAGGTTCGATTTTGTCAGGATGTAGCAGGCGCAGCTTTCGTTATATCTATAATTAGAATAATGTATGTTTGCGTAATACGCGCGCCAGATGATGCCACTGATCGCGATAATATTCGCCGGATCTGAACCGCGAAAGTAAGTCACGACAAATTGTCGGAACGAAAATTGCAATTTGGATTTCGAATATTCGCACAAAGACATTTGTTTTTTTTTTTTTAAACAAAAAGAATGCGACGCGCGAATCGCAAGCTTACCGCTGCTGTTTACATACAAGTGATATGATAAAAACAATTTTCTTAGAATATGCAAGTCTCGGCGGAGCGAGAGTGACACGAGGTGTCAAAAACAAAACGATAATGTAATCGAATACTTTCCCGAGTGAAAAATGCATAATTTCAGGTCGCAAACCTCCAAGGTTAATTTGCGACGATACATAGCCTCTACGTATAAAATCATTCTGAACTCGTACACCCTCTTTCTTCCCCCCCCCTATGCTCTTTAGTGTAATTATCTGACCATGGTTGTGCCAGTCTATTATTTATTAACGTAATTGATAATTAATTGTTATTTCCTAGTCGTTATTATTTACTATATTCCGTTCTCCGGCTGCGAGAGTTGTTAATAATTAAGAAAGATGGATTTTACATTCCGTGGATTTCCTCGTTCCCTAAATTGTACATTTGTTATATCGCATATGTGAATTATTTGTTTACTGTAAATATAAACACCTTCCTTCTCACGCGCACGCGCGCGAATATAAGAAGATATTATAAATAATTTATTATATATTCACGCGCGTGTATGTGTGTGAGTAAGAAACTTCTATTGCGGAGTTGCACTTGCAATAATGCACTTACGTGAGATTCTCTCGATAAGAAGATAGGAATAAGTTTGATATTGTAAATTCGATAAGAGACACAGATCGCTATTATATTTCAATTTAGGCTCTGTTATACACAACACACAATTTGTTCGACATGTACACACGCTATATTCGAGGTGACATCAGTAATATCACATTTACAAGCGCAAATAAAAATACCTCATCATGTGGCAACGAGTTATAATATTTTTTTTTTTTTTTACATATGAGAACAAGAGTTTCGACATCTTTATCGATGACGACGAGTCTCCATCTTTCGATTTTTATTTGTTCAGACTGAACCAACCGTGCAGACACTTGGGCACCGGGCCGGGTGTGTCGAAGGTAGCTCTCGCGATTTCCGTCATTGTCACGGCGTCCAGAATCAGCAGACCGACTCGAGTTTCCTTTTCCGCCCAGACAAGCGAGCTTAAGATTACACCGTCGTCTTCGTTCTACACACAAAAAAGAATAAAAACAAAATAAGAATATCAAGAATGTAACGTGTTTTTGTTTTGTACGAAGAGAAAGTTTACCGTTCCGTTTGGGTTCGGTACAAAGATCGGCTCGCTCGGATAAACACCCTTCTCTTGCCACGTTTTCTTGGTTTTTTGGAAAATATCGACCTTGATGAGCTGCGAACAAAGTCTCGATTAATCGCACGAAGTAAAATAATTCACGTAAAAAACGTCAATACAAATATTATCGCACACACACGCTTATTTATTTACACATGAAGTAAGTCTCAACTAGGTGCGGTTTTTTTAGACGCTCGAGAAAACTACTAACTGTTCCAGGATTTTCCAAGTCCATGTCGCAGGAGATCGCGTAGAAATATCGATATTCCCTGCCGAGATGGAAATCCGCGTTTATTCGCGGCGTCTCGCAGCCGACGTCGCAAAGAAGTTCCGGCTTCACGAAGATTCTGCCGTCAGACAATCGGTGAGCAGTCGGTTTCTTTCGCAACGCGTTTCGATGCTCGTTCTGCCAGTGCTTGGCCTCGACGCTGTACTCGATCACGTCCGAATTTCTGACAACGTCGAAGTCGGATACGCCGTTGTTATTCCGATACGATTCCGAATTCTGATACACCGTTTCGATCGTGATGAGATTCTGCTGAGGAGGTGTGTCGACGGACGGTTGCTTCATCGGGAACACGAAACGCAGCGGTCTGGCACGGAACAGTCTCGCAAAATCGCCATTTTTGTGCATATTCTACAAAAGATTCCGCGCATTTTAACAGATCAATAAATTTATAAACTTGTACAATTTTCACGCCTGGTAAAATTTATTTGTTTATACGGATATAATTTGTCATAATGTAAAACAACAACACACACCTTCATCGAATCGATGTACATGTACTCCAGCATTTTGGAATCTCGATAGCAGCATATGTCCAGCACGATGTATTCCTTGTCGCGGGTCTCGAACTGATTGATGGTGTGAAGATAGAAGAAGGTCTCCGCGACGAACGTTCTCACCGCTTCGCCCGTTTCTCTCGAAATCACGTGAAAGAGTGTCTATTCGATATAACGAAAAAAAATACTTTGTTTTAATATACAGACTAATAATTTCATTTGATCGACTATTTCAATTTTATTGACGACGAGAAAGAAAACGTACGGGTTCGTTCTCGTGCCACTTCAAGCAGTTCGCCATCGCTTCCTGCGTAAAATGAGAAATCGTCGAGGTAATCAAAGAGATCGCCAACGGTTGCTCTATGATGATGAAGTAGTTCTCGGTAATGCCGAAGGTGTGCATATACGACGGATTCAGCACCCACCTGCTCGGCACGCTACCCACGATCGTCGCTTGATCGAACATAGAGAGTTCTTTCTCCTCTCCGAACTCGTCTGACATTACAAAGGAAAATAAAAAATTTAATCAATTGTTTAAAAACAAATCATTTTAGATATTCAACAAATGCATGCCATATATAAATCTCAGAAATGTTTACTTTTATTTTATTTTTTTTATTATAAATCTAAACATTTTAAAATTTCACTAAGTTTATGTTCCTTCATAAATATAAAATTAATTTTTATGCGTTTGACACTATTATTTCAGTAAGCTGTGTTCGAGTCTTGTTTCATCAAAATCTGATTTCAATATAAAATTTATGAAAAAATTATTTTACCAACAATCACGCGACTCGGAGAGAAGCGTACAATGTTGTATCGAGGTCCAAACGGCGTGATGCTCATCCCCACGTTATAAACTGTGCCGTCGTCCATAACATGAGGATGCGACGTGTGATTTACAATGTTAACATATTTCGACACGTTTACCTGAAAAAACAAATGAAAGACAAATGTAATCCTATATAAAAAAGGTCATTTGGACCGAGAAGTGCGCGTTTTGGAGCCGAATGTATCGCATCTATTGTTGCCTCTTTTTTCCGCGTTGCCGATTGATTGATTGGTTGATCGAGTCGAATCGAATCGGTAAGATCGGGAGAGTAAATAATGAAAAGCGATTTTGAGACAGGTCGTCGTTTATGTAGAGAAAATTAAAAACGTAACTAAAGTCACGTAACAGAAAAGAGTAGAAAAACAACACGTAAAAATAACGTGACTGTAATTTATATTATATATAACATTAAATAATACATATTATATATATAATTTATTATATATTTATAATATTATACTTTATATTGTATTATATGTATTATATACATACTACAGTAATGTCACTGACCTCGGCCGCGCGGCCTTGGCGCAGTCACTGACCTCGGTCGCGAGGCCTTGGCGGGGTCATTGACCTCGGCCGCGCGGCCTTGACGGGGCACTGACCTCGGCCGCGCGGCCTTGGTGGGGAGGAGTCACTGACCGCAGTCGCGCGACCGCGGCGGGGTCAATGACCCCGGTCGCGTGACTGCGGTGAAGTCACTGACCTCGGCCGCGCGACCGCGGCGGTGTTACTGACTTCGGTCACGTGATTACGGTATATACAATATATATGTATATATATACATATATGCGTATGTGTGTATTATATATAGATATAGAATATTACATATAATATATATATTCTCTTTTTTACCCTTTTTCCTGTCAAGTAACTTTAGTCACGTGTTGTTTTTCTACTTCTCTCTCTCACTATTTTTTGAGTTTGATTTTCATGCGTTATTTCTGACATTTCTCATATGTGTATTATATGGTTTATAAGACGTATATACTATCTGTCATCGCGGTGACAGGTTGTGTTCACTGACAACACGTTAAATAAAAATAACAATAGCGTGCGCGTAGCGCGCGCCTGTGTTGTGCTAGTATTATAAATTGTAATCAAATAATTACCGCAGGTACTCATGAGCTGAAACAAACACATAGAAGCACATATTTTAGTTTTTACTTACTCTGTCCATTGTTTCTAAAGTCTTCGGATCGATCCTGTGAATTATCGGCGCTTCCGTGAAGGTGTAATATTCGTCACCGAAGGGATACACCGAGATCATCGAATTATCCGATATTTCTTCGCCTGGAGTGAACACCGAGGCGATTCTGCAAAAATCATCGTGTTTAAAAACAAATAAAATTCAAACGTAATTGTTATCAGAAATTCTATAATTATAATTAAGAAATAACTAAACAAAAATTCTTAGTTGCGTATAAGAGCAACGGACGATCTTTTTGTATTCAAACACATCGGAACTCTGTGTTAATTTATTAATTACCAATTTATAATTTAATGTCCTTCTTTTTTCTCGACTTTACCTTTGAAAAATACTCTGACAAGGATCTGGCGTCGCGCAGGTGCCGAACTCGGTGATAACTATTCTCTGAGCGACCATGTTTTTCTTATACACCTCCGTCTGGACGAATCGTCGCTGGTAGGTAATTTCTCCATCCGCAATTCCGAATCTGCGAAATTATCCGCGTCCGGGATATATAAGCGTCTCAGCTATAAAGACGCGTCTCTCAACGTAAATTATTTATACCTACCTATGTAACAAGGCGGAGCTGTCGAACAGATGCTGGAAACGGTACTCGCCGACTTTTAAGTTGCCTGGTCCATTTCGCAACAAGGTGCCCTTCAACCACTTGGGAACGTTGCCGATCACGTTGTTCGATCGAAGGGGCTCGATCACTTCCTGCTCGCAACTTCTCATCCATACCGAACAGTCGCAATTTTCGTAGTAAAGCTTGTCTTGTTCGTTTCCCGCGTTTTCGTCGAATATCTCATTTGCGTTCTGGTCACGCTGCAGATAAAACGAGAATCTGCGTGTGATTGAACTGTGCGAACACTTTTGTAAAAAATATTGTTCCATCTCTGTCGCAAAAATGTGTGTTTTGAGAGACTCACGTAAACTTCCGATTTCAGCAACTTGCCGCATTTTGCGTGTTCGAAATTATCCAACACGTTTGCCGTACACAACGATTCGTCAGTCGGAGTTAGGAGATAATTAACGTATTCCATCTTTTTTTCTTATTTTTTTTTATTATTTTGTGTTAGACGTTTCTTGTAAAATATGTACTTTTTTTACATTAAGACAAAGCGCGCGCGCGCGTACGAAAAATACTCGATACTTATTTTAAACTCAAAACATAATTCGCATGTCAAATTGCATTTGCTGACTTATCGATAAAAAAAACTGTTGTTAAAAATGTTTATATTGCTTTTTTTATAAGATTTTTCGATTTTTATTAAACAACGATCGATTGCACATCACAAAATTTATATCTCGACGCGCATACACACACATGTAGCAACTTCGGAGTGCATCTATGTATAGAAATTGTATCTTAATCACGTTTCTTCGTCTTCGTCTTCGTTTGCGATGTTCACGGATTCCGATATGAGCAAGATCAGCGAGAGAATTTGATGCACCCTTATGTGAGTGAAATCCATCGTTCACGTCCGAACAGAGAATGTTCGCGACGTGCAACTTCGTCGACCTTAAAAGCGATTTCATCCTTTGACGTAACTCTAATCCGATTTAACCAGTGAAAAACACTAGTTGATCGAAGCCTCTAATCGGCTCTCACGCTAGCGGTATTCCGTCCGGATTATCGTGCACACGACAACGTGCGACACGTGAATGCAGGTCGCATGCGTGACACACATTCTTGAGATTAGAAGAAAAATGCACGTGAACTCTCGGCGAAAAGTTGCAGTTCTGACGCAAATGGTTTATTCTCGTTGTTCGGCAGCGACGAAGATTAAATGAAGTCTTTTGCGCATTTCATGTGGCTCTCACTCGGATAAGCGGTTATCTGATACCCACGTCCGTTTTATTGATCGAAACTCGCAATCGTTCACGTTTTGCAGTTTCGATTTTTGTCGCCTCAAGTATTCTTAATTAGCGTGTCGAGTAAACGATAAATATTAAGTGGTAATTAGTTGTGAATACTTTGAATAATCGAAAAACGTAAAATCTCAAATTTTATGTGACGTAAATATTCTGGAATATCAGAAATATTTGTTTAATTGATTACACGATCTTGGAAATAATTAATGCACGATTGATTCAATTGTCGTTCGAATTGCATTTGCCTTTGTATATTTAGCAAAAGAGACGCGACATTTTGTATACGATATTTTATATAACATTTTTTCACACATCACGTAAGAGGATATTTCTTTTCTTTTTTTTTTCACTCTATATTGACTGTACATGCAAACACACTTCTGATGAACAGGTACGAGTTCCTACAACATGCGACTAAATACCTTACGCTTGTCTTTTTTGTTTTTTTTTTCACCCTTTACCGGAAACAAACTGCCGATGCTGTCGCACCACGAAGGCGGCAATGCGGACATTCTCGCAAACTGCGTGTTATTGGCAATGTTGTGGACGTAAGCACTGACGACTTAAATTTGGCAAACTTGCACCAACCGAGAGATGCAGTCTCGTTCATTTGGACCGTAACCAAAATTTGTTCGTTGCGCAGTGCTGTATAAAGCAACGATAAAAGCAGAACTGAAATCAATGAGACGCATTTTATATACTTGACAATTGCTTCGTCATTTTTCTTAATTTTTTTTGCGATAAAGATATTTTGTTTTTAAGCGCTTGTTTTGAAGTGACGAAGCAACAGTTGTGTTGGTATACTTCGAAGTCTGTCTTTACGCATTTTTACACGCACGTATCTCTCGTCTCTTTACGTATTCTCGATAAAAATGTGCTCATTTGCACAAACACATTAGCAGTACAGATATCTTTTTGTTCTCTTATCTGTGCGAAATGTAAAACGCAGCGAGGGACATAGCGTCTCCGCTGTCATCGAGATTCTCATGATGATGCAACGCAGCTAGCCAGAGTCCGGCTTATATTGATTAATTAATAATTTAATAAATATTTTTTGATTTCTTCAAGATGATACATGATACTTTTCTTGTTTCACATCTAACTTTACCTGAAAGTTAGTTTTTATCAGAAAGTTTCGGACATTCTTCTATTAGAGTGATTACATAAAATAAGTACAGATTTTTTCTTGGAGTGACGGGGAAAGCGCGCAAACATTTTTTTATCAACGCGTACATGTGACGCCTAAGAAGTAGACAACTCACCACACGTGGAAGTATGACACAATGGGTTTGCCTATCTTCCCAGATACTATAGTAGAGACGCGTTCGTTTTTCAGTTCTTTTCTCCAACTTACATACACATTGAATTTTCCGCTCACAATTAAACTCATTCTCTTTTTTACCGGATGTTTTCCATTGTCGTCTGATAAAAAAATGAGACCTTGTTTATCGACAAAATATGACCACTCGATATCAACAAAAAAAAAACTTTATACTGCCGTTTGTATCTTAGTTCTGTGTAATTAATCAATTGCATTTAAACATGGAATACTTATTTAAAATACGTAACTTATTTTAATATATTTTTAAAAATATATTTGTGACATATCGTTGATTTTCGTTGTTTGCTCTATGTTTGTTCATCGACCTATGAAACATTATCATGACGGTTTTGCGTGGATGGGCTCTGGTGCAGGACTTGTCTCCGCACATAAAATTGCAAATCAGTTTTAAACAAAACGATTGTAAAGAAATTTATACACAATATCTAGAAAATTTGTGATTATTGCTCATATCGAGAAAAGAACAGCATTTTCTGTGACGATATTTTATTTATCACATGAAACGTCAACTCAAAAATATAAATTGTTGGAATTATTTATTCAAAAAATTTATTATTTTAAGATATTTATTATTTTAAGATATTTTTTTTTGAATATTGAATGTTTATGCTTGACGCGTAAATATAATGTGCGCGGAAATTTCAAAAAACTCGATACACGACTTCATGCGGGAATTGCATTCCTGCAACTGACTGTACGCGCACGTACACGCACGCACACAGTCATATGTGTATCGCACATGCTCGCACCACGTGGTAGTCACGTGCTTGCAAAGCGAGCGGCACGGCCGCATAAGCGCTCGCGCCAATAAAATCGAATTAGTGCCGCCACATACCCGGTGACTGGAAAACAATGCGGTAGTTTTCCTCTCACTCGCATTTTTTTTCTGCGGATCGCCTAGTTAAAGAGACCGCAGCTTTCGATTCGTTTCCACGGCGATTTGCGTTAGCGCGGCGTGCGCATTACGCAAATCTCGAACGAAACGTTCGAGAAGGTGTAGTAACTGCCGGTTTGATTAAGCTTGATTGACAAGATAAGACGCGTAAAAAGAGCCGAGAAAAGATCGGTTTAAAAACCGAATAATCCGTAAACGAGCGGTGGCTAATTTTTTCCGACTTCAATTGGCGTGATGACCTTCTCTGAGAAAGGCGGGTTTTTCTTCTTACATACTTACACCTTCTCTTCTGAAGTATCCGTTACGTTACGCTAATCTCGTTACAGCCTGTTTATCATTCGATTTTTTTATCATCATACAGTAAAAAGATAATTGTATTGAAATTTGCACGAACTCTCTAATTATATCGACTTTATATAGTCCGAGTTATATAGTCAATAATGACGCGTTCTATTTTTAATCATCTTCTTTGTCACGCAAAACGTGTCGTGACAACACGTGCGTTTCGCACAAGTTGAGTTGGTGTCGCGTGTCGATTTCACTTTGCTTTTAACGTAATTCGAGAAAACTTTACGGTCAAGGTCGCAATAAATATAATGTAATATCTATTGGGTTAACAAAAAAAAAACTTTGATGTTTTTAAAATTATTTTTCGTGTACCGATAAAAAAGTTCGTACTTGTGTGTGCAATCACATTTGTGTGATCGCCAATGATTCTCTCGCGAAAATTTAGCGGACAAGTCTGTCTCATCTTTTCGCGCAACACGCTTTAAATCACCAATACCAGTCATTTATCTTTTGTACACACACACCCGTTATATATTCTGGAAATATGCGCTTTCCGCTCTTTCATTTGGCGTATTTGTCTCGCGACGGGCGGGCATCGCTGTAACGAGATATATTCCAGCACGTTAGCAGCGTCACGTACACACGCGTTTAATTTTCCACACTTCTGTACATCAAATTGTTTACTCATCTCGTTAACGAGATTGCCTGGCGCGAAAATAATTAATACATGTGTGCTCGCTCGGTGTCACTTAATTAAAAAGTTAAAAAAGAAAGAACGAACGGAGCAACTTTCAAAGTCATCCCTCGGCTTCATTTCGGGATTCTTCCGAGTTGCGTAAATGATCAATCGATGTTTAAATACCGCGAGAACTGCGTATAGAGAGAGAAATATTTTCTTTCGTATGTGTATAAATTTATTCTCGCATTTTTATATCGTAGATTTGTTTGTTTTGTAACTAAGCTGCCACATGTGCGCTACTTCGATTTTTTATAGTTTTTTTTACTGATATTAATTATCTGCAACGGAGTTTAACTTCTCTGTCAGAGAAAACGTATCAATGTTATGCTCGAGCGACCGATTCAAATCGCAATGTAAAACTCGTATTATTAAACAATTTAACAATTTTTGATAAAGTAATTCCCACGATTAAAAGTATTATAGCAGATGTAATCTCCCAAAGCGAGCTCACTTAAAAGTGTCAAGTGTACAAATAAATTAGCTTTATTAATTATCAATTTTAATAATAGAAAAATATACCAAATGTTTTTACAATTTTTATATTATTATAGATACAATTTCACTTCTGTTTGATTAAAAAAAAATAAAGTGTGTTTATTGTAAAAAAGTAAATTCTGTAAAGAATTAAAAAAATAAAATTTCTAAACAACAAAATAATATTTTATCTTAATATATTTGTGCAAGAATATACGATCAGACGTAAAATTTATATTTTGTGGCGAATATTTGTTTGTGAGTCTCCATTCGCACAAAATGCGAAATTGTCGACGGATGATCGACAGAAGATCGGAGATAGAAAATTTTTTTTGATTGATAACACGTAATGAATCTATTGATTTTAATGTTCCATTTAATGTTTCACGTGACAGATTATCAATATCTTTTAGTATCGCGATTATATCGTATTTATTGAGCGTTATCGTGCGCAAGTAGATATTAACGTGCTCGGTGTTCTTCGTAGAGTATAATCGTTCGATTGTACGCGCGAGATAATCATCAGAAACTGCTGCTCGTAAACATTTTTTTTAAGAGATAAGTAATTATTTGTGTAGATGTAAAATATAAAAAAAAAAAGAATAAGAAACGTTTTTCGAGCAAGAGCAGTTGACGAAATTAATCGCGTTATTTATAAAAGCGTTTTCGACGTTTCAGCTTACTTGCTCTGTTCAAAAGAACAGAATAAGAGAGAAAAATCGATTATGTAACATTGTTATAATTGTTTTTAAACATTTTGATACAAAATCGAATCCATGATCGGACCCATACTCCGCAAACAATTACGTCAAATCTCAAATAAACAGAAATAAGCTCTCACTTTTTTGGATCATTTTCGAAAAGAAGTTGTTTGTTCAACGACACGTCATCAAAAGAGTTATTTACGAACAAAACTGACGGGAGCCGCTCATGGTATGTCATCGGAAACGTTATTTTCGTTTGTTTGATGAAAATTGTACAGGGTGTCAAACAAAATTTCGTAATGTAACATCGTGTGTGATCGATAACGTGGAAGAACGTGATCTCACGTATCCACTTTTTCCACACATCGAAAGAATTGTTTGGATCATTTGATCGATTACAAATCGATCAACTTTTTATCCAGATCAATTCAATCAAAAAATCGCTGCTTGGAACACCGTGTATCGAACGTGGCTTCGCGACTGCATGTCAATCTAATTCAGCAGCGCGCGATACAAATCTCTAAGGCAAAGCTCTCCGCTATCGTCTTTCGGACCCGCGGCGGCAACTTCCAGAGAAAATCGTCGCGAACGTGCTCAATTGCTCTCGCGTCCGCAAATAACCGATCGATATTGACTCGAAGCAAATTGCAACGCGCGCAGCGGCTAATTTCCACGTCTCCCTGCTGCTACTGTTTTTTTGATCGATATGTGTCAACAGGTGTCGATCGTGATAATGAAAAATACTTGCGGAAATCAGTCGCTTCGCGCGCGCAGATCGAGACGTGACAAACAAATCGACCATGTGTGTATTTTTTTTCACTGTGTTTTTATTTTTAGATTTTTCTCTCGAGGTCGCGCGCGATAATACGATCGCGCCACAGAGATCACACGCGCGCGTTCTCCAAAAAGAATAAATCTAACTTTATATGTGACCTACATTTTGTCCCCTAACGAAAATTAACTTCATCAATCCTATCTGACCTATTAAATTCAAACACAAATGGCGTTATCTATTTTGACGAATGTATTGTAGATTGAATAGGAAGCACTTGAAGATAAGCCACGAGCGATGTGTAAATAATAAATTTAAACTCTAAATCTTATTCGAAATATGATTGACAGTTATAGTCGTGGAATTTGTGATAATCGATATTTGTATAATCATTTAATCCTTACGTAACATCGATTTTCCACTTGTACACCTAGAACAATCGGTTTCTCCTCACTCATGTGACCGATCGGTTTAGCTCGAAATACGTGAAGACTACTAATCCAACTTTTTTTAAATTACATAACTTTTAACTCCTCCCTCCGCGCCCCGCCCACGGTTCGTTTGACGTTGATGCGAAATTGTTCTCGTCGCGATTGAATAATTGCGCAAAATATCACGCAATTCTTCTCGCTCGTTGTCTCGATCTCTTCTTCTGTTTGAAGAAGCCGATTAACACGGTTATTGTTTCGTGTGCGAGGTACTCTGTTTGCAAAAGAACTTGCAAAAGTGGACCGTATTTCGTTTGCTCGAGAAATATAACTCTCTCGTCAACGATACACGCATTCTGGTTATTTCGCATCGTGACTGTGACTGTATCAAGCACGTGATATACCGTATGACATCGTATCGAGTCACGAGTGTATTTACCTTCACTATGTTCTTATCGAATCTCGAGACTTGTCCTAATCTGGATATTACTATTTGTAAAAACAATCCGACACACAGCCTCGATGAGAGATAAAAATACATTATTCCTTAATCAGAAATAAACACTCGACTCTTACATGTGTGTCACCCACACTCTTGTTTATTAGCACTCAACTCGAAAGCGGCTGAGATCGGCGTGGGGACATTTTAATTACCTAATTGAAAACACACACACACACAACGATCTTCTCATTGAAATAAATTCATCATTGTAGTATTAACGTTAAACAATCGCATGTGTTACACGCACGTACGTGCGTTTATCAAACTTCTTCCCGGCGCTTCGCTATATATCACCGCGTTACATTTGCGCATGATTCATTTATCCGTAAGCGAGAAAAGGTGGAGTCTGACTCTCTGACACAAAACCGGCTCTACTCGGTACAAGGATTGAAGTTACGAGTCAGCGTGGCGTCCGTCAATCGTTTCATTCGGCTGATTAGATTATTCTCGCTTTCACCTCGATCGATACAATTTTCTGCTTTCGCGTGCACATCGCTCACGCATGCGATACGTGATCCCCGGCCAAGGTTGCATAACCAGCGAAGGGCCGTTGATCCGCATATAATTAGTTGCCTCGATTCTGCTCAATAATAAGAGAGAGAGAGAGAGAGAGAGAGGCGCTCTCTCGCAGATAAAGTATTTACAAATGTTATAAAAACAACATATATTTGCGACGATTCTTTAGCTTCGTTTTGCGCGCGGTTATCACATGACGCTAGAGCTCCGTCGATGATACTTATTATCTCAACAACACAAAACCGCGACATCGTTTCGCTTGTGTTTTTAATTAACGTAAATTAACGTCTTTCTTGTAGACATAATTGTTTCGAGTCTCTCGGGAAGAATATTGCGGTTAATAATAGAACGTAAAATTCCGTCCGCGCCGCAGGAACGGACATTGCGAGCCATGAACAATCGCACATACGTACGTATGCATGTGTGCATCTTCTTTGTCAAGTTCGTCCTAATTGAAGGAACGCAAAGTTCATACCCGTCGCCGTCAGATCGAAAGTTCGTTTGTTCGACTTTGTTCGAACAAACACGTGAATCACAAACACGTCGTATGTGGAGGACAATATTTTTTTTTTTTATTTACGTGCAAACGGTCACGACTCTTCTCGTTCTGTTCTACGAACCGTCTCGACTTGATATGTGATTGAAATCGCGCGCGGAATCGATTATTGCGAATTCATCATCGACGGTGCTTTTCCACTCGGCAGAAAACCTGTCAGACGAGTGTTCCCCATTCGTACGTATAATTAACATCGTGTGTCGGCGGATCGATTGCTTCAGTCTCGAGTGACTTTTACTTTTCCGATCGCACCATCTACGACGAGATCCGCTGCTCGCTCTTTGCGCCCACTTTTGTATTTACCAACTTTTCAAAACGTCCGTCGAGAAAATTGATGCGTCGTTATAGAACGAAATCATATGTAGATTTTCCAACGACCTTAACGTACGTTGTCAAGAACGTGTTCCTGAGTAACAATCAAAGATAGCCGTCGATCGTTCTTCGTTAAAAATAGATAAAAAAATGTTTCATTAATGAATCATCAATTCTCGATTCATTGGGTATAATTTACACGTAATATATGATATTTTAGAAGTAATATGTCTTATATTAATACCTCAGCCATTCGGCCAAGAAAGGAACGTAATATAAGTCTTATATATAAATGTTTAATATAGAATAGGTAAAAAATAACTATAAAAATTATACGATAAGCTTGGAAAGTACATGCTTAGGTGGAAGAGCGCACTCAGGGGCAAAACTTTTGGGGGTATGGAAAGCATCAATAGCCAAAAGTATCGCTTGAAAAGCGTATGTCTAAAAATATCATATATTCTGTCTAAAAAATACACAAAAAACGATGGTTCAGTTATGAAAACTTTTTTCGTCCATAACTTTTTAACAGAAGAACGAGCCGACTGCTAAAACCTTTCGATTTTTATACTCACGACGATCACCTTGACAATATATGTCAAGGTCATTGAAATCGACGAGGTCGCCCTTAACATGCAAATTTACCACGTTTTTTTTATTTACGCTCATGTAAAAATTACACAAATTACACGCGCGCTTTGTTATCTATACGAGATGCATCATTTTTGTAAAAAAAAATCTTTTTTATCTGAAGTAACTATTTGCTTTGCTAAAACGCATAGATAGACTTTAAACAATAAATTTAACATTTCTAAATTTGACGAGATAAAAAGATGCGTTTCTATATCTTTTATCGGTGTAGCATCGAAATAGTTTTCACTCGATAAGCAACATATGTAGCAGGCGGTATTTTCCGAAAGATAAATAATACATCGGCGAGGAACTAAGTGCGATCTCTGTCGAGAGATAAACATATCGCGCGGATCGCTGTGAATACTGGTTAAGTAATTGTGCAGCAAGCGACAACCGTAACAAGCTCTTCAATTGATTAATTGCAGCGGGTGTTGCCCAAGGGGCTTCATCTCCGCTTTCTTAGGAATCGACTCTTCTCGAAAGGATCGAGTTGCGCTCTTCACAATTCCAGAAGCAATTTCTCTCGACGCTCTTCGTTTGCACGAGAAGAAGTTTCTATTTGCGAATTAATTGCATTATTTTTTTTTTTTTTTTTTTTTTTTATATATGGTATAACAGATATCGACGAGAGTAAATTATATTTGAAATGTCATATAAACGATAAGTATAACGGTTTCGTGGAAAAAGTGGGGACTGAGTACGAAAACATCTGCAATAAATTCGCTGAATCTCAGTCGCGTGTCTCTNTTTTTTTTTTTTTTTTTTTTTTTGATATATGGTATAACATGTCTCGACGAGAGAAAATTATATTTGAAATGATATATAAACGATAAGTATAACGGTTTCGTGGAAAAAGTGGGGACTGAGTACGAAAACATCTGCAATAAATTCGCTGAATCTCAGTCGCGTGTCTCTCTTCTCAAGAGACGATTTTGCGTCATCATTAGCGTTTAATTGGCAAATGATTCATTGTCTGAGAACCGTTTCACCATTTTGTTTGCGAATAAGATAAACGACTCACAAAGAAAAACATTTAACCCTTCGTGGACCGACATGGATCTTTCACCTGAAAATTTCAAACCCGGTGTCTCTAGTGTTATAAAATTAGTTTTTTTTTAATATTATATTTTTGCTATTCGAAATTTGTTCTTCCGATTGACACAGAAATGTTCAAACTTTCGATTTGAAACAAAATTGAAAAAATATTGATTTTTCGCGGAAATGTTTGATTTTAAAGTCTCGCAGATCCAGTCAATCCAGTAAATAGACTGCTTTGGAACTCAGTTCACGCGAAAGATTAGTTTAAATAGATACATAACTAAAGTAATTTTTAAGTTAATTTAGAGTAATGTTAAGTATAAAATAAAAAGACGTTTCTTATCTGAGGAAATTTTCTCTGAACATTTTTCAAAGCGGACTCTATTTTGTTCGCGCGAAAATTACATAGATGCCACGCAAATCGCTTTGTCGCGATAAGTCGCGTAACGAAATGACACCTCAAAGTGCTCGTTCGGTCGCGTTTGGCAAAGCAAATCGACGCGCGAATTACAACTTGCGTAACGCGTCTTAATCTATTACTGGCGGTCACATGCAGTTTGTAATCGCTCTCACGCCGCTGATAAGACATTCGCGAGCAAGCAAGCGCGCTACGACGCGAACGTCGCGTCGCGCAAATAAATAACAACAAATCACATATCATTCATGCATTCGTCCTCCAATTATAGCGCATCTGTCTAAGGTACAATTATTCCGCGCGCGTGTAATGTAAAGAATAAGAGACACGAGAGCGCGCATGATTCAAAAACAAAATAAAAAGTCCCGACTTGATTTATCACCTCTGTGTCTTTAAATATCAGAGAACATTCGAAACAGAAGACGAAACACGTTCTCTTAAATTCTCTTAAATTTGAAAATTGAGATAAATTTCTTTAAGTCGCTCGAATCCATGTGCGCGGATTGAAAATTTTTCTTCATTTTTTTTAAAGATTAAAACTCAAGATAAGTACGATATGACGTATCGGAACCGCATTGAATGATAATCGCGACTTTGTCACGCGCAACACACGGGTTTCCGCCTCGTGCGCGCGGCAAAAGGAGTGCAACGAACGTCAAAGTGAAAATAAGCGAAATTAAAGAAAAACAAGACACGGAGAAGAGGCACATGACTGTTGATAGCGGGTTAACTCGTGACCATACGTCCGATAAGCCGAGAACAATTTAATCGGACAGTACAACCGGCCACATACGTGTCCAGTCCTTCGCCGTCATGTTCAGGAATTACGAGACGTTCAGCAGCAGCAGCAGCAGCAGCGAGCTGGGCTCATCGCTGCCAATGTGAGTAATCAGAATTTAACAACACGCTCTGCTTTTTACGTTTCTCTTCTTCTCAACGTCTCTCGTCTCGATATCGCGGTCGGTCCGAGACGAAAATAGCGCGCGCACGCGCTGAAACTCGCGACTTGCGATCTCACAATCCGGATAAGATAAGAACGACTGTACTTTAGCGATAAATAACAAACGTTGTTCCGCTACCTGATCCCCTCAATTGGCGAGCGGTCACGGAGTGACAGATTTATTTCGATTTTCCGAGCAATCCGAGCTGAGCTTTGCGATTCGGCTTTGAACTATAGACCTTTGCACACGTATACACATACATTATGTATATAAAGTTTCTTTTGTTCACATAACTCATGTTTTCAACATGACTTCGTGGTTATAGAAAACTTCAGATTAAAGTAGGTGTAGTTCATTTTTTTGTTACAAAATTGATCAAATTTTCTTACTTTGAACTCGAAAGATTCCAAAACAAAACAAACAAAAAGATTGAAACGGTCTTCGAAAAATATGGATCTGTCTAAACGCGATAAAGTGCGTAAAAAATGCATTTTTGCATTCTTAGAAAAAAAAAAAAATCATCTCGGGTCATTTGGCTAATCGTAGCACATGTCACGTACGGTCGCACATGTCACATACGATGCGATTACGGTATATTTACGAGAATCCGCGTGACCGATTTTATGTTTTCTTTCTTTTTTGCCTAAAGGGGTTTTTGCCCGAGGAGGTTATCGCATCTCGCGTCTGTTAGATAAATTTCATTTACCACGCGCGAATTCGTCACGCTCGAATTTGCGATAATAACCGCAATAATGCGTCAATACTGATAATGCCGGGGACAGGAAACGGCGAACCCGAATACAACCGTCCGTTTAATCTTTACCTTTGATTTTTCGATTGACGCATTGATTTATAATAAATTTTCGAATCTCTCTCTCTCTCTCTCGTTTGAGATTGGCGCTCGTCGATAAAAATCAAAATACATGAGTTCACAGTTGCGTAAGATAAATATTAATTAATTATTTCACATTTAATTGGTTGATCTTTCTTCAAGTTGTTGCTACACTTTTTCATAAATAAATCTTTATTTAAACTTTAAGATTAAAAATTTATATTTCTCTCTCTCTCTCTCTCTCTTCTTTTCTTTTTCTATCGCAAATAACTGCAAAATCAATGTGCCAATGTTATATTATAAGTAAATATTAGATCATCTCGACATTTCATCTCGACGAGATTGCTTGGCAATTATGATTATTTACAATTTGATCTCATCGCATTCTCTTCTATAATTGCCGACGAGCTTGTTTTTTTTTATCGCATTCAGATTAGCACGTTTTTCCTTTTACGTCGGAGTGTATAAATTTAAATTTTCATATGCGTCTCAATTTGTTTCAAAATGAAAAACAATCTGTTTCGAAACGTTGTTGTGGATGCTATTTCTGATCCTCAACGCGAGACAAAAACGCGTGATAATGAGATTTCGATTTGTAGCAAAAAAGAAATCTAGTACATATGACAGATATTTTTTTCTTACATTTTGACGTCACATCGCGTAACCTTTGCTACTTCGAGCAATGTGATGTGTAACGAGACGCGAGGCTGCTTTGGAGGTTGAATTTATCACACTTTTACGTAAATAATGCTTGCGATTCACGAACAACAAACGTGACAATTTCACGTCTGTGCATTGCCGCGAGATACCGATACTATTTTTCTCAGATAACGAGCGCGTTCGTGACCGTGACTCTTATCGATGTCCGAACTAGATTAAACTTAATCACTTTCCTTCGAATTTCTGAAAATGTATAAAGGAATTTCGATGACTTAGCGCATTAAAATCTTGTTGCATTACAATTATTTTAAATTACTGCCACGTATCAGAAAATAGCTGTGTTATCGCATTGTGAATCACGTGTTCTTTCCTAGTTTATCGCTTTTGAACGTTACATGAGGTGGAAAATAACATCTTTAAACAACTTTCGTCATATATAGTATTACAGTTTGGAAATTGTTTTCGGAGATATATATCAATGATATTATTATGAAACAATGTAAACTTTTTGAGAGAAAATACCTAAAATACCTAAAATATCTCTAAAATAACTAAAACAATATCTAAAATAACTAAAGAATGTAAAGAGAGTCAATACGAGTAAAATCACACAGAAAAATTTTTTTATGTAACAATTTTCAATGTAATGAAATATTAATTGATAAATTTGTCAGAAATAACTTATATTAACGAAACAGTTTAATAAAGTAATACAAAATATGTAACTTGACAGAATCAAAGCTAATTAAGAATTAATGATATTTATCGAAGATATGCAATAGTTATCAAGAAAGATGAAAAGAGACTGAAAAGAAAATCGATCGACTTTATTCTTTCAGATCGCACATATTATCCGCCATTGTCCCAGTTGTCCCACCATCACTTTCATTCCCCAGGGATTCGATCTATTGTCCATTAGACAAAGTCGCGCGCTCCCTCCCAGAAAAACATATGTCTTTCCCCTTCCGTTTTTTTCCTCTCCCCTCCTCTCGTACTCTGAACCGCATATATAAGCTTTGGCGCGCTGCAGGCAGCAGTACATTCGCTTTGAGCGGTTTGAATTGAAGTTTCTTCTAGTGCCAGATACTCAACTTCGTCCTCAACCCACGCGACCGATCCGCTCTGGAAGGAAAAACAGAAAATCGACGGATTATTTCCGAAAAGTTCCTCGTTCTCTTTTTAATTATCGGAAAAACGGCGGCGTCCGCGCAGATGAATCGTTCGTCGAAAAAGACTCCCGTAGGTTTTTACGAAATCGGACGTACTATTGGCTATCCGGTCAATCTTTGAGAGTAAAAGTTTTTTTTTTTGGAAGATTTTTCGTGTTTCACGTTTTAAAATCGTACAAAATTCGAAGCGATTGATTTTCTCGAGGAAACACGAAGAAATCAACGGTGATGAGCCGCAGATACCTCGGTAACACTTTGTGATCAGCGGACTGTGATATATCTGTATATTATCATAACGCATACGTATTATTATTATTGTATAACTCGAAGAAGGTCAAACTGTAACGACAAGCACCATGGCAGAGTAAGTAGATACGTACAACATTTGTATTCCATTATTGTATATAAATATTTCGCGCTTTTCATAAATACTTTTTCGACTTTTTACTGTTTTCTTTTGTCATCCGGTAAATTATTTCGTTCGCAAAGTGCGTGATACTATTGCAAAAAGCTGGTACTGTTATAATTTATTTCTCTCGAGTCTCTCGAGCGCGCATGTGTTGCGCGCGATACCGGTGACAATTGCCACGTTATTTCAGAGCCGACGACACGCGCGCTACGCGCTACGACGACGCGTGCGGCGCTATCGAGACGCGCTTCTTTTCTATATGAAAAATCGCGGCGATAATGGCGAAAGCGCGCCGCGCGCGTTTACACGGTAAACCGCAAGCATCCCAGAACGAAAAGCGGAAACGTAGTCTTCGATAACGCGTCCCATTTCGTTTAGATCCATATCTGGGCTAGCTAACTTCGAAATTGGGGACTAACAACGTTGTTAGAGACGTTATTAGTTGGCCTTGCAGAGATAATTTTTTATTTCAATTAATATAACGAACGAGAATCTCTTTGCTGAAAAAAAATTCTTTTTCACTTAATCGATACATTCTTTGCATATTAAAACGACAGAGTGTAATTACGTTAGACTCTGACTATTGTATTTTTTCTGGTTAATTGTTCCGACTGTGAACGCGGATGAAAGACACACACCGGGACAAAGTCGAGAGTTAGACGTCGTCTTATAATACCGCCACGCGAATACTTACTTACATACGCATGAGCAACAAGTGATCCCGCGTCTCGCGAGCTCCTCTGTTTACGACACCTGCAAACTCCGAATACAATACACACAAGCGACAATTAGAATTACAACTTTTACCTCGCTTCGACGAAAACAAAAAGATACATCTCTGTCGAGGTAAAAAACAAAAAACTCTTAAACAATAAACTCTGCGTGATTGATGAAATCTTCTGGCTAAATTGATCGTGACACAAGCGATGACTCTTTGAAAGTTATCGGTCGTAAACAAAGATCGATATATGAGTGCGATTGCGTCTGAAAATTCAACTGGATAACACGTGCAAAACATACTTGAGACTACGGCGAGAGAAATGAGTCGAAATAGATGTAAAACTTCGCGTTCGAAATCGCAAAGCGCGCTGGGATTCCAGATAACAGACGTGGTCTCTTGTTTTTTTTTTTTTTTTAATATACATGCCGAGTGTTATCAAAGTTTCTGCGAAGTAGAACCCGAATTATAATGAGATAAAAAAAACGTGTCATCGCGCGCGTCGCTGTCGTCGCGTAGCGTTTTACGCAACGCAAATTTTTATAATTCAACACTCTTATTTATGTTTAACACTTTGTCTGCATAACCAAGGTCCGAGAGACCTTTTTTTCTTATCGTTGTGGGCTTTAAAAAAATCTTCAAAAATTCTGAGATATACTTTAAGATCTCCACTTTAACGTAGAAGCGACACTTAAGCGAAATATCAAAATCCTTTTCCAGGAAAAATAAACATTCGTAAGGTATAAGTGCGGAAAAAAATTGGGCTTTTCTCTGAGGACTAAAATTGCGCAGACGGAGGGAGTTAACACTCTTGCGATTTTATCGACGTGAAAAAGTCGGGGAAGAGAAAAATGTCGGCTCGTTGCGCCGTTTGACAAATTCGCACGTGGCGCAATGAAGTAACAATATCGTCGATAGTGCGATAACACAAAACTGACGTCTAAATATGTACGCACGACATACCGATGCAATTAGTTGTCGATGCAATGTCGATTTTAATTAATGAACGATCAGCTGGCGAATGTCTCTTAATTACAATGTCTCTTAAATTACAATACTGTCGTCTGCGGTACTTCGGTTTTAATATTCATACGTTCAGTAGGCGCCGTTTATAATTGACGGCGTCTACAATGACGCGATCTCAACGCATACATTTCTTCATTATTCGGCAACTTACACCGCGTCACTCTATAATTGACACATTGAGAAAAAGAGACATCAAATCGATAAATCGAGATAAATTTAAATTGGAAATCCGAACTCGAAAAGTTATCGTATACAAATTTATTTATTCGATCTTCGTCTCGCACAGAACAAAACCTTCATTATAGACATCTGTTATCTAGATGTCGTATGTGGAACGGTTGACGTCTAACGGACATCTAATGGAGTTTTTGTTCGATATGTCGTATCACACAAAGAAGACGGTCAAATGAACATTTGTACGAGTCGATTTTAGGGCTAACGTGAAATTATCGCGCAAAGTTTTCGCTCATTCGCGACACGTCGAAATACTCTCACCTCGGTATTTTATTTTTATCGCTATTGCTTGCAAATCGCGTATATAATTAATTGCAGTATAAATCGCGATGAGATTGCAGCGAGCAAGAAAAGTCGGTTCTCGCGATCGACCTTGCGATTTGTTACCAACGGGAACTCGAGAATAATATTAACGAGACGAAACGAAGCGGAAAGATTCGCGCGAATTGCGAATAACGACGACGCCTTTGTGTATTTCGAGAGAGTTTCCACTTGGAAATGTCGAGCTGTGCGATAATACAGACCTCTCGTGAGAAACGACACGTGTGTGTGTGTGTCATCCTCCCCCTGAGCGAGGACTTCATGAACGTAAATTCGTAATGATATGATATTAAACGATAAAACAATAAGATCCGTTTTAGAGCGTCGCACGCAGATGCGTGACTCTGCGACTCACGCTCGTGAAAATTCAGGAAAAAAATTGCACGTTATATCGCGCGAATTGAGAACAACTTTTTCAAAATCAATCAGAAATTGAAAAAAAAAAAAATAAATAAATTAGCTGAGGATAAGAGAGAAACGTCATCCGGAGAATCAACGATTGCCGGCTTGTTGGTTTTCACGAGCGTCGAGCGACTCGCGAATTTCATTTCGCGGTCCGGAATTATCTCGATGACGCGATCTCGTCATGGACTTTACCATTGAATTTCAAGTTAGCGCGCGCGAACAAAGACACGATCGCTGAAGAAAGTGTTCGCAGTTTTTTTTCGGAGCACTCGCTTGAGTATCACGCGTCGCGAAGAAAAACTATTTACTCGTTCTCACTGCGTGCATAATGTAAATTCGCGATTGCGCGTGTGTCTTTGACGCTCGAACGAAGAGAATCGCGCGTGATCATCAATTGATCCATGCGTGATCATCAATTGATCCATGTTCGTGATGCGACGCGCGAATACCATACACGCGTTATTCTTGCAATACGCGTTACAACAGTTGTTGTTACAACTCTCGAGACGATTTACAACCGTCGTTGTGTTTACATCATCTTCTCGCTCGCTATTTACCTTCGTCGGGACATGATGTAATTCGACTATTAATATCAGGGTCGCATTCGTTTGTTCGGGACGCGCGATGTCCACACACAACAGATGCTGCAGTCACAGATGCAGCGTATCTCTCGTATATGTATGCGATATGCATTACACTTGAACCTTCGCGCGCAGATTTCGCGCGAGGGCACGAAAATATCGCGCGATTCCGTCATGTGGTGCCAGAGGATTCGCGCGAATCCGAGCTTGGCAACGATTTGCGAATTATGCCAACTTCTGAAGAGAATGAAAAGAGGAGTCAGCTGATCGAGCCTGACTTATGTCAGACAATAATAATTTGTTTCTTCCTTTGTTTCACAAAAACCTGAGATAATATGATTTTTTGTTAAATTCGTTTTTCTCTGCGAAGCAGGAAATGTAAAACTAATAAAATCCCTCTTTTTTTTTCTTTCAACTATACATTTCACGAATTATCCGCATCAACGCTTGGTGCGATAAGTACAATCGCTCTGCATGGCGTTTCCTCGATTGTTGCAACGTCAAAACTACTGCCAAGAGGAACAGAGTCGGATCATCAGGCGCATGCAGCATCTGTTCCAAATATTCTATATATAAAACACACACGACGCGCGGCGCAGTTTTTTTTTCAATCGTCTCTTAATTGAATTATTGACGTTTTTAAATTGTTGATTCGATCATATTGTTTTTCAACGACTGAATAATTTTACATCGCAAAACGTCGCGATTATTCACACTGTTTATGTGCGAAAAATCAAGGACGTGACTGTTCATCCGACAACTCGCTCCGGAAATAGATTTTATCGGTTTTGGTTTTTGACACGAAGCGCACGACCGTCACGAGAAAATTTCCAAGACGCTTCGAGGCGGATATGCGGGTGAAGGTTATCCGCGACGGTTGTGTCGTTTTGTTTCGCGCATTGTAAATGCAATGTATGAATGTGCGTTTAAACGCTCCGCGGAAAATTCCGCCACGCTCCGATGGGGTGGCCAGACGTTGTCGCGGTTCGACGATGGAAAATTCTTTGAGAGATATCGTCGTATTCTAATTTGGTTGCGAAGCGTACGAGAGTGAGAGAGCCCCTCAAAGTGTCTCGCGGCCTTGCAAAGTCAAGGTGCATGCATACAAAGAAAAATGCATATAACGTGTCTTTCAAGCACACGCTGAATCATTCGGTAACCACTTTGTCTGTCACGTGCGGCGACGATGATACGTTCTTTTATCGAGACAAGCATCAGGTTTGGCGTGACACTTGGAAAATTTATTTATAAATCCTAATTGTCACTTTCTGTATGCAGCAGTTAAGATAAAAAAAGACGTTTTTAAATTGTCTCGCGTAAGTGTTCTTTCATTCTCAGTTTCTTTTGTTTTCTTTTCTCAAGGATTTCCGTATATTTTCGTAAAATGCACATTTTTGTGTGTGTGCGCGCGCACCGGCAAAAGAAACATTGATATAATTAGACAGAAAAAAATTAACAGGATAAATGATATCGGATTTCAAAACGATGTCAATGGACGTTGTGAAAAACGCGACGGAATTAATGACGAGTGCCGCACAGCTGTGCGAAAGTAACAAACAACGCTGCGTGCTCGGCAAATCGCGTATGCAAATTTCGCTTTCGTCGCTTGGACTTGCGAGAATCGGTGCCGCGTGTCGAGATAATACAACTACACATTTTATTTACGTTACCGAAAACTATCGAAACTCAAGTCAAAAATAATAATTTTTTACAATAAAAACATTTATTGTTGCGCATCGGCGTACTGTTAGTTTCTTGACTATTTACCTTGTTTAATTTACAATAATTTAATCAATACATTATTTTTAACGTATCGATTGCACGCATACTTAACAAATGTCGCAAAACGAGATTGATAAATTCTTTGTAAGCAACATGTAATGTACTTTCGATCTTCGTGGAATCGGCAATACTTATTGATACAGGTGCGAGTAGAAAAGCGCGAAGGAAAAATTGCAGAGGTCAAGAAGAATGATGTCGTTAAGTTTTTTCCACATCTAGTGTTAGCCATTTTCTCGTATGTCGCAATTAAACAACATCGAGAAAACGGCCAACTTCTTCTCGACGAAATCTCTCTTCTGACAAGTAACAAGTTGTAAAACGCCGATAAAAAAAAAAAAACGATATTGCTAACAGTGCACTTCGGTTCTGATAAGAAGATAAACAAAAGCGACAAAGATATCTCCATTGCAAAGTTTGCACACGATCTTCAAGTTACACACCCGTGTCAATTTATGTAATTAAAGCTCTTTAGCTTGTGTGTTAGAGCGTAATTATTACTTATTAAGGAACTTACTTGTATATACAAATAGCAAAAATTTTTGTCGACACTTACTCGCATCTGGCAAAATTCGGCGAGAAGTAACAATCGTCTTTGCGTTATTGCGTTAGTGCTCATAAACAACGAGAATCGGACGTTTTGAGTTTTCTTAATTTCGAAAAGTTATGGCACTCGATGATCATGTCATCACGAAGCGACGACAAGTTTGCAAACATGTGGAAAACCTCATCGTCGATCTTTTCTGTCTCGCGAAGATTTCGCAATTCTTGCAAATCAATTTCTTTCAACAGTGGCGTTATTGTGCGACGTACGGTACCGACGTACGGTAGCGCATCTCAAACGCGCGTGTTGCACGTTGAAATGCTTCGGAATAAACACATTCTTCATTTCTTGTATAGCAACAGATAAAATATATACATACTTGTAAAATTTGTTTTTTACATCGCGACTAATACGGCAATTGAGCCGTTAAGCATTTAGGTCGGTTTTAATTTTAGTCTCGTCAAATCGGAGCCAAACCCCTGCATTGGCGATGTGACACGATAAAACTTATGCGAGCGCGCATGTGTTTAGACACGCGCCCCAATAATCGTCATCTGACTGACGAATTGATCTCTTGTTTTTTTTTTGTTTTTGTTTTCTCGAGAATTTCAATATGGAAAGTTTCCCGTATATCTCGCAGCGTTCTCAACATCTGCCGTTTTATCTGTGTGTGACGAACAAAAATAATTGTTATCTTTTTACTGCGAACCAATGATAAATAGAATGAGTGTTTGTGTCTCTGCTTCTGCAACGTTCGTGCTCGTTTGAAAAAAAGTTTGATTGCGCTCGAGCTTTGCGTACTCTTTGAATAATCATAACGAATGATAAGCAACAAAAGTGACGCTTATTAGATATGCAAGACGATTTTTTATCATTTCACGTATATATAATTAATGCGCATAGATAAGCATATAAATGTGTCCATAAAGAAATATTTACATATATATATTTGCGTAAGTCCGATATTGCGATGTACGGAGATAAGTAAAATGTTTCTGCGAGAAGAAAAATGAATTTAAAATTATTTATAAAAAAAAAAGCAACAAATGTACATTTTATAAGAGAAGAATTTTTCTTCGTTACAAATAAATGCAATTGTTATAGTTTCACGTGCGCGCGTCGTTCGCCGTTCTCGCAAACAATATCACGACCGCAGTTTTATCGTTTGTTTTTTTGCTGCAAGTTGTCACACATTGTGCTTGTTTTTTCCGTTGCAGAAAGAATCACGACGCAACAGATCCGGAGAAGACCTCTCTGATGGACTCGACGATCCCGTCGTTGCTCCCGAAGATCCCGTCGAGCAAGTTGCTCGATGACGAAAAAACGAATTTGACGGTTAACGGTGATGCCGCGAATGGGATCTCAACGAACAACAACGATCCCGAAGGCGGCAACGCGATCAAAGGCAGCGCCGTCAGACAGGTTCTGGCCGCGGTGGTGGCTCAACTTGGCACCATCAACACCGGCATGGCATTCGGTTTTTCCGCCATAGCTTTACCGCAACTCCAGGAACCGGACAGTATCATCCCCATTGTGCAGGGATCGACGGAAGAATCTTGGATTGGTATGCGAGAGAATTATGCAATCTGAGGTCAACTAGATCTCCGAATCGAACTGTTATGTTCGCGCGTGACTAAATAAAAAAAAAAAAATTATAATTAATAAACAGAAAATATATTGTATATCGATGATCTTTTTTTCTCTTGCAGCTAGCATGTCTTCCATCGGCACGCCAATCGGTTGCCTGATGTCCGGCTATATGATGGATAGATTTGGCAGAAAACGCTCGCTCATCATCACAGAAATTCCGGCGCTGCTCGGCTGGCTGCTCATCACGTTCGCGACCGACATACGCATGATCTACGCCGGTCGCTTCTTCGTCGGTCTGGGATCGGGCATGGTGGGCGCGCCCTCGCGCGTTTACACCAGCGAGGTGACGCAGCCGCATCTACGAGGGATGCTGATCGCGCTTGCGAGCGTCGGAGTGAGCACCGGAGTGCTGATCGAATACTTGCTCGGCAGCATGCTCGCGTGGAACGTGTGCGCGGCGATCAGCGGTATTTTGCCGTTCACCGCGCTGCTTCTGATGTTCTTCTTCCCGGAAACACCGTCCTACCTCATATCACGCAGCAAGCCTGAACAGGCGAAACAGGCGCTGCGAAAGTTTCGCGGCAGTACTTACAACGTGAATCAGGAGATGGAAAAGTTGATGGAGTTCTCGAATAAGAACAACATCAAACGGCTCACCGGTTTCCGGGAAATCACGAGCGCGTTGCTGAAACCTAACGCGCTCAAGCCGTTCACCTTGCTGTCTCTTTACTTCCTCATATATCAGTGGTCCGGGACTAACGTTATCACGTTCTACGCGGTCGAGATCTTTCAAGATTCAGGAGCGAGCATGAACAAATATCTGGCGGCGGTTATACTCGGAATAGTGAGGCTAGCCTGCACTATCCTAGCCTGCGTTTTGTGCAGGAGATACGGTCGACGACCGCTCACAATGGTGTCTTCTATCGGCTGTGGATTCTCCATGATAGGCCTAGGCGGTTACATGTGGCTGAAGGAATACTGGATGAACAACAATATACCGTTTATCGCCACGTGGTTCCCGGTCGTGTGTATATTCTCTTACACCATCGCGTGTACTCTTGGCTTCTTAGTAATACCGTGGGTAATGATCGGCGAGGTTTATCCCGTACAAGTGCGCGGTATTATCGGCGGTATCACCACCATGTGCGCGCACGCGTTCATCTTCGTGGTGGTCAAGACCTATCCGCTTCTGGTCAGCGTGTTTACTCATCATGGTACTTTCATTCTCTACGGTTGCATATCCTTGTTTGGTACGATATACTTCTACACTTGCCTACCGGAGACCAAAAATAAGACACTGCAAGAAATCGAAGATTACTTCTCCGGGAGGAGCGACAATCTGATACCTAACAGAATAAACAATAAGCCAAAGGTTTTAGAAGTTAAGAAAGGCCAGATATTACCGTGACAAAATTCGTGTTTTATTTTTCTTTTATTTTAATATCACGCGACTTTTGCATTACTTACGCGCTTGTATATAACAGTCTAATTTTAGTTCACAGAAAGCATTTGTTTCAAGTACATATACAGTGATTTAAGACGTTGAAGAATGTATGAATTAAGAATGTTGTTCATTTTGTACGAATCTATAATATAGGGCAAAGTACTCAAGAAAAACTCTTTGACGTTTTTGTGACAAATATATCGACTTTGACACAAGATAAATAATAGATATTTGCAGACACACATATAATAACAAAACAGATGTGCAAACCTGATGACAGGATATAAAAATATCTATTCGATGACAAAATATAAAAATAATCACACATTATTGTTGTAACACACATTATGTTGTCGAATTAATTATCAAGGAAAAAATCTTGTTAGTTTATCGCAGCGTCAGATTTGTTTGTTTTTATAAAGTATGAAAGTTTATTTATATAATATTAATTTCGTTTTTTTATAATATTAATTTCGGTTTTTTTTAGTAACATATTGCCTTTACGCATGATCGTGAATCAAATATCGTGTTTGAAAACTGACTAAAAATGTATTTTAATCTTCGAATTTTTTAATCGACGCAAAATCGATCGATGACGCCTTGATAATTTAATATCGTATGCACGAATGTGTGAAAAACTGATGCTATTTATTGTATTATAGTATTCAATTTGAATGTATGCGTGCGAGAGTAGCGTGTAATAATAGAATGATGATGAGAAGAATGTTATACAAAAAATGATAAATGTATTATATATATATGTATACATATATCAGTAGACTTTAAGGTTTTAAACTCGGAACGGAATTGTGTTGCGACACTAGTATTTAATGAAACTCAGAATTCTCAAAGTTATTGTAAAGTTCAGATACAGTTCGTTAACCTTCGTCATGAGCGATCAAGAACCACACAACTATTTCATGTTAATGAAACGAACGTGCAAAATACAAAAATCTGATTAATTATCTTACAAATGTCTTAAAATGTGAATATTGTACATAAAGAACTTTACGAACATATAACGAACGAATGATTGTATATATGCGAGCAACTTATTTTTTATAAAAGAAAGTAAAAAAAGTAAAATTTAGTGCTCGTTTAATTCTGTGTCTTTGTTTTTTCTTTGTCACGTATTTATATTTTATAATCTTTTGTACTTCTCAAAAAACAGAGTAATTCTCACTCTTCCTCGGTAAGTTACGGGATCGAGACGAATCATGTCGCATCTCGGATTTTAAATTGCGAGAATAACGCAAAAACGTTACATCGAAAACGCTACCTCGCGATCGAAAAAACACATTTAAAAAAAACATTTAATAAAAACTCGCAAGCATCGCGCGTAATCAAAATTCATAAAAGATATATAATATTTCATAAATTAAAATGTATTACGATTTACTTTTACCAATTTTCTACTCTTTCATTAAAATTTTCATTAATTATTGAGAATTTTAAGTAACAAGAGTTTTCAATGCAATTAAAAGATAAGAAAATTGAAAATTGTAACAAATCCCAGATGTATAAATTTTAATAAAATGATAAACATATACTTCTTGAAATTGCATCTTTTCATACATATATATTTGTATTTACTATATTAACTTTTATATCAGAGTCACCGGTCAGGATCGTATAAAAACCTGAAATAATTTTTCCGCCCTGTAAGCTAGCGCTATATGTCCATGGTTGGTACACATTAGCAACTACATAGCAATGTCTACGAGCGACTTGTTTAAAGTTCCTGATAATGTTTAAATTGATATTCGGCCTGCACCGCATCACTTTTGCATTTGAAAGTGTTGTCGGTGCCAGCACAGCATCTTAAATAAATCTAAAAAAATCTTTTCTTTGTGTCTAGAAAAATTTCTCCGACTTCGTATCTAAACTCTAAGTACAAACATTAAGAGCCGCGAACGATAATCTAAGAAAATATACTTACTTGATTGCTTTTCATTTTGTTTCGTAGTAATATCTTTACGGTTGGAAGAAGTGTTGTTGATGACGCTTGCTACAATCGTCTTTTTTACAGTTACACAGTGTGAACATTGACAGATAATAATAACAAATTATAAATAACAAATTATATTTACAGCTTATATCACAATTTGTGTATAACTTTTTTGTATTTAAAAGACGTAATAAGAGTTGAATTTTCGCATAGAAGATGTGTACAAAACTTGATTGTTAGAGTTTTTATACTACGTACTGTTTTCGCGCATAGTTTGTAGATATATTTTTATCAGGAATGCGTAGGATTAATTAAATTGCAAAGATGTATGTGGGCGAAGAGATGGATCCGGCAATGAATTAGTGCCTGAAGTATTTCTTCGTAAATTTAAAGATCGACTCTCTTGTTCCGAACTATAAATACACACATACATATAAGAATAACACAAAAGCTTTATATACATCTGATAAATCGATTTATAATGATATTAGAGTCGCTCATTTGACTCACCAGCTCACGATATTTTCACTGTTGCTGCTTTCCTTCATGAACGTTACCAAGCCGTATAAATTCTTTTTATCTAAAGTTCCATTATAAACTAATAGATCATCTACCATTATCTACAAATTACAGATATAATATTATATAAAGCTATAAAAAGAAGTTGGAAAATTGTATCAAAACAAACATGTGTGTGTACGATTTCTTTTCCTTACTGCAAATTCTTTAACTCTTCTTTGCGGAGTTTTTCCATAATTCCATATTTTAATTGTCGACACAGTGACGGGATGATAAAATATAAGATATACACGATTTGTCTGAAAAATAGCGTAATAATCAACAACAAATTTTCAGTTTTTTAATGATTCAACATAAAGTGTTGCTTTAACACGTTCCGTGTCGAGCTCGAACATATTAACGTAATAAACGCGTTTAACGTGTATTACCGGTAATTACCGATGGTAATACACGTTAAGTGTTAAACACGCGGAAAATAATAAATTAGAAGCTTTCTATCAATAAAAGCCAACGGTCCACAATGCCTATGTGATAGACTTAAGAATAAAGTTATAAGTGTACTGTTATGCAAAAAATTGTAAATGAGATTGCATAACAGGTATATTGAAACAGTTATTATCATACTAGTTATTAGAAGTATAATTTATCTTTACTCACTTGTCCAGGAAGTATAGGAGCTAACCATGCATGACGTCCGTCCTTAGTGTTATTTATTCCATCAATTAACTTGTCTGGTGTACGAATATCATTATCTATACCGTCTATTATATTAACACTCTCAGGAAATGCTGCTATATCTATAAAAAAAAAAAAAAAAAAAAAAAAACCAACTGATGTAAATCACAGTTAGCAATAAACATTAATAAAAATAATTTGACAATATAAATATAAAAAACATTTGAAACTCTGTAAAAATATTTTTTATTAATTGAAAATTAGAATAATCAACTAAACTAATAATTAAACTAGAAATTGAACGTACTATCTGTAGTCAATTTGATTTCATTTCCATGATTGTCATATATTTGTATCCCATTAAGGCCAACGTAATAAGAATCTCCCCATGTGGAAAAAATTACTATTTGATAAACAAATCCTTGTGGCATTGACGGAGCTTCATAGTTTGAATCCATAGACTCAAGTTCTGCACATATATAAAATATCACAATATATATATTTCTCTTTTCATGAGAATACATTATTATTAATAACAAAACTTTACTGAGATTACCTTCAGACGATTTAATTGAATCAGAATGATTAGATACTTGAGCAAATATGTTACTGACAAAACTAATTTCTTGAACAAAATCATAATGACAAGATCCTGGCGCGCGTCTTAATAAAAAACCCTCGTAGTTGTCACTATGTAATTGTTTATCATCCAATTTAATTAACAATTGTTTTACCTAAGCAAGAACAAAAAATCTACGTGTTAATTGAAACTACGAATTATACAGTTTGTATGATTAATAATTGAAAAAATATGAAATGTCTCACTCCACAATAAGATAGTTCCAAAGATGCGTTATAATTCCAAATCCGCATTCCTATTAGATACACTTGCTCATTAAAACTGATAGTTATCATAATTCTTTTGTCGGATGTTACATCAGTTAGCCACATGTGATCAATTTCAGTTGTGACATTATGTCCGTCAATTAATCTGTTTAAATGTGTATTGCCGACATTGCAGTGTAAATTGGCGTCTATCAACGGAACAGCTACACTTTGTTCTCCGATTAATTCTATACCAGTAAGTCCTATAACGAATATATAGCTTGTGAATGCTTTTATTCTCAGTAAACATGTCGGCAGCAATTATACGTAATGCCGGCAAATTGGCGACAAATTGCTGCCACTTGCACGCGAATTGTTGCTTTTTTGACAATTGTCTGTTTGCGACAAGATTTTGCTATTAATCCTTTGCTGTATAATAGCGAGTGAGACTCGTGATACTGATTACGAAACAAACATGAAAATTAATTTGCAAGCGACCGCAAAACGTTTCTTTGTTCCATTCCACGAGCGAATTTGTTTTTCACTACGGCCCGTGCGATAACACGCAAACAAAAACGTACGGCAAGAGATTAATTATAATATTAATATAAAAATGTGTAATTGCTTACCAACCAAATGTTCGAAGCCCCAATTAGAAATAATAATTAACTGAACTTCTCTGCAAGACAGAGCGTTAGAAGTTGTATTGTAAATTTTACTATCAGTATATAAGTTAGAAGAACTCTCGGTAAGATCGTTAGTTTTATGTCTTGCTGAGACAATCTAAAATAATGTTTTTATTATTTTCGAATAACTATAAATTAATGCAATTAGCTTACTTACATCATTAATCGTTGCTGTTATCGGACGAATTGTTTCTTTCTCTTCGTAATCTGACATCTCGTTATTAAGTTCTATGAATATGTTATCATGCTGTGATATCAGTTCCAAGATATTTTCATCCGTCGTAAATAATATGGTCTATATCAGTCAATATTTGTACATTATATTTAACAATTTCACAAAATGTACTATGCCGAGCAATAAATCGTTTCGCGAAAAGATAAAGGCTGTTTCTTTTTCACACCGTTTAAATGAGGAACTGTTTATTTTTTCGCGAAATCGATTCATTGTCAGTCATTACACAAAAAAGAATATGAGAATATTGCTAATTTATCAAAATACATACATATAATATTTTTTATATAAAATATTAACGTAATCTCAATGTCTTCTGTAATGTTGAAACTTAAACTTAAATCATAAGTTAAAAATTTTCTATTCAATAAAATGTTTCTTACATCACCAAAAGAATCAAGACTGCCTATAACATCACCAGTTGCTTTAGCAATCTCTCCGTAAAAAATTACGTCATCATCTAATTTAATAATAACATCTTTAGCTCCTCTAAAGGAATATATTCTGGATTTATTATAGTTCTAAAAAGAAAAGAATAATATGAAATATGTTTTTGAGAGATTGTTGCAATTGCTATATATGCATTTTTATGTTATAAAAACTCATACCCATATTCTGATCATTGCTATAGTGATTGTGAATTCAAATATTATATAAACGTAATGATGATCACCACTTGAATAGGGTGTCAACCACAAATTTGCATCATCTTTTGTTCTATTAATACCATTAATTAAATTATTTACAGATTGAAGACTATGATTATTATCTAACGATTGATTATTGCTTGTGTCTGTGTATATTTCTTTGATTGTAGCTGGTTCTCCAGTCTTTGAAAAAATTTCAATGCCATTGAGACCTACATAATGCTTATCACCCCAAGTAGAAAGAATATCAATGACTAAAGAGTCTCCGGATGGTAATTCAGGAATAATAAAATTTTTGTAAGATTTTTCTGAAAAAGAAAAATTTAAGTTAAATTATTTTCACAATTGCATCATGAATATAATAAATGTCAAGTTAAATAGTAAACCTGTTGGCAAATAATTATTCCATAATAGATTTATATCTTTGGCAAAATTGATTTCAAATGAGGTAGAAGGCTGAAAAGATTCTTGATATTGATCAGACAATAATTTTGGCTTTCCTTCATTTTGCACACAAAATGCTGGACTGTTAGAATAATTTTCATGTAATTGTGTATCTATATTATTCTCAACACACGTAAAATACTCCAAATTAAATTCTTCATTAGAAGTTTTTATATTGTCACCATATCCGTGCTTTTCCATTTGTTTTCTTTCTAAATACGCATCTAATTCGTAAAAATCATTTTGCACGCGACGTTTTGCATTTACAACAGCAGAGCAAGCACGTGTTCTTTTTGGCTTAACTTGAATTTCTCCATTCTGTGGTGTATTTGGTAATGATTTGCTCGCAGTTGTTTGCATTTTAACATTATCATCAATATCATAATTATTGCTTGGTTCTGTGTTGGACAGTATATTTCTATAAATGTTAAAATAAAGCATTACAACTGTTTATTATACTATGTGTTATGCAAGACAAATATTGTAAAGCGTATAGAAAACCTTACATATGGTCATTTTTCTTTTGCAAAGTGTCCACAATATGATGATCATTAATTGAAAACGTTTCCATTTCCAGTGATTTAATATCATTGTTTATATTCAATTTTTCTATGTTGCTAATATGAGAAAAAAAATAATATTTACTTTTATAAGAAAAAATTAAAATTTAATAACGCTAAATCTTATTTTAAAAAGGAAAATAATATAGTAATAGTTGTATCTAAAATAATATTACATACTCTGTCATTTCCAACAACCATGTTGGTATTTCAAGCATATTGCTGTTGTTAGGTGTAGATGTTGTTTTCTTTGTCTTATCACGTGTAACATTATCCATGTTTTAATTTTCTTTGTCACTGATAATAAAAATAACTTGCACTATGATGTCTGATTATAAGAAATTGTAAGACACTTTTATGATGAAAAACTGATATAATTACAAATATAATCTATCACTTTGTAAACTTTTCCACGTTCCAAAAAAAAATAAAAACGCATAATAATTTTCATGACTACGTTGTATAGATTTCAAAGTGTTGAAGTGGTAATGATATCACACAGGCATAGTTTCCCATTGTCGACTCGTTCAATTCTCGCTTTGTTTGGCATTGTTACTATGGAAACCCTTCGGCCCTTGATCCCTCTCTTTACTCAATTTTAAATGTGTGATCGTAAAATCCATTATCATTATTATACTCATACTGGTAACAAGTCAGCTGAATGAGAAATAGTCATTCGTCAATATATAATTTTTTATTGTTCTCCTATCTCTTCCCTTTATTAAATATTACATAGTCGTACACACGAGAAAGCGTACTAAAGATGCTATACGTTACATTGCAATACATTTTGGTCCACTGCAAATCACAAAGACAAAAAATAGTGAACAAACTCATAGTTGATGATCTTTTTGTACTTTGTTTCTCGCGGTGTCATACATGTATAATATCGCACGTCCTTCTTACATTAATAAGACATTCTCACTAATATTTTATTCAATGTCGATACTGTACTGTATAGTGTACACACAGTCGCGCGCGCACACACGCAATGCACACGTATAAAACCACATGTTACATCTCTTTAATTTTGCTATACAAGTGGTATGTAAAAATAAATATAGATATTACATAAATTACATTAACTCGTATACTATATAAGAAAGACAAAATATGTATCATATAAGTAAATTATTAATAGAAAAATATATGTGTACATACGTTTGTATACGTAGTATACACGCATATGCACACATATACTTTATAAAAATAATAACATTTTATATAATTACCAAAAAATATAATTATATGCAATTTGATTTACGCAATTGTTTAAACTGAACAACAAAAGATCACATAAAAACGTCATGTAATATATTTTGGAAGAGTATGTCTAATAATAATATAAATATAAGGCCATTGTTTAATATATATGCTGTTTCCGATGAAACGATTGAAACACTAAAACTGAATGTATATAAATATATATATAATATATATGTGTGTATATAATTTTATCATTTTATATGTAGCAATCTATACATCAAAACAGTTGTAAAAGTTGTATTATAATTTAAATATAATGCTGATTCCGTATAGAAGAGCATCATATATAAATATATATGCATTTATATATGATTTATATATGCATTTATATATTTATGTATGTATGTGTATATACATAATATATACTTATGTACTTGTATTACATCTAATATGTTGGAAATGCTACATGTTAGTCAATTAGAAATGTAAATATAATTTTGGCACAATCTGCAAACAGAACATTTGATTGACACTTCTGATTGAAAAGCAATAATTTATGTATTCAGTCAATTTGGTTTTCATTCACTATTCAACTAATATTTACTGTGTACAAATTATTATATAATTATTGTAAAGATTTTTATAAAACTTATACAATGTAAAACAAAATAAGTTTTTTCTAGTTTACTTTTTAACTAATGTTAAGTAGTTAGTTTTGACGAACCTTTTTTTTTTCTTACAATAATTTGGCATTATTTACGCGACTAATCCCGAGATTAATATGCTGAATCATATAAAAGATGTAATATTCATTGTACATGTATTCGAACTTACAATGTGATTAGCAGTAACTGTTATACTACATACTTCTGCTAATACAATATTTCTTTTTTTGATCTATTACACATCCCATACACATGAATCAAGTTTCATGTGACCGTCAGGTACTTCATTTTTTAACAGTGTCTTCATTTTTATTTACACGTAGTAAGAGACTTGTGTTTTATACTAACACTCTAATTATGAAAAATTGGCTGTCTAGAGAACAGACATACAAATCACAATTAAAAAATCAATTGTCATTATCAAAAACTCTTTTACCACGTAGAAATTAAAAACATTTTTCTATATCAGAGAATATATATAGAACTTCTAGAGCTGCTGCTGTTTCAAAATTTCTAGCGTTTGGAAGAAGTGTCGTGTAGAAAATGGTATATATATAATTCTTACAACTCTATATGAGAATTCAGTATGTCAGACAGCGGTGGCATGCTGTCAGATGATCCACGAACGTTCGGGTCTGTTTCAGGAAAAACATGGTTTAGAATTGCGTAGTAGTGAAATCCAGCCGCTGCGGCTACAAAAAGATGCCAGATTGCATGAGCGCAGGGTATGCGGCCGTCGGATTTGAAAAATATCAAACCAAGAACATATATCAGTCCGCCCACTTTTAATTCCGTAATATGATAGTAGTCATACTGCAATGATAATAATTAAGTTATTCGAAGTTCTTTACATTATTACAAATCATTTCAAATGTCTCACTTAAAACATTATTGTGTTTTCGTGTGCTCAAAATGACTTACAACGTTAAGAATTGCAACGCTAGGTCCAACACCCATAACTATATAGAAAATAGTTTCAAGCATTTTGTATTTTTCATGGAAGATCTGTTGATAAAGAATACCCATTATCGCCATGATCCAGACAACATAACGCATCTCAAATAAGAGTTCATCATCTGAGAATTTATCTATATTTAACCATGGAAAGTAACTAGCTGCTATGAAGATGTATATCATAGCACGATCACAGCGATGCAGTGCGTCCTTTAGTTGTCTGAAATGTTATACGTAATATAAACATTTTCTCTATGTTCTATCCTAAGAGAGAGAGAGAGTTTCTAGATTTAATAACATTAAAAATACAACAGTTGAATAATCGCACCTGTTATGATTGCAGTAATGTACACTGTGAAAAAAAGTTGATACTGTAAAAACAAGAATCAAGGAAATGCCATACACGCAAGCGGAAACGAACTGAGTCCATGTTGTTGAACGCCGTATAAGCTCGATACCGCCAATCACTGATGGCACAACCCATATTCCATGAGTTGCCACATTTGCAATGTGTTCTATAGTAGTAGGATTATATGCCTCATTCATGCAAGCTCTTGGATTCATCCATTTTATCCTGTAAGGAAAATATATAACTTTTGGTTCTTTTCTTACTTTTAATTATGTGTGGTTTTATAGATTTCAAAATTGATTTATTTACAACACAATAGCGACAACAAGAATATTTTAATTTATATATGAACATAATATGTTACATTGTATTTATTAAGATATAACATTTGTGTGGTATTAAGGAAAGTTGTTACTTTTATTTGTTATTTTTTACTTTTCTCTCACGAAAAGTAAAAAAAGTTTTGATTTACATTTGTGTGAAATTCAAAGTCTCAAGTGATTTTACGATATTTATTTACAAAATTATTATATTTTATCTGCAAAAGTTACACAGTTATAAGCATCACGTAGACCGGAAATTAAATCGAATTATAAATAATATCCATTAGAGTAGATAAAATTATTGTTTTATAATTGAACAATATAAAAATTTTAATTAAATTTGTACAACTTTAATCGAATTATAATCTTATCTACTTATAATCTTATCTCTTAATCTCGTCTTTGTTTTACGAATAAAGAAGAAAATGAAAATTAAACTCTTTGGTTTATTTAACAAATGAGAGAATATTGCTAAAATAGCTACTTTTTATTATTTCAAATTCTTTACATTCTATTTCAAATTTCTCTATTCAACATTTTTATTTATTATCGAGTTGTTTTTCTTTTCTGACGCTAATAGAAGATTATAAGAGTGTGTAAGTATTTAATTACATAAGAAAACAGGGAATATAAGTTCTTATATAACAGAAAGGAAGATTATAGATCAACATACAAGATCTTAATCTTTCTTTATGTAAAGCAGATAATTAAATTAAAGAATCACAATGCTTTATTACATAGAATTTAAGATTATATAACTGGCTAACATCATAAGTAAGATAAAAAAATCAAACAACATTTTGCATTATATTTCTGGCATAAAGCATACTTCAAACTCCAGTAGCATTATGACAAAATGCATGCGTATACATACTCTACAGGCTATTATATTAAATAATGATACCTGTTTATTCAACCGTTTTGAAGAAGAAACCTGTTGCAATCCTGACTGTTCAGGATATTTGTTTCTGTCCGCATTAGCAGAATGAGCCACAGTTATTTTACTTCAAGAATTTGATCTCTCACCCTTCTACAAGCTGTGCTGGTGCAAAGCATGCACGACTTTATTCTCTCTTAAACTCTAGTAATAGCGTATAATTGCAGAGTTAATAAAAAGCCTGAATGCACAATATAGAGAATGTTCAATAAATGAAATATTTACATGATTAATAAAATTGAATTCTTTCTAATACAAAAATGAGATATTTACATATAACATAATTCTAATCCAATACATTATAAAAATTAATCAATAAAATTCTGTACATATATCTATTACAAAGGGATTTCAATTTTTAATCAAATCAATAAGTAGCGCTACCACTATTGACAGAACATGCATATCATATATAGTATACATAGTATAAATTATTTGATCATTATGTCTACCAAGCATACAAAAGCTAAGATATTCTGCCAATACATATTGCATTCATTGTAATTAATAATGACAATAATAATTTTCTTTACGATTACAGCACACATTATTCAGATATTTAATGAAGAAAAAACAGAATTAATATGCAATTTGTCGTTAAGTAATGTATTATCATTTCATGCAATTTATTCATGCATAACACAGATTAGCTTATAAGAAATGTTGTTGCATTTCGAGTATTTTCTATATTCCAGTACAATAAATTGTCCAAACTTTCTTTCACACAAATTCCCAAGACCATATAAAACACAAAATTGCAATGGGAAAAAGAATTGAATATAAACTAGGAAAGAAAAATCACCTAAGAAATAAGAAGATAAATAACAAATAATTCCCACTAAGATTTTAAAATAGGAGTTGTATTAATTGTGAGATCATCGACTCAAAAGTAATTTAAAAAATTGAACCTTACTCTTTGATCCATTGCAGTTCCATGAAATTTTTGATGGGCGTCGTAATGAATTGATGAAGGCAAGAATTATCCATGACGTCTTGTCGGCAATGAAAAATTTGAGCTGACAAGAAGAGAATTATTCAATATTCAACATTAAGTACCCCACAATGGGAATTTTTTTGAGCTGAGAACGACGGCGTAACAGCTGCCGGACGAACTGCATTCTCCATCGTATACTGATTGACTTGTAACGATTGACGTTCAACATAGAAAAGCAAGTAGGCGAACCATCTATCTGTCTCTTGTCACAACACTGAGGAACCGGACCCGTTTAGCCGTGTTTGGTCACCCTGAACAAGCAACCAGAACACGCCTGAAACAGTCGGCCTCGCGAAACACCGTCAGCATCAACACTACTCCCGAATCGCGAGACAGTTTGTCTCACGACTGACGACGAGCTAACGAGCTTCCACCTTCCCCACCACATCACCACACGCTTGCACTGATCTGCGCACAATATGCAGACATGTGCAGACAGATCTCTTTTCTAGTCACGTGACTAATTCTGACATACAATCTCTCGATGTCAGAACAATTTGTGTGTTGAGATTTGAGATGCCCACGTTTGTTAAATGTCCAAATTGTTATGCACATCTGGGCTGTGTTCTAAAAAATTCACTGCCAATATTAAAAATATATAATACAGAGTAACGCGAAGGTTTTAGGTTTTTATTAATACTAACGTAAATTTCGCCGGTACATAGCGTCAGTACAATGTTTTCGATTGGTTTAATTTGATTGGAACAATCGGTGCATGTTGCGTGCAATGTGTTTCGCAAGAGGAAAAGGATTTTGTATCATTCATACATAATTGGATAATACGTGTTCGTATACACACACGCATATATGTATTTGCTTAAGCGATAATTGATGCGATTAGTGACGTTAATTTAATAAATCAAGCAATATAAATTAGTCAATTTGCCAAATTGATGTTATTTAAACACTCCGGGAGCGATTCAATTCGTATCGGTAAAAATAATGCTAATATATGTACATAAATTAATGTCTTACACGCAAAGTTGCCGTTACCATATTATTTTGTAATTATATTTGTGTGGAAAAACATATTAAGAATCAAACATAAATTATTATGTCTTGTGCATGTATGTATATACATGAAATCTCGACCTTGTGTACAAGCGATATATCTTTTGTTTTTTCTTGCAAAACATGTTGCGCGCTAATATACATACTGTATATTTGAAAGTTATTGACACATTGAATTAATGAGTTTGTCCTTGGACAAACTCATTAAGCTTGCACTAACGAGCAAGAAAGAAAGTTTGGAATATATATTTTGCAGACACGTGTACATACAAGAGCTTGTCTTGATTATTTTTAAAAAAGGATTTCTTTGTACATGGTGCATATGTTAGTGTACGTACACAATCTGAATTTTTCTTCTTTTTCTTATTAGTTTTATTTATTCTACTACAGGTGCTGTAATTTTAAGTCTTTTACATTATGTACTAAACAATTACACTAAGTGCTCAGAACTTTTAGACGTTCGAACTTATTGAATGTCGCTCGAATCTCAGACGCGTTTTAATTGTTCAGATCTTTCGAATTTGAAGATGTTTAAGACGTTTACAGATGTTTTTATACGGACTTTGGATACGGACTTTGGAATTTGACGCGAATAAATGAGGCATGCGTAAAGACAAGGAAAAAGAAACAGTTAACAATATTCAGCAGAACGCAACTGCTGTGCAACTGTGTTTTATAATATTCTGCTCAATACTGTGATAAGAACTTCCAATAGTTAAAAAATCTTGCAAGTTGTTGCAGAATAACTGCGTTTAATAGAACGCATTTGGTCATGACTTTTGTTATTTTCCGCTAAACGCTTGAATACAAAATTTCCATTAGAAAAACATCAAACTGTTGCACAACGAAATTGCGTTCTGCAACTAATAATTTTGTTCATTTTTTGTTATATTATGAATTCATCGAATAGTTTGAGCTGTCCTAAAAGTTCGGATTGAACTAGTTTTAAATAATTCGAGCGTAAATTATATAATTCGTTCGAATCTGTCATCCGAGCCCTAATACATGTATGTACATTTACAGAGACAAATTACTATTTATACTTAATTGTTATTATACCTAACATTTGTTTATTATTTCATTAAAAATAAAAAGAGAAACATTTATATACAAAATATAGAGAGTATATCTTTTTCATACTGAAACTAACATAGAAACTTTGTTTTTTTATAATCTGCTATAAAAGAGATATGAAAGGTATATTTATGCACAATGACTCATGGATTTTACTATTGTTTTCTAGCAAGTGGATATAAATAACAGACATTTATTTACAGTCTGCGCGTAAATATTGCAAATGATAAAAGTAAAGTCATATAAATAAATATAGCTTTTATAATATGTACTTTTTTCTTATTTCTCCGACTAAGCCTAATTATTAGACACACAATCTGCATAACTAATCTATATTAGAACTAGAATCTACACTAAAGACAAAAAGAGATTTATTTATTAAAAATTTATATTTAGATTCTCTACTATACTCTTGAAATAAAAAAAATTAAAGATAAAATTATTGATTGCTTCTTATGATATATTGAATGTATGGTTTGTAAGTTAACCATAATTACCCTTTCATAGCCAAATATCACAGAACATCGCATATATCGACAAAAGTTTGTTACTTTTCATATGTATATGTGTTTTAATACTAATATATTAAAATAATAACTTCCTTCAGGAAATATAGTTTTTTTCTTTTTTCCGTGATGCTTATTTAAAAATAGGTCAACGTCAAAGTATTACACTATTTATTATACTTAATATATGCAATATTACTATATACAAAAATAATTTCTCTCTACATCCAAGAAATATTCGATTATCCAATTATTAGTAATTACGTCTGTAATTACCTTACTTAGCTCCTTTTTGTGAAAAATTTTGCGATTATATTGCTTCACAAATCATGTAGAATTATATGTTTGAAATTTCGTCATCGAATTTCTAAGCACAAGAAGCATTTATACACGATTATTCACTTTTAATTGATTTTCCGTCGTTTGTTTCAATTCTATTAACTTTACTTTTATTGGTTGAATATTGGTGCCTATCCACTCTTCGATCATTGACGAAAAAAAGATTGCTTCCATTTGAACTCGTAGATAACCTTCCAGAGAAGATAATTCCAATAACAATCTGAAATTAGTAATCGTAAGATATAACATTTGTATCAACTTTTCAAAGCATAGTTTCTGTGCAATTAAAATTACTTACTCTGTAAAAGCAGGTATTAGATTTTCTAATTGCATGGGATTTGTGTAATTGTTTGCAACTTGCCATGGATTCATCCACGTCATAATTCTATTGAAAATAATTATTTATAAATATATTTATCAATATCTATATATACTCATTTTTAATCTCATTTTTTTTGTATATTTAATGCATTTCTAGTATGTTGTAAAAATTTCTGTGTGATTTGATATATTATTCAAGTTATTAAATACTGAAGTGAACTGAAACGTCCACGAAATGTCAATAGGAAAATGACAAACACAACACCAGCCCGAGAATTGTTTTAAATCGAAAGCAAGACTTTAAGTATATTAACTAATTTTACACTTACTGGTCACTGGTAACAATATTGTGAAACTTCGCTCTGAAGTTAAGAAACCACTCCATACCCACAGCTACTTGCCAACCGGGAAACAACAGATTGCTAGGTATCGGAACTGGACGAGGCTGAGGCGTTAAATGTAATGGATGATCGATGTATCCCAAGCTCTTGGCAACTTGTATATGCGTCTGCTCCGAATAACCGTGGAGCCAAATTTTCAGACACATAGCCAACGACGGTATCGCGGTAGGCAATAGTTCACACATTGTGGCATAATGATCATACCTAGAATTACAAGTAATTGATATCCATCTCACACAACAGAAGGTATTATAGATTTTCTCAATTTTTCTTACCTTGACCAACCAGTGAATGCTGTACCTCGGAATTCATGTACTTTGCTCACATGAATCCCTAACTCCTCCAACCATTTTTCATGATTACTTATATGATGTCGAATTATGGGTACATGTTGTGTAGAGCCGGTGGCTCCTTTAAATGCGGTTGCTGCCCAGATATTTGGAAAAACTGCACTGTATTTATCCCATAACCCTAATAATTTTTACATAATAAATGCAATCTATCTGGCATGTGTTTGTGTTTGCACACTTCAATTTCATAAAATATTTTAGAAAAAAAGAGAAAAGAAATATACCATCAGGTAATGCAAAATTATCTCTAGGATTGTAATGCCATATCATGGGTTCCACATATTTACCAATGTAATGTTCTGCAAAAAACAAAGATTGGTTGTATGAAGAGATCTGTATGATCAAAGGAAACAAACAAGCTATCAAGATACCGTTCAAAACCTGTGAGTCTATCGTTCTCAGCATGTCATCCCAGATAATGATCTTTAAGTATGGATAAGTTTCCTGAATGAATTGAGCTATTGCCAGAATATGTTCCAAATACAGTGAGGATTTGCCATATTTGCTGGCAGCAGCTCGTTTAGTACAAACTGAGCAAAGACCCAAGTGCCATACTTCATCAGAGCCTATATGCAGGTATTGTATGTCAGGATGAAAACTAACAATTTGGCGTATTAAGGACTTCACTAGTGGAAGAGTTCTTGGGTTTGATGGACAAATAGAACTTGGAAATGGTTCTACTTCACGTAATGATCTCCATTCATCATGTTTCAGGATAAACTAAAATACAAAATGTAATTTAATAAATATATATAGTGAACATGTAACTTTCACTCACAGTATAACCAAGTAAAACTAATTAAACTAATTTTTCTATACCTCCATGTGACCAAAAGTTTGTACCAATGGGATGACAGCTAAGCCACAATCACCCGCTATCTGTAAAATATGTCTAGCCTCCTGAACTGTGTATCCACTTGCTAAACTGCTTGGTCCATTGCTTCCTATTGGAGAAAGTTCTCGATTGTAAGGAAATGTATCCTCCCACTCCACCAGTAAACCAGTAGCTCCCCATGTTCGCAACAATGGAAAAAGCTGTAAATGGTCATAAGAATAAATGCAAACAAAACTAAGTTAAAGATGTGATGATGATTAATGGTGTCTTGTTTACCTGTCAATATTAGCAATCTCAAAACATAACTAAGATTAAAATCTAATTGGGATTAAAAAATAAATCAAATGTAGTTTTTCGTTTGTAGCACATAAATTACACAATTTTGCAGAAAACGGTCATCGTTTTCAATCACAAAATAAAGATCAACATCTAAGTAGGTACGTCAGAAATAAAGGCTATGTGTGAAATGTTTTTACAAGTATACCGTTTACCTTTTCGAAATAACAGGTACGTGGCGGTGCGCCTTTTAAATCAAGATGGACTAACCTAGAAAACAATAGGCAGTTTCTCACATCATATTTTGTTTATCAAGAAATATAAGCACAATCGACTATACTTTACCTATGCGAGCCTAACGTTAAGGCGTCCATCTTTCTTCCTATTTCGTTCATCGAAAAGACATTGGTTGAAGCGAAAGACCAGTTTTGGCGCGAAAATGTAAGCAAATTCGAACAATTATTTTAGACTGATCTCATTTTTCAACAATTATATTATATGTTATTTTTTACGAGCACACATTTCTTCTTTTCCAATATATCACTCATACATACTCTTTTTAAACTGCGAGACCACTGGGCCGGTCAAAAACTGTCTGATGTTTTGAAGTTAGTGGTTCTTAATTAATCGTTACGTTATATATAATAATTTTTATGATATATCGGCTGCTTTCAGCAGAACTCAGCGCGTGAGCTAAGCTAAGCGTTTGTTGTTTGTAATTCGTAATTTGTTTTTGTAAATCTATTGCAAATCTAAAAGTATATATTCCCAGCAAACACAAAGTAACAGTAACGTAACGTTAATGTTATAATTACCCACTCAACGATGTAACTGCAATGTAACATGCCTTATATGTAGCAGTTACATTGTTAAGTGAAAAATTATAACATTAATGTTACGTAACTGTTACTTTATAGCAATAATCGCAAAGCGCGTACTAATTGCGCTGAGTTCTGCTGAACGTAGCCTTGGTTAAATAAATATGTAAATAAATTTATATAATAATTTAATATGCTTTATGTAATCTACTTTGTATACATAGTAGTATATTACGCATATTATGTGTAACTATGTATATCATTTTTTCAAGAACAGGTTTCGTAAAACGTATTATTAAAAGAAATTTGCATTTTATTTACTGAATGTAATATGATTTATAACTTAACAAAAAGCAAAACATGAAATCGTATATAAAGGATGCGAGTGCGAGTATTTTCATAGTCCATATTCGACCGCAACGTGTTGGAAAAATTTAGTTGAGTTTTGAACAAGATGTTAAACTTTTTTCACTTTGTCATTATTATCGTCATCGTTGTTCCTATTCGGTCAGAAAATTTTCAACCACTATTGGATAAGATCGCAAATATAAGTATTGGAGTTTTGAAGTTTTTGGAGAAAAGTCAACAATTCTTTAATCATGAGATGCCGGATATGATCCCGCGGCACGGAGAAATTTATGACTTTGTGGTGGTTGGTGCTGGCACGGCTGGATCCGCTTTAGCTGCAAGATTAAGCGAAATTCCCGAAGTTAAAGTATTGTTGATTGAAGCTGGAAGTAACGAGAACTATTTAATGGATGTTCCATTGGCAGCTTCGTTTTTGCACATGAATGACGACGTCAGTTGGAAATATCATACAAAGCCATCGAACAGATACTGTCTCGGTATGGCGAATAAAGAGTGTCATTTTCTAGGAGGCAGAGTAATGGGTGGTTGCAGTGTGATAAACTACATGATCGCCACCAGAGGCGGCACCGAAGATTACGATCGTTGGGCCGAGATGGGAAACGAGGGCTGGGCTTACAAGGACGTTTTAAAGTATTTAAAAAAATTGGAAACCGTCGATATTCCAGATTTGCAATCGGATACCACTTATCGTGGAACTAATGGACCAGTGCACATCTCTTATCCGCTATTTCGCACGCCAATGGCAGATGCCTTTTTAAAAGCTGGCCAAGAGCTAGGATATCCCTTAGTGGATTATAATGCAGAGAACTCAATAGGATTCTCGTATCCGCAAAGCACTCTCATCAATGGCACTCGCATGAGTAGCAACAGAGCTTACTTACATCCTATACGTGACCGCAAAAATCTTTACGTAACTAAAAACAGTGTGGTAAACAAAGTGCTGATTGATCGCCGTGCGAATAAAGCAATCGGCGTACAATTGACCAAAACCGATCGAACTATTTCCGTGTTTGCGAGTAAAGAGATTATCTTGTCCGCGGGTGCCATTAGATCACCTCAGTTGCTAATGCTATCCGGTATCGGACCATTTAAACATCTCGCAAATCTCGGAATAGACGTCGTCCGAGACGCGCCGGTCGGAGAAAATCTGATGGATCATGTAACCTTCTACGCGTTGTCGTGGAAAATAAACAAACCAATAAGTTTACGAGAACGAGATATTTCTGATGTCTTCCGTAATTCGTACATTACGGATCTTCTGCTGAACAACTCAGGGCCGTTAACGAGCACGGCCGCCGAAGCTCTCACTTTTATCAATACCAAACAGCCAGAAAAACGCAGTGGTTTGCCGGACATTGAACTATTACTTTCTGGTAATGTAAATATGGGTCAACCTGTGTTCAAAAAAGTAATGAATCTGAATAATGAACTAACTAAGATAGTCAGCAAATACAACGACGATTACGGCTGGAGTATTGTTCCGATATTATTGAAACCGAAGAGTCGCGGTCGAATAAGATTAATTGCTAATGATGTTGATGTTAAACCTGAAATTATTCCAAATTATTACGACGATCCAGAAGATGTCAGAACAATGATTAATGGTATTAAGACGGCAATTAAGATTAGCAATACCAAATCAATGCGAGCGTTTAATCCAGAAATGTTAGTGATACCCAATTTTTGCGACCAATACACACTTGAATCACACGCCTTTTGGGAATGTGCAATAAGGACGATATCCAACACGTTGTATCATTACTCCGGTACTTGTAAGATGGGGCCGAGAGCGGATCCCACTGCTGTTGTCGATCCTGAATTAAAGGTACTTGTTATTCGGAGCATTAAAGTAATATTTATCGTTATAAACTAGGTAAATGGAGAATTTACACTTGTATCTACGCATATTATTTTGCAGGTGATCGGAGTTAGAGGATTAAGAGTAGTTGACGCATCCATTATGCCGGAGATCCCATCGGGACACCTAACTTTGCCAGTTTACATGATTGCCGAGAAAGCGGCAGATATGATTAAAAAAGAATGGAGACTATAAGATATTATAATTATACATATATAATTATACTCTATTTAATTTGCACACTTATTTAATTTGTTAGCGGACTTTGGCGGCGGAATGTTTTTTGAGGAAGAAACTACATATGCGCAGAACGCGCATCAGTCATTTCACGATTATATTTATTATTTATTGTTATATAATTTTGTTTTAGTTCTGTCAGAGCGATTTCATACAAATGTTTGTTCGTAAACATTTTCTTAATAAAAATTACTAATTATGTTCTGTTTTTGTCATATCAATAAAAGTTTATCATTGGAAGATTGTCGCGATTATGTATAATTTTTAATTTGATATTTAATTTAACAAATTTAAGATTTAAAAAAATCTGTACTAACAAAAAAAAGTCCCGTTGTAATATAAACTTTATTTCTTATAGATTTACGTGTAATATACGTACTTTCGCTTTATATAAAAATGTTCATATCGGCATATGTGTAATAAAATATTACCTGCTAATATACATATAGCATTATGTCCATATCCGTTCCAAGTTTAGAGAAAATAGATCAATGTGAATCCAAAGTTTCAGAGTCCAAATAATAAAGTGCCATTCCATTGCTGTTAGTCATCTCGGTGAAAGATGTGATTGGAAGTTGATGCACATGTACTTATCTGAACACAATAAAAAATCACAACGAGCAAATGTAAAACTCATGCATACGAATTTCTTATTTCTTAGTCAATTAAAAAAATATTAATTTAGATGTAAAAAGAAATTTTATATATGAGTTTTATATTTGCTCGTTATGATTTTTTCGCAGAGAATTTTTTATATTTCCGAGTCAATTTAAAAAAACATTAATTTAGAATATAAAAAGAAATTTTTTGTGTATAATATTTATCGGATCTTTTACATAATTCAGTACACAAGCACATAAAATTTAAAAACATTGTTAAAGATAAAATATGTTTCTCTCAGCGTTACTCAACACGCATTTAGCCGTAGCCTGACTGGTATGTGCGAGATTGGATTTGTTCGTTTTTATTAAACTAGTTACATCGGTTCAGAGTTCATCTTTTTCACTCTAAATGGAAGGAAAAAGATTAGATCTAAACTGGTATAACCAGCAGTTTAGCAAAAAAAGAATAAAATCAATATTGATGAAAATGATCGGCTCGTATTCAAAATAGGCGTCGCATTTCTGAGTATTTGGTACTTTGATTACGTGTGATAATAACTTACAAATGTCATTTAAAAAAAATAGAAAACAAAAATTAAGACAAAGGTCAACCAGAATGACAGTTTGTCGAACAGCGATTTTTATTATACAAAGTTCAGCGAAGAATTCGCCTCAAGTCAATGTCTTTATACCCGCTGTTGCTTATGTTATTTTCTCTGTACAAAATTGAGTTTTCCAGGGACGGCCGTTATAAATACAAGAAAATATATTGGAAAACATTTTTATACATAAGAGAAAAAACAGTGTTGCTCGTATCAAGATTATATCAAATTCATAAATACACAAAAATTAATATCAAGGGCGTCTTCTTTTGTAAGTTAGCGTAAAATAAAGGCGATTCTTAAGAATTGTCCTAAATAAAAAATGAGGTTTATTATATATACATATATATACTGCTTTTTATACTTGTAACTACAAAAAACGTTTTATTTGTTAACACATATATGTATAAGTAATAAGTAAAAATATTTAACTTGGTTTGGTCGGGGCGTCTTCTTGTCACACTGTCGCCACGGTAACTTACAAAGTAAAATATCAAAATAAGTATAAACCTGAATTCATTTTTTCTTATCAAATTTTTCCATCTGCCACTTAAAAACTTTTAAGCAACTTTTCAACTTGCCAGCGAACGCAAATTAAAAAAATCGAGAGGTTAGACAGATAAAAATATTTGTGAGAAAAAATGATAAGCCGCGCGTCGTTCACTTTAATACTCAATTTATCACGACAACAATTCGAGAAGACACATCTAGAAACAAAAAAGAGGAGTTAAATACTCTTATCATACTTCTAATAAAATAATCACACACTAAGACCCTGTGTCCAAGCTCTTACTAGACGTTTTAATCTGCTATTTTTTTTTTTGGAAAAAATCAGAGCTACATCCACACATATCACTTTGTATATATTTATACTTCTCTCTATACATATACATGTATATAAATGTTAATAAACACTATTGTAGTGAAAAGTATAAATAAACAATATATATCAAACCCAAATTCTCTGTATTGTATATGTAAGTTTTTCTTTTATTAAAAAATACTTCAAAAATCGCCTCTACTTTTTAACAAAGAATCCGTCATATTATACATGATATTTTATTCGATTACTTGTTACTATATCAATAATTATGAAATCAGCTTAAATTACATAAATTATGAAAAAGTATATTAGGTTATTTATGAATATGTGGCATTTCAATAATAATACGAACATACTGAAATCTTTTCAGACGTCGAAATTGACATTCTCTGCTGGCAGGTGCAGAAACTAAAAAGAAAGACACATACAAGGGCTCATCCCTGGTGAGTCATGAATACAAGTGGCAGGACAGGAGTATAACAGTCAGCGATATACAAAAATTGCGATCGGTCGATTTAAAAAAATTGAGCTAATCTTAACACCTATGCTTACGTTACACTCAACACACAAATGTCGATCGGGCAGTCAGTCAGCACGCCCCATCGAACACAAAAGGCGCCGGCGGAAACCAAAAAGCGAGGGTGACAATTAATTTATTTCCGACAAACGTAAAACGTCATCGACGTCTAGCTCTCCCCAGCGATTTTTTTTTTTTAATTCTTTGTTAAATAAATTAATTACATGATTTACTTTTCCTCTTCGTTTTCTTTCTTCTTTTTTTTCACACTTTATTATTCCGACCGTACTCCAAAATCTGCTTGTGATAAAACAGAAGATATCTGAAAAGCAAAATACTCCACTTAGTTATTAAAAATTTGTCTTTTCTATAATTCCCTTTTGTCTTTTCTAAATATCCAATGAAAAACAAACATTTAAATTGGAAACAAATCATTCTCAGTTTTAATTACTTACAATCACTTATTCTATACTTACCCTTCGCTAGTCAAGACGTCTTTCAGTCTAGCTCGCGTAATCAAATGGTCATCGCATTTGAACCATTGATCTCTTTGTTGTCTGATAAAAGCAGTATAATGTCCAGTCTCTAATGATCCCTCGTGATTTATCACGGCAAACAAAGAATACCTAGTCGGTAGCGATAAGATTAAATTTCTTTAAAAGATACAATATACCATATTTGATCATCCGTAACAAAATCAAAAATAGAGAAAAATCGTAAATCATTTTATGAAATGTCGCTACCTATTGTCACTGAAGGTCATCTCTTCTCCGTTTTTTGATAAACTATCCATCATGGCGCTATTGTTGTTGCCATTACGCTTATGCGACATAAATGGCGTCATGTCCAGTTGTTCCGGGAACGAAATAAATGTAGAGATCTTCTTCTTGGAGATCTTATCTTGGATGCTAGAGTGCTCGAAACGCTTCAAGTGAAAACTCGCCACGATCGGCAGTTGCTTCATCGTTAGCTGCTTCGTACTCTCCTGGTAAGTTTGGCAATTACTGCATTTGATCTTTGCAGTGGAACCCAAATATTCAGCTCTAGTAAATCTCTCCAGACAGTCCAGTAAGGAAGTGGGAGGCCCGGACGAATCAGAACCAGATGCACCAGCCGCCGGACCTAGATCCAAAGATATGTCCCAAAATGGATCTATTGTGGTAGACACTCCACTAAAACAAAACATCTAAATTAAGTAATTGCTCTATTCTGCTTCAATAAGCATATTACGTCTGATATAAGAAAAAACTTGTGTGACTCGACTAAAAAAGTCTAGAAAATAATAGAATATTAGTATGCAAAATTATCAGACAAACGTAAAATTCTTTGAGATATAATTTTACAAAGTAATTACGTACTTGCAAGCCTGACAAACAACATCACTCTGAAGGCCCCCGGTAAATATCTGATCGATAATACAGTTACAATGATGGGGATTGTCCTTGACTAATATTGGAGCAGCTTCGCAGTGTCTATGAAGGACATCCAGTGTAGCAATGAAGAATTCGTGGGCGTCTTGCTGCTCATAGCCCGCCAGATGTCTGACGTGCGTCCAAATCAGATGAAGGAGTTTGTGAAGAGTCAGCGGGGCTTTGTTGCCAGAATAAAATTCTTGGAACAGATGAGATACCTCGCAGACCAGACAGCGATTTGGTTGCGGGCAGTGATGACGGTCAGCAAGAAAATAATCTCGCAGCAGTGGTGTGTGAATTAATGCCTGTACAATGCAATTCATGAAGCAGGTTTTTCCAAGATTGATCAATCCTCTTAAACCTGGAAGCCAAAGTACAACAAAAGTTATTATATCATTGTATAAAAAATAATAATCGCATCGTATAAATTAAAGTTTTTTTTTGTTACCTATAGTGGAATTTTCTACAACACGTCTTCGACGCGGATGCTTTCTCAGCAACTCCGCTTCTATTTGTGTCGGTTCCCATGCTCGGTAAAATTCTCCAAAACTCAGGGATTTTGCCGACTCGCTCCATTGCGTCTTAGCCACCGCTAATAATTCTCTATCGTATACATAATCGCCGCATTGGAAGCACAAAATATTTCCATAACACAGATCAACGGCTAAAATAGCGCAAAACTAAATTAATGCATAAACAAAAAATCAAGTGTGTTAAGAGAGTTTGGAGTTAAATATTAAAATTTATATTGATACAATTGGTACATACAAAACAAGTTTTTATTACCTAGAAAATGTTTCTTTGTTCTCGCATGTTCTTGTATATGACCCCTTACATAGCAGCCAAAAAATATACAATGAAGACAAGAATGTAGACGATCCTTGTAAGTTTTACATGTATGACATAAACAGCTCACAGCCTGTAATACAAACTCAGTGTTAATTTTGCTTTGTCTTGTTTGTTACACAAGATAATAAGTCACATATGTAAAAATTGAAAAATAAATATAAATTTTAAACTTAATAAGCTAATTTTAACGCATTAGATTTGATTTTTTCTATTGGAGTAACACTAAACTCCATTAGAACCATGATTGGCTCTTGAGAGCAAGGCTTACTCTCATCTGTTCAATTACAGTTCTAGTGCAGCTCAGTGCAGCCTCAGTGCAGAGAAAGAGAGTTTAAACCTATTTTATACAATATACATCATATATTTTTATATCAACATACATACACTTATTTGATTATTTTAATAAATTTACATCATTTTAATAAATTTTCATCTCTACTTAAATCTACAATAAATATGCAAAATATATGTATAAAAAGTATAAAAAATAAAATCAGGTATTATAACAATCAACACAATAAATAGATAACTACAATGTGTAAAATATAACAATAGACATTTTTGAATGTCCCGCCAGCAGAGATCCAATAAAAAAAAACACTCACACTATCATGAACATTTAAGATCTTGTATGTTTAAATGGAAGGGGAATGAACAAGGGGGTGAGTTAAATAGACCAATAGAAAGAGGCCAGAGAAATTCAAGAGACAAAACAGGAGAGACTTAACCGAAGCAGGCAAGGTGGAGCAAGACGAAAGGTCCGAAAAAAATTGTGTGACAAAGAATCTTGATCACGAATCATACATGAAAAAAAAGGTAAAAGAACAGATGTACCTTCCTGACGCGTGCCTCAGTCGATGTACTGGTCACGAAATACGAATGTATCACTTTGTACGGCTGGATACCCTTAGCTACTTTGAAATTATTCAAATGTATGCAGCCATGGTCGCTCATCTCAGGCTGGCAGGAGCGACGCCAATGCGACCGCACGTCCACGTCCTCCTCCTCCTCCTCCTCCTCCTTCTCCTTCTTGATTCTTGACGTTCGATGCCGTCGGTGGATTTCGTCGGTACCTCCCAGTGGCGCGGATGCGACGTGCACAACAACAATCTTTTGACAGCGACGACGGCAACGACGTGGGGGGCGTAGCTCGCTGCTGGCCTTGGCAGGAGCGTGCGTGTCGTTGACATGGAAAGAGAGTGGGCCTTGAGAAATAAAAGAGCGCAAGCAAGGTGAACTTCCTTCTTCCGGTAGCGTGTGAAAACGTGATCGGTCAATCGGTTGAACCGCTGTCAATCGCGGCGAAAGGAAGAGGGAGAAGGGAGAGCGAAAGAAAGAGAAAGACAGAGACACAAAAAGAAAAAGACAGACGGAACGAGAGAGAAACACAGCGAGCAATGGCGAAGAGATTTAGGATTGGATGGGGGATCTTGGTGTGACGCGATGCGGCGCGACCATCAACACGTAGGGCGACACACTACACCTCTTGCTTCCAAAGCAACCCTTGTTTCCCGTATGCCTGTCGCGTTCCCGACTCTGCTTCGGCCCGGTTACGGACACCAGCCGGTCACTGCCGACGCCTCGTGTCGCCGGCGGAAGGAGGCGTCATTGTGACTGTAGCAATTCACGTCAGACTGTACGCCTGATGCCAACTTTACAAAAGTCATTTTTTGCTGTACGCTCATACGTCTGGTTTACGTTAGTCAGGCTGCGATTGGCGGATACAAACCCTTAGATTTTATAGAGGATTATTGCGATAACCAATAGTGACGTGTGCTTGCTGGGGATTTTAGCAGCAACACTTGGGTTTCGAGAAACCGAGGTTTTCTATTGGATATCGAATGTAACGGGTAAACGGAGCGAAGAAAAGAGCGTGACATATTTTCCGCTGTCAGTCGATTCTCTATTGTTCGTGATCGAGCGCGCTTACAATCTTTTCAAATTTTCAAGTCTCTTATTTGCACTCGTTACTACGTTATATACAATCTTAATTTTTTAAACATATACGGTGTTACTGTGGACACACGTAGCAAGATACTATATTATAAAGATGTAAGAAGGGAAAGGAATTTATAAACACAACATGGAATAACTCACTCGGATGAGACATAGGGAATAGAAACAATAAGAAATAATACCACTTACGAGGTAAAAATATATTACGTATACAATTGTTATATTTCTAAAAACCAAACACGTTATGTCAGATTGTAACAATAGGCAGCAGCAAGTTGCTGCCTATTTGACGACAAGTGTGTCTGTTTTAATTTTGCTATTAATAATTGATAACTACAATAGGTCATTTATCAATTGATTTTAGCGCTACTACTAATTACAGAGCAATTAAGAAAATTATACACGTTTAATATGTTGTTTGTTGCGGTTGATGTCTCGGTGTTGACGGTGTTGGTTGTTGTCTATGCTGTCCCAGTTCACCGAGCTTCGTCAAGCCGAAGAAACTTTTGTCATGTTGAAACAGAGTGTATCTCGCTGTTCCGATATCTTTCAGGATTAGATGATCACCCGTCTGAAGGACAGTCACTTGGGCTGAAAAACACGAGCGACTCTTGTGTCCTGTACCTGGACTGTACACCTAAAAAAAATAGTTTTAATTGTATATTTACCGCACATATACACATAAATTCCTTTTTACATAATATACTTGCCATGCATTGCATGATCGATCTGCCGTTTACCAACAGGCGAAAACCGTTCTCATCGTGATCGTCCAGGTAGTGAATCTGCGCGTAGACCAGATACAATCCCGGCTCGTGCACAGTAAGTTTGCCGTCGGTGGCGAGTGTAAAATGTCTATTCATACCGAGATCGGCGACCCAGTCGCTCGGCTGCCATGCCTTAAAAATGCCGTTGTTATGTCGCGCCTTCCCGTTGCCAACGTGCTCGTCTCCCGACGAGAAGAGGGTGGTGTCCGCCCCGAAGTGAATTGCGTAAATCTGCCGTGGCGCATGTAAGTGTCTCCGAGTCAGTCTTCGTTTTCGTCGAATATTCCTCGCCGATATTTCGAAATTCTAATTCGATCACGCAACGCTTTGCGTTATTTGAATCCTATACTGAATTCTCGAGACTCGGATTTTTTTTTTTTTTCAACCGCGCGATATGACTCACCTGAGGGAATTTGGATCTACGAATTTCGGTTCCGTTTGCCGTGTCGTTGTGAAGCGTATTTCGCCAATTAACTCTTTCGCCGACCGCGGTCTCCGTGCTTAAGTTCGTGTGCTGAACAAATTCTTGGCTTAATTGGTCATTGTGCGCTAAAGAGAATGCTTTTGGACGCGCACGAGAATGATACTTCTTCGAAGAGTGTCTTGTCCGGAAAAGAAAAAATATAAGTTTGTTGTTAACGCGGTCAATATAAGTTTTTACACACTGAATAAAATTGACTCTTTTATGTAAATTTAACGCTCATTTCAGAAAACAAACATATCTGTACAAAAAGCATAGAAAAAGTTTATCAAAGAATTTTCTAAGAATTGGAAATGCGAATATGCTTACGATGCTGGATTTTTTTCGGAATTGTTATTAGCGTTTCTGTTGCCATTTGCGTAAAGACGTGATCCGGACCCAACAGTCCTCACGTGATGCTCGTGCTGATAGTTCGATTCATCTGCCGAAGGATCGTCAGCTATCGTGTGATCACTTACAGATCGCTTCGATTTGACACCTTCTTTGACATCCCCTGTGTTTGCAATATCTCTTGCGTCGTTATCACGTTTGTGCTCGGTTGTGACGTTTGCACTGACGTTCTTCTCGTGACTTAATCGCGCATTGTGTTCCTCCTTGAGACGTTCTCGCCGGTCAATATTTCTATATATGTAATAAATATAAATTTAATACAGAAATTTATTTTTTTCCGATACGTTGTCCTATCAAAAATGTGCGTGTAAAGATTGAGAAACTATACAAATTTGTTTATGATTTTTTCTCTTTACTGTCTAACGTGTTTTGTTTATAGAAAACATCGTTAACGCCTCACTTGTGACTTTCTCGCACGTTCTTCACAAACTTCTCTCCGCGTTTCGTCTCAGCTTTACGGAAGGCAGTCAGTATTTCCATAGCTCTGTTCGACTCGGATTCCGGATACAACGCAGGTACCGACGTCGACGTAATTTCGGATAAATCCAACTTGGAATCGTACGACAAAGACGTGCGGTCGTCGGTATAATCGCGCGACGTAGAATCGTCATCATTGTAATTAGAATCGTAATCGGCGTTGTCAATGTCTGCCTCGCCAGGATCATTGTCTTCCGTGGACTCTTCGGTGTACAACTGCAATATTTGCGAATAAAATATACGCTTCCCGTATGTGTGAAATTACGCGGATTTGTCTCTGTGCGAAGTAACAAAACTACGTAATTATACGTGACAATATATCGCGAAGTTTATATAAATTGGAATTATTCATTAGTATAGCAAATGGTCGATATGAGAAAAATGATGCATTTGTCCACAAAAGACCAAAAAAACTCTATTGGATGTCCATTAGACGTCAACTCCGTGATAATAAATGTCTAATGAAAGTTTTGTTCCGTGTGTGGGTGTAATAAGCATGTATGTATTGCGATTTCCTCTTTCGCGAGCGACGCGATTCGTTATTCATAATCGCTACGTCGAAAAGCAGCACAAACAATTAAATTATTAGCTGAGTAACGGGGAAGTCCGTTAGATGAGAAATTCTGTCGTCGGAAGATGTCAATCAAAAGATCAAGATCGATACAAATTCATTAAATTTTTTTCTTACGCGTATAAATTTAAAGTATATTTTTTGAACAGAGGATTCATACGGGAAAGAGAGAGTTGCAAATTTAACACACGGTTTGAAATTTTATCTAATTGCTCAGCTAAAAACCAAGGTTGCCATGACAGAAATACGAATCAAACCAAAGGTCGGAGATAAGTCTCGTGTGCGTTATATTACCGCATATGTATGAGAATCTACACGGAGAGTTCAATAACCTGCTTGTACAACTTGAATTTCCTCGTGGCAGAACGTGACCGAGTGTGTGCGTATGACGTGCGTGTTAATTATTAATGAAGTGATATTATTTGTATTAACAAAACTTGTGAACTAATGGGTGAGATATATAAGAGCGTACAATACGCGGTTTCTTTTTCCAGATGAATAAAAAAAATAGCAACACCTGACACGTTGCTTACCTGTTCGAAGGCTTTTAATTCGTCCAGTAGATCTTGCTCCAAAAGCCGATGCTTCAAGCTCTCAACGTCTCTCTTCAGCTGATCGATGTCATGCAATTTCGACAATGAACAATGTAACTCCCAGCTTTCAAGACCAAGACAAAGAACAGCGATGATAAGTGCGACTATGCTCAAAATCGTGTTCTTGCTTGGTTTTAGTCGCGATCTGTTAAATCCTTCCTCTAAATCAGAATGCGAGATGCTCAGATTTTCTCGCGAGAAATTCAAGAAGGACCTTGTCTCTTCTTTCACAGGCGACATGTGGTTTATCAATTTCTGTTTCATGCTTGCTACGTTGATCTTTTCCTCTGACGATGTCATCGCAAAACCAGAACGATATTCTCTCTTTCAATGTATTATTGTTTTTTTTTTTTTTTCCACAGAAATGACGCGAGGATTTATATATTTGTATTCATTTTTGATTCTGTACGAGTAACGTTTAGAAAAAGTTATTCCGCATCGTTTTCACGATATGTCAGAGAAACACTTTTTTCACGTCAAATCATTTTCACATAAAAAGTACGTGTTGCTGCGATGTCGATGATCTTGTCAAAACGGTCGATTCTGTCGAATATGTTCTGTTGAAACAATTAAAATATCCATGAAAAATACACACTGACAATGACAAGGTCTTGAAAGAAATGTGATTGAAAAATTTTTGACATTGGCATAACAGATGCGATCCGTCTAATTCTACATTTTTGAAGATTTATAATGGGTGTGTGTGTATGTATATATGTGTGTGTACGTATGTGTGCATGTGTGGAAACGTTAAATATCCTACACCGGTCCTGTCCCGCTTTAAAACCTGTCCGGTAAGTTTTTTCCCCCCCAAAGGTAGAGAACTACTCTTCTATCCTCCCTCTCTTTTGTCTCCTGCTCCGTCATTTTTCCGCACTCTTATTCTGCGAGAAGAGTCGATTCATAGAACTACGTTTATTTTCAAATAAAAATACAAAAGATAGTATCGGTCAACGCGCGCAAAAAAGATAGAAATCTAAAACACAAATTTTAGCACAGCAAATATATATACATATATACATATATATATATATATATATATATATATATATATATGTAATAAAATATACGCGTAATTATATATATAAATAATACATATATATAGATATATATATATAATTAATTTATATATATATATATACAATTAGGTTTTCAACGTTGACAAGAGCAATATTAATATAAGATGTTGAGTTAAATAATTTATTCTATATATTTATTTAGAAAAAAATTGTAATCAGAGAACAGGGAAGAAGTATAAACCTTTACCTGATCAAAGATATACATAAGCTATAAGTGGATCGCGTACAGAAAAAAATGTTTTTATACTCGATTACCGCACTGTTTTGATTTCTTAAGTTATGTCTGTTATATAATCTGTTTGACATTTGAAATAATTTACGTAACAATGAATGTATAAATTTCTCTTGTAATCTTTTTTTCTATCAACTCTGTTTTGAATCTTTACTGAAGATGAGTAATGATCGAAACGTTCCGCAATCGATTAATCTGCTCTATAAGTAGAAGAGAATTACAATAAATTTTACTTTAATATTATAAATATATAGAATAAAATAACATACGCAAAATAACATCTTATTAATATTATTGGCGCCGTAAAAAATCAATCATATATTTGCTGAACAAAATTAAGATATATAGGTTTTTTAACACAAAACTTGGATTATTTAACGAAAAAGAAAAAACTTAATTAATAAGATCTGTTTCTGTTCTTTGCGGTTTGCTGTGTAAACTTTTGAGTATAACTCTTAGAATTTACATAGTTTTGTAATCTATATTGTTATATGTATGATGTACTTTATATATATGTTCTAATTAATCAACTTGAGGTATAATTTGATTCATACATTTGCTATTAACGATTCAACACACATTTCATCTCACAATTCTGTGAACTTTCTCTGTTTACAAGTAAATTTCGATTGTGAATTATACATCTATCTCTGTTACGACATTGCGTTATTATATTCATTATATTAATATGACACTAGAAACAATTTTATCTCTCGTCAATATGCATTTCGATTTTTGCCTCACTTGTTATTAATATTTCCAGAGCACTCACAGAGCTCAAAGATGCGTACAACTAACTACACACATCCGTCGCCTACGATCGACACAAGCGTACTGAAGAACAGGATGAACCACGTCCGCGTTTATCATCGCAGCGCCTTCACCTTTTGACAGATGGTACACACACTATTATGGTTTACTTTTATTACAATACGTGCACGCATGTGTTAGAGATTTGTGAATAAATTTCGTTTCATTTTGGATACACGCACGATATTTGCGGTAATATTAATTATAATCAGTGAAGAGAAAACGTTTGTTATACAGTTTTATTAAGTCTAGAAATACTGATTAAAATATATTATTCAACTGACATATCGATGAATAATATCGAATGCGTTACAAATGTATTAATAGAAAATGGAATTTAAAAAGATTGAAGAAAAATAGAGATAACGTCACTAATACGGTGAAACATAAATAACTGTAAGATGATCCAGCTCTGACGATATGATGGCCTGGATTAACAACCACGACTCAGAACTTGATAATAAAATCGATGATTCTGCAGATATCTAATTTCGTTTACTCTGCTTCTCAATTTTTTGTCTCCAATGAAATTATCTCGTTTTCACACATGATTATACTTGTTCATTCATTCAAACGTGTTACAGTAATTCTTTGTTGTTTTCTATTTCTATCTCTCTCGGTGTATGATGTCATTATAGTAATGGTGATAAAATTCCACGATGAAGGATCATTTCTTGGAATATGAGTTCTATTGTCTCACAAATTGTGGCATACACTGTTGAGAAATTAAATAATTCCAACATGATATCACACAGTCCGTGCTTACAAACTTAATTTTTTTTACATCGAGATAAATTGAGACGATTATATAAAAGCTTCTTAGAATTAATGCTAATTTTCAAGTTTGCAAATGCGTGGTGTTGATAATATTGCTATACATTTCTTGAATCTATGTTGTTTACCAGACTATTATTTAGCGAATAACGATAATAACATTTGCGAACAATCAGTGGAGTAAAAATAATGTTTGAGTGATTGAATATTTTGGTAAACAGTGTTTTTTTTGAATATAAATTATTTAAAATGGTAAATCTAGTGTAATATCATGACATGTACAAAACAACGAATTGGAAATCCCATGACTACCTCAGGTAGTCATCTAATAAACGTGCTGCAATTGTAAAGAAGGAAATTACACCTAATCACATATTCGTGCTATTTTTTGATGGACAATAGATACAGATGTTGAACAATAGATACAGATGTGATGAACATAAGATACAGATACAAAATGACAATAACTATAAATTAATAAAATAACTTTCTTCGTATTTCTATCTGTTCTTTAATTCACGAACTCGATGACTGATGCGTGACATATTTAATTACAGCAGTTTAATATGTGAGAGCAAACGTGAGAGTATGATGACTAATTAGTATCACGACTGCAGAACTTTCTTGACGCGATGTTAATAACAGGACTTACGTAAAAGCTGGATAGAATATCACTTTGCTGAAACAATGAAATTTTTATATGTAAGTATTGATGACGTTGCGTTTATATTTGTTATTGTTAAATGTAGTTTTTATTTACTTATCTATATATATCTATTTGATATATTTATTTGTACATTTACATTTACATTTTTTAGCATTTAACATTATTATATATTACGCACGCCAGCGTGTACGTACAGAAGTGTAATGAGAATATCTTATTGTAATTTATCTCTGCAAATTTATATCAGTATTCATACATAGTCCGTTTTTATATTTAAAATTGTCCAAAGTTTATCTCAAGATACTGCATTAGTTATCTAATTAGCTGCGGAGCATATGAAGAGCATATGAAGAGATAAACTTAAAAACACAATTTTAAATATAATATTAGACTACAAATCGACTTCAGCTGTGGTACAAATCGAATCTGTGATACATAGAACGGAAACAGTCGATAACGTCAATATTCTTCAATTATCTCAAGTCACGACGTACGGTTACAAAAGTGTTTTTTTGTATACTGAATACTTTCAGTATTTCGTCGATTTTAAAGATGATGAAAGAGCTTTGTGCAATTGTTGAAGAGATATTAAAACAGATGTATGTATTAAGAAAAAAAAAAAAAAAAGAACGGAAACAAGAAGAGATGACAGAGTAGATTTTTGTGCCTAGATGAGTATCGTGTAAATCTGCGCGCGCACGCACGTGGTATGCTTGTGCTTTGCAAAAACATCCTCATTGAAAAAAAGAAGTCGCGATCTTTTTCATACGACAGCTGCAACAATGGTTTTTACTTTCGTTTCCGTTTGTTGACGTCACGGTGGTGACATTCAGCAGCGTATATACATCGCATTGCAAATATCTTGCTAATGATTTAACAGCAGCATTTGCGCTGACCACAACGTGGCGTTGCAATCGCAAGACTACTCTGTGTCGGAGGGACTCGTAAGTAAACAAAAGATTTCTGCCGCGCATTCTATTCGGGCGGGTCTCACGGAGCAAGTGGTGTGTGGAAAATGAAGTAAACGAGAATCAAGTGAATAATTGCGGTCGATGATCTATGTGACGCGTGTCGTCTCTGGCTTTTTATCTATATAAAGAAAATTAACGGGAAGATCATTTGGGTAAGCGCACTTTTTCATTTGTTTTAATTATGAAACTTCTGTCAGATGCTCAATGCACCTGCAAACTCATCACACACATTTTTCACTTTCGAAATGGACAATATTTCTATTCAAAGTAACGGATCCAACAAAATTTCAAAGACTCGCTTTCATAAGAAAAATGTATAACTTGTATGACACAATGAATGATAAGTTATTTTATTTATTGTTGAAGACAGTTTGTTATTATATATTTTCTTATCTCGATTGGTGTAAAAGAAGCATATATTTGTACAATAGAGAAAAGATATGAAGACGGGGGGGGGGGGGCATGTGTGTGTGTGTAGTGTTGTAATTCTAAAATAACACTATAAATTTATTGAAAGAATTTTTAAATAAAATTCTTTCGTTTTTTATCTCTCTCTCTCTCTGTCCTTATCTGTTTATGTGTTTCAATTAAATGTTGAGTAAACATAGAAATCATAACAACCGTATATATATAATTCTAATCGCGTATTTATTCAATTATTTTGTTGAGTGAGAGACTGCTATAACATAACACGTACACACAAAACTATGTACAAATACAGAGAAGTAAGATAATTTTAGAAAAAAATTATTATCTTAATGGTTTTGTAAAGTGCACTCAAATATTATCTGCCAAGTCCATTTCTTTCTAAAAAAATGACGACTAAGCACACGTACACAGAGTACCGTTCAGGTCAGAAGATTTGAATATTAAAATGGTTTCTTTCAAAGAAACTGGTTTTCTTGCACCTGTGCTATATATCTTACATTTTCTTTGACAACTTTTTGAAGATTCTTAGGATATATACAAATACATTTGAGAGTTTTACTTTTGAAGATTCTTAGCGTATACAAATATATCTCAGAGTTTTCCTCTTGAATACACACCGGTTGAATATACACGCTTATGAAATAAACATAGGTAGGATTTTCTTGTAGGATCTCAGAATTATTTATTTAAATAAATCGAATTATTACACTTAAAAGATTCTTAGTTTAATTAAAATTTATACATTTAACAATTGTTAACAATATTTAATCTGTTTCGGAGCGCGTAAAATCTTTCGCGCGTCTTGTCTCTCAACGATGCGAGAACCTTCCGATTTCTCTCAGCATTACATGTTTAATCGTCGATTGTTGTTTTCCGACTGTTTGAAATGACTCGTTTGAATTCGACTCGTCAACAGACAATCAATAAATTGAATAGGAGAAAAAGAAAATATTTGTCATATAATATTTGTTAGGACGATCACGCAAATGTACATTTCGTGTTGTGAGAATTTTCAGTTTAAATATGAATAGATGAAAACATGTTTTAACAGAAATCTCGAGTCGAAAGTAATCTCATCTTAAAAATGTTTTTTTTTTTTTTAATAAACCTGCGTTTTAGATAATTTACTTAAAGTATATTATTCATGTACACGCACGTACGCACGTTGTTATTACACACACACATGCATACAAGCCCAAAAATCGCGCATTATTACATACTGCAAATATATTTCAGATAACAGCCTTGACAACAACTTCTGAATCAACGAGATTTTTCTATTTAAGACAATTAAAATTATTTTAATACATTGGGAGAAATTATAAATATTTACAAAGGATAACTGTAATTGTAAGATGCGTTCATCCTATATGCGCATCAAATTATACAAATTGAACCCTACTGTTCAAAGAATCAATTTTGTACGAATGAATAGTTCTCTATTACTGAAAGCTCTGACGGTTAAGTTTTTCGTTACAAGTTTTATACTTTGCGTACTATTCCAAATAGTAGCTTCACAACAAGTTGAAAAAAACATAAACTTGGAAGTGGGAAGAGAGAAAAGAGAAGCCGTTGATGTTCAGGTAAAAAAATTAATAAAATAACTGTAGTGCAGATAATGTGTTGCTTATGATGCTCTTTTCGTGTGTTAGATTGCACGTGAGCAAAAAAAATTCTTGGCTAATTGCGCGATTTGAAAATCAAAAAACCAAATTGTCGCGCTGTTTGCACATGCGATCTAACACATGAGAGAAACATTTTATATGTAATATTGTTGTGTTTAGAAAATCATAATTATATTCATATATGTAATCCATAAATTATATACATACATATGTATTTTTTGAAAAGTGCGCAAATGCGGTGTTGAATGTAATACTTATAGTTTTTTTTATATTTTTAGATAAACACAAAATTATTGGAGTCTAAGAATGATAATAAAACCGTCCAGATTTATCAAAAGAAAAACACTAATAACTCTGGTGAGTTTCTATTTCTATTTTTAAATTTTCAACTTCTTATTTCTACATTATTCATTCTATGTAAAGCTCTTCAATTCCCTCTGATCGCAATTTCAACAATATTACGTTATCATTGTATTTAGAATATGAAAAAAGGAATGATGAAACATTTTATTTGGAAGACGAGCGAGTAAGAATACGAAGGAAGAATAGAAAAAATAAAAGATCACATAAAGGCACCAAAAATCAGAAAAAACACAGGAGAAACAAGCGTTGGAGAACCAATGGTCGTCTTTTTGTCATTATAAATTTTGATGTTTTCTAAATTACTTGTTTATGTTTTAGAAGTAAATTAAACTGTGCGCGTTAGTCAATTGAAGTTCACAGTTTAATGTATTTTTACGTTAAAAAAAAAAATCAGAAACTAAGTTTAGTTTCTGTGTTACAGGTGTAATGGTAGCTAAATTTAATGGTGCAATACCAGAAATGCATATCAAAGATGACGGTAAGAACAATATAATTAATCAAAATTGTATTAAGACATTGCAAATTAAATACGTATCTAATAAGCTAAATTACTTAAGTAAATAGAATATTTTTCTCTCTTTTATATGTTTTAGGTTTGATTGGGCCATGGATGAAGAGCGTCTACGAAGTAAACAATCCATTTGAGTTTACGAACTTTCATTTAGTTGAGGAACAAAAGACAATTGAAATAAACAAGAGCGGATTATATACGATTTCAGTACAAGTAAAACTATTCAATCTCTATGCACAACATTACATACTTCAATATTAATAAAATCAAAAGTGTCTGTTACAGATTGGTTACACAGGTAATTCGGCTCCTAATTCTTATAAGCTAATGTTAAGTTCTGAGAATGGTTCTGTTGTAACAAAGATTGCTATGTGCAGTACCAATAGTACGGACAGTACATGTCTTACTAGTACAACCAAGTATATAAAAAAACAGGATAGAATACGCATACAGCAACAAGAAAAAAATAGGTGAACTGTTCTTTTTAAATATATAAATTAAAGATCATACAAAATTATTTAGATATATAACTGTTTAAGAAAAATAATACGGCCAGTAAGAACCAAACGTTGGATATATATGCGAAATATTTTTATTTACGTATAAATAAACATACATTATAATTTAAATTCAATTCTTCGATAAAAGAAAGTTTAAGTAAGATTTTCTACTTTTAGATTCATTAATTTGCGACCTGGATTCAGCTTTGTAGATATAATATTTTATGGATAGTCAAAAAAAGAATTCTAAAGTATAACGGTGTGACGAAAATGGAAAGTTGAACTTAAGAAGTTTAAAAGATAAATTCGACTACTTTGTTGCAGCTATATTTAGTGAAATGACGTAATGTTACTATTATTATTACATTGTGTACGATTCTTGTGTGTGTATACAAGTAGTTGCGGAATGCATTTTGTGTGTGATATTGAGTAGCAAGGAATGACAGTTCGATTTGATTGACAAGAGGAACAACTGTTTGATATCTCGTAAGCTAAAACTGTCATTTTCTAATACGTAGAAGTTTGTTCCTCGGAGATAAATTTTTGTTGCAGCATTCTGATCAACTCCGTCAAACATTTATTCGCATTTTGTTGTTGGAAAACACTCTGTTCAGTCTTTTCAGCAAATCTAGAGAATGCAAGATGTAACATTTGTACAAGTAGCGTCTTTGATTGTTCTTGTTCTTATTATTATACAAATCTCTTAATGCCGCTGTTGACGCAAATATAAATAAATGATCAGGAGATGTAGATTCCAACCAATCACTTTGAAAAAGCTTTCAAAGTTTCTTGTAACTCTGGCACAGTTTTTAGACATTGTACTGTTTGCATTTAAATAGCATATATTGCCAAGATTATGTAATCCTGAAAGATCTAGAGTCGTCAATTCTGCTTCATGTTCTTTCATAAATAATAGCTTTGCTATAGGTTCAATAAGGCACATCTTCTTTAGAATCCATCATAAGTACTGTAACATCATCTTTAAGCTTTACATTACTTTAATCACACTTGAGTGTCATTTCTTTGAGCACAACTTTACCTTTCTAGTTGGACCCCAGAGGTCTAACCAAAATGTTTCATCCAAAAACCTGTGCTTTAAACAATATTTGTTTTTTCTCTGATAAGTCATAAATAACCGAGCCAACAAAAAGTACAGTATGTGATAATAATAGTAAGGTTTATATAATATACATATATGTAAAAAAGGATGAGATAAATCAGTGGTTGTGATTAATATGATTGATAGGAAAAATCTCAAATTTACACAGTGATAAGAATTTAGATGTCACAAATTTTAAGATATAGATATTGTTGTTCTTATAACAAATGTTTACTTATAATTAGAACAAATTATTAGCGCGTTCCGAAAGCCATAAGAAGAGAAGAAAAGTAAGTAAATGTATATGCGATGACGTGTAAATGATCTATGTAGAACTAAATCAGATTTTATCACAATTTTACCGTGAGTTGTTTGTTGTTTTCGAATATATAAAGAACAAAAAAAAAATATCAAATGCATAACAAGAGTCTGATGAGAATACAACATACAGTCACAATTTATTTGCTTTTCATGATTGTTTCTGACTACTCATATATGTATATATTTTTATATAAGAGTAAATTTCTAGTTTTTATATGATAAAATATGTGTATTTTATATTTTATACATAAAATGAAGATCTCGTTTTATTACAGTGAAATTGAATTTTTATGTTTATATATATATGTGTTGTTGATTTTATAAACATTTGTTAGTAAAATTTTACAAAAATGTGCTCAATGAACATTTTTATTTTTTTTTACTTTTATATAGTGATATAAAGTTTGATTTTATATCAATATATTAAAAAACATATATATATATATAAGCAAATCTTTACTTTAAAGAAATTTATTGATAAACTTCACATATGTATATATATATATAGTTACGTACCTATAGTTATGTATCTGTAGTGTACTCAAGTATTTTTATATATATTTTCTAGAAATGTATTATAAATTGAGTAAATTTTGTTACTCTTATTTTGACATGTAATTTTTTCCAAGTCTACAAAGTTTCATTTAAAAAGACTAATAAAGCATAAAATAATGAAATAAAACCAAAACACGTCCGAAAAAACTTAAGCAGCAAGCAAATAGAATTGATCATTTCACAAATATTCTGAAAAACATCTGATAATTACTTGATAAAAAGACAGTAACTACGATTGGACATTTTGATTACTACTTAAAAGGTGCTCGTCATAATTCTTTTCTTATTTTTCGGTCCGCACGTGATTACGCTCCAAGTTTTATTATTTTATATACGAATTTTATCCAAAAATTGCTGTTTATTTTATTTGCTCACTGCTTAAGTTTTTCCACGTGTCTCCGGCCTGATTCTTGGATGGATAGAGAATAAGTAGTTTTAGTTTATTTTTGTATTTGCACATAAGATGTATATGTAGTAGAAAAACATATATACAAAAGTATATTTACAATGATAGTACAAAACTGATGTACGCGAATCATCATAAATTATATAATAATTGTTCCCTTTTATACATTCTTACGTGACTAATACGCGATAATACAAATTTAATTATTAATAATTTACGCTTAATTACAGTTATTCCGCTCACACTTGTCATAAATTAAAAAATCTATTTGGTAATCATAGATATGACTGAAAAAATATTGATTCTTGAATTAAATCAATTTTGCCAGTCAAATTCAACCGGAATATAGTCGATTAATTACGAAAACGAGATGACTTAATCCTAAAATCTTTCCCAGTAAAAGCGTGCAATTGTTAATATTTGTTGCATAACAAATTTTTTATAATTAAACTGCATGCAATTTTGACATTAATTAAAATACGGAATTTTGGTTCATATTTAATATACATATATCAATATACATATATATATTAATATACATATATTAATATTTAACATGTATATATATATATATATTATCTTATAATCGCTTTTTAGACTTGATATGATTGAATTTAAATTTTTGTGAAGCGGAGACGTGTCCGCCTATAAACGCATTCGCAACTTTATACAAAGGTTTGCATCTTTTATTACGTTAGTAATACACGTAGTGTAATATTTTGTACACTTTTACTAAAATAGTGCATACAATTAAGTAAGTGCTACTGTCGAGTGCTCTTGTCTTTTAATAACAATTTGTTTTTAATAACACACATTGATATAAATGGCCGCAGAACGTAACGCTTGACAACCGCTTTTTGATTATTGCTTGTTACTGGCATATACTTTCACATTTACAATATATCTAAAGCAATAGGCCATTCACAGACAATAAACACAAAACGCTGAATTCCGCTGAACACGATCAATTAGTAAAATGCATACACAATTTTACTCTAGTTATTCTATAAAATTATTGATTTCATGCTTTTACTGTAACATACATATCTAATAGTAGTTGTGGGTTAAACAATAATAAGCTAGACTATTTGTAGGAAAATAAAATTTTTTAAAACTTTTGTCAAAAACAATGTACAATATTCAGTAACATTTATCAGTTTTTTTGACAGTCATGTGTGTAAAATATGTTTCTATATGGTTTCTTCTCAAATTTAAATTCAAGAAGATTTCTATTCCAAAGAGTAGGATTAATTAATTATTTGACGGAGTTACTTTAATGACAACCGCAGCTCTTGACAACCATGTTTTTGTATTTTTTAAGGATAACGTTGCTCTCATCTAGGAAGTACAGCACGGAAATGGCAGAAAGTTTGGTGGGAGCACAGCAAGGCTTGGGCACTTTACCCGGACTTACTAAGTGCACTAGCGTTTGGACTATCGCATGGTTGGTTGCGTTCATGTGAGCGTTCAGTGGGAAATTACACTCTCCGCTGCAGTAATACGCGTCGTATCCATCCGGTGCAATAATCCAGTCCTACGGAATAAATATTAATCAAAACATTGTATTACAGAGTATCAAAAAAAAAGCATGTGATATGAAATTAATCTGGCTTACCTGCCACTGCAAGTCGCGAAAGCTGACATATAACGTTTGAATCTTGCAAGTTCGTGAGTGATATTGCACGTTACTATTTTCTGTAAAAAAATATATATTTTTTCGTTATTTTTCTACTTTTGTTGCTCCTATATTTTTTTTATTAGAATATAAATAATTCGTTCTATTTGTGCAAATTTCACTAACTCTTAATAATGATAGTGTAATGAAATTTAAGTGAGATATGCTAATATTGATTGCATTGAGATTATAACAAATAATCTATATGTGATTTTTTACCGAGTAAGGTATAAGGATTACTCTTGTGATCCCAATTTGCGGTGGATTCGCTCTTTTTCTTCCTTCTGGCATCGCGTTTTTGTCGGATTTTGGACTCCCTTACGCCCGAGGTCTTGAAATAGCTCACCATGAAAGGTTGCTTATCGGGATCACCTCGAAATCCCACAATTCCAACATCTTCTGGTCTCATTTCGTGCACTACGCATAGTAATTCGAAGGATAAATGTAAGTGGACGACGTATCAGCAATTTTTTCTCTTTTGGGATAGTGTAAAAAGATGAGAAAGCTTAATTTTGCTCCGGTAATCAAGAAAAAAAATATATAATTAAAGAAAAAATATAAATATAATAATATATCGCAAAGAATTTTATTCTAAAATAAAGCAAAAAGAAAAAAACCTATAGTTGACAGTTTTATTAAAATATTGTTAGACGTGAAGACACAGAAGATTTCACAAATTACAACGAATCTTCTTCGTAAGTAATATGTATTTGTGTGTTGGGTATATTTGCGTGTTTATTAGAATGGCCTACGTCTCACGAGATTATTAATAGTCAGCCTTCATGAATATTGAACGCTAAAGAATCAAGAATCTCGGCGCAAAGTCAGCCGGCTTATCTTAGACATTCACTTCCAACGCGCTTTTCAACCGCGCTTTTAATTATAATACTTTGGAAAATTCCAGAAAATCATAAACTTTTGGAAATTTTGTGAAACATTTGTATTCAATCAAATGTTGATTGATTACACTGTGCGACGCATTATTTTGCCTTTTAGTGAAAAAAAAGTGATTTTTATGGATTTTAAATTTGTTCCCAAAATCACGCGTCGGGATGTAAAAAAGATAAAACAATCTCAAAACCGGTCATTTTGACAATATTTTTTCATTAATACTTTTTCCATGTTCTTTTTCACTATCGTATGATCTTTATCTTTCAAAATGAGCCCCTATTCGTTATCGTACATTTTTTGTTGCAGAGACGCAGTTAGGATAATATATATAAAGATAAAATAGGATAAGATATATAAAAATATATCTATTCTAGAGTAACAAACACAAGGGTTTATTTCAAACAGCAAAAAATTGTGTTTCGATGAAGGAGAAATTAGAAAAGGTATTTGCAACAAACAAGAAAATAATATTATTAAAATGCCGATTTTTGAAATTATTTTAGATCATCTTTAATTTCTCACGTGATAGTGATCACATATTTGACACAGCGCTAATCTATAAAAATCATCTCTTTTCTCATTAAGGAAGCAAGAGAAAAATATTAAATTTGACGAATTTATTTACATATCTAATGCGATCTTTGAATAAATTGCTGAGAAATAAAATTGAATTTTTCGATAAAAAATTTATTTGTTTCGAAATGAGAGAATGTGTGCATCGATGTGCGGAGGGGACTTATAGTGTTTCTCACGCGTTCGCATACAAATATGATCGAGCATTCGCGGATATTCGCCATCGTCAGTGTAGCGTGAGCTCCGAGAGCGCGAGTCCGAGAAAGCTAGTAAATTGACCGGCAGGAATGCGCATTTGCCGTGATTGCAGTGGACACCTGCCGCTGCAGTTGCACTTTGCGCACTGTTAAGGAATGCGCGCCGATGCGCGGGGCAGGCGCACGGCAGAATTCTCGAAGCCGACGGAAAGACATAATCGCGCGTGTCGAGCAAATTCAAGTTCTGTGTCAAGTAATTTTGTCGTCTTCGCTATTACCTCAACTAGCGCGCGCTCCGACAGAATGATTGTTAACCACGAGAAACTGGTCGGCGATGAATGACGTGTAATAGCTGACAAAACATATTATTCGCACACGATTATGATTTCTAAAGTGAGAAAACCAAAACTTCTCTCCGTTTTCGCGCTCTCGACCAATCTCAATAAACATCGTACGCATTTATATCAAGCTCGAAGCTGTTCTATATTTAGTACGTTATTTCCAGGAAATCAAAACTGTGAAGTTTGAACGGAAATGTGGTTGATAAAATAATCTCGCGATTTCATCCGTAAGCGCGTGTGAAAACGATGCTTTTCTTACAAATGTCTTATCTGCAGAAACAATTGTTGTTTTAGAAATATTATTCTTACATATTCCATTTTTAATAATCGAATAATAATCGTTTTATAAATACTATAATAAAAAAAACGTAAAGAAAGTAAACTATAATCTTAAAAATAACTTACCCAAGCGATCGGCGGGATGCACGGAGAGATATAGTCCTCGATTTTCATCAGGAAACTTTATCCAATGATCGAGAGCCTCGCTGACATTTAAAGTTAGCCAACCCTCCTTGCTGGTCGTAGTATTCACGGCATCGATGTATTGCAATTCCCGAGTTCTAAAGTTAAAATATACAACACAAAGTTCTGTATATATCTTTATGTAATTATTTAATCTTTTTCTTATCTTTATTTTTTTCTGTACATATCTTTATTATCTTTGTGTAAAGAATTCGTTCAGGTAAAACAGTTTTTAAGTTCTTTCTACATATTTGAGAATATTTTAAATAGTTTCAAGCGTTTTTTTAATAGCGTTCAAATAATATAATTTACTTATGTTTTTTTTTTTTAGATTTTAATGGATTGCGAGAGGAAATAGCACACGTACATGTGTTTTATTTCAGTACATTGACAGATAGTAGATCCTAGTTTAATCTCATTCATTGAGCGCGTGCACGCAACGGAAAGCAAATATTCTGCATCTTCAGCAACACTAATCTCCCGTCACGCACACGTCTCAATGCGAAACCTCGCTGTGATTCCTCGGATTGTAATCTCTAATTAATCGTGAAGTCGCGCGTGTCTCTCGTCAATAAGACTTCATCGAGGAAACACGCCGATCATTGTTCGTTAAGCAAATAATCTTCGCAGCACCTAACCGACCAGTTTTTTTTTAATCGTTTTTCCGCGGATCGATTATCATATAATCAAATGAGCTGTGAGACTCTCTGAGCGTGTTCTTCTCTGATAAATATTCAATGATTTCTTACTCGATAACACGCGGAAATTGAAAAATGTTTTGTTACATTACCGAATAATCTTATTTTTGAGTCTAATAAAAAATTTCTACAGTTTTTATTTGTATTTGCTTCCGCGAACGATTGTTACCACATGTTATCGCAATTTTTACTCTTATAACTTGGGTTGTAACTCGAGAAACGTGTGGTAACGTTTACTCGTTTGATAACGTTTATCGTTGAGATTCTGCATTCATAGTCGTAATGATGTACCTCGAACAACTCCTATTACGAAAGCAACGAGTCGCCAGCTTGTCTCGCAACGAAGACGAAGAGGGAAAGAGGAGGAGGTGGAAGATGCGTCACGCATAGTTTGACTTTGACGGAAAGAGTCGAAAGTGCCGACGAACGGATAAGAAGAGGAGAAACAGATCGAGCTCAACTGCGTAGGCAGACGAGACGAAGAACACGAAGAGAGCCTGTTAGCCCCGTCTACTACAGCTAATTTACCTCAATTTACGGAATAACGTTTCCTGTCGGAGCCTGTATATCGGTCAGGCTCAGGTCGCAGCGCCGAAAAGGTCTTGAGACACAAAAATGCGCTGAGATTTACAACAACTCAATGTCTGAAGAACTAAAGAGACCGGCTGTCGCGATAAAAGGAAACTTTGCAAACAGATAAAATTTACAATTACATCAAGCTGATTGTATTATAAGTTTCTTTAAGACAGAAGTGGCCTTTATTGAATTTTCAATGATTTTCTAGGATATATTCGTTGTCAAATTGCTGACGTGAAACTTCACAAAAAAAAAAGAAACGGAGAAAGTAGTGAAAGTAAATAAAGTTAAAATGTATAAAAAAAAAAACTTAATTGAAATCAAGGAAATTTCTGATAATCAGACTGATTATTCCATTTAGTTACTCTTGTTAACAGGCAAATAATATGAAACACAAATTAAAAGGCAATTACAGACTTCCGTACAACTTGAATAGTGAGAGAAACCTTAATGCAAGACCTAACGGTCTGTAAAATATGAATTGTTTTTAAATTGATGTAAAGAATACTTAAAAAAGAGCACTAAAAACAGTTACAACGACCATTAACAGCGACGGAGCGTCTCGTGACTCATGGTTGGCGATGGAGCGCCACATCCATTAGAGATAGAGCGTTTCTAGACAGGCTGTCGCCGTTTACCGCCGGCGTAGAGAAGGTTTACCCTCCCGGATTATAACTCGCCATGTTTATTTTGTTTTTTTTGAACTTCAAGATTAAGCTCCAAATAAATGTTCACTAATGTCTAGTTAATTACATTAGAATTGCGATGTAACTTTCGGTTTCATTCGTCAATTATTTGTCTTCTGACTCCAATATTCTAGAAGACAATTCTTAATTTGCGAAATCCTCAAGTTGTTGTAATTTTGAATTATTTTTTATAAGTAAATTTATTCGATATATAAATTTTTGTAAAAGAGTATATGTATAAAATGATAAGAAGTAAAAATCGAAAGATTCTTTATTTTTGTCTAAATTAGGAGGAAAACAAATGAAAGACTAAGAGATGAAAAGAATGTACTTGGAGTGAACATTCTTTCGCACAGGTAGAATAAATACCTGAGATATTCTTCGACGAAGGATTAAGAACCTTCTAATTAGGGATACGATGACGATGTCAAAAACTGCGAGAAATGCCCGAAGGAACATGAAAGTGGTTTAACCTAGATGTCCTTGATGTAAAACCGAACGGATAAGAAGTCCCATTCTTTGTCTTGCTCTTATGTTAGAGAAGATATTTTTTCACACAACACACACGGTCTTCAAATTTCTCAAGTGATTCAAAGTTTTTCAATATTTTCAATATAATAATACAATAAAAATTATTTCTTATATTCTCTCTCATGTGTGTACGTCACGTTTATTTATTAAAAGAAGAAAAAAGAAAAGAAATATATCCCTTACCCGTTCTCGATCTTCAACACTTGATATATCGTGATCGTATAGGATCCATGACTTCTCTTATTCTTCACGTCATTCAGGCTGCGGTAAAGCCTAAGCTCGGCGCCAATTATCTGTTCTTCAGGTGGTACTTCGGATACGTCGAACCAAAGCCTCTTCCCACGTTCATGCCTCACCCCGGGGACGTGATGATCTATTTTAAATTACAAGTCTGCGATCAGCTCGAGAAGCATTCACAAGAGTGATTCTTAACGATAATTACGCAACAACAAAAAAACCGTATCTTAAGTATATATGGTATTCAACATACTTGATTTCAGAAATAATAAATTTTATTGAAAAATATTAAAAAATTTCTTTACGCAACGCGTAATGCTGAAATATAGACAGAACTGTTTTTAAAGAACTGAAAGTGAAGATCACAAAAAACTAATTAGTTGTAACACACCGATTGTTGCGAGAGATCTCAAAATTTAAACGAATTTTGCAAGTTTGTATTTGTATCAAGATGTTTGATCTTTTTAACGCGGGTCGTTCACATTTCAAGGAAGCTCTTATCTTATCGATATACTTAGTTCAAAAACTTTATGGAGATCGAGTCAAAACTATTTCACGAAAAAATGTGCATTTGGTGAAGAAACGATTAATCTTTCCGCCGAACAAGATAATGTATACATTCTTCCTGTTATCGCAAAGTGGAACTTCTCCTTTGAGAAAACTTCGGTCGATAATAAGACCCTTAGTGTGTGTCCATTTAAACTCCTCTGAAGAGGCCCTTGGAAATGAGCCGTGGACAATTCGCAGCGTGAAATCGACCTCTTCCTCCGACCGCCAAAGCGATTGCCGCCCTGCGAGAGTGGAGGTAAGGTAGGAGGGGAAGAAATACCCTTCTTTCGCGGTAGAACTTGGGGAGGTGGGGTTGCTCTAAGTAATGCCTAATGCTTCTGCCGAAGAGAAGAGCGGCGGGATACGGACAGGAGGACGAAAGAGGGCGGGAGGAGAAGGGGAGGACATAAAAATTTGTTTTGTTTTTCGTTCCGACGGTCACATTCCAACGGTACCAGATTGCCGGGGCCCCCTCGACTCTCGGGGTGGTCCCAAATAGCTTTTGGGACCGTCTTGGAGCGTTCTGTGGCGAGCGGTGGTTTTTGTTTTTTCCGCTGGCCGCTGCCGCGATGCGCCTTCCCATCGCCTCCTCCTTCTCGCATATCTTCTTATGTGTATGAACGTGCATGTCTCTCTACGCGCGTATGCGTGAGATAGCAGAAGATAAATCTCATGTGCGTGTGGTTTAAGTCCTCCGTGAGATGATGAAGGGGATGATGTCGAATGATAAATGACAAAAAAGCTAACACGATATGTAAAATAAATAAAAATTAATCAGTCATTGCAAGTTACGAGAGAGAGAAATTCCGTGAACGTGTACATATGTGTATGATCAATATATTTATTAAGATAAAAGATTATTCATGAAGACGTAAAAAAAAAAAGCTATATCGCCATCTCCGTGTGCTCATCGGTCGTTAAACGTGTCTGCGATCGGAACTGAGACACAGAAGATCTGATCTTCTGAGCGCGGATTTTCATTTATCTCCAGAATTCGACATCCTAATCTTGGCATATAATTCCGTATTATGCGCGCCTGCTTCTCAGTATGGGCCGTGCCCTGGCCGCGTGAGGAAGGAAGATCACAGGGAGAAAGAAGAACGAGAGAATAAAAAAAAAAGAAGCAAAAGACAGAGGACGAGTTCGGGCCCCCAAGTTGAGACATTTTAACCTGCCCGTGGCGCGAGGAAAAGAGATACTTATTGACTCGTCTTTCCCAAGGGGTATCCCACACGGAACACGTGTGGTGGAGGATGGAGTAGAGAGAGACTTCAGTACAGAAGATATATGGTCTATGCACATGTGTGTGCTACCTGGCGATTGATGCAGTGATTCAGTTCCAAATCGATTCTTTCCGTTCCCTTTCTTTTTCTTTTTTTCTTTTTTTTTTTTCATTGTTTTCTTTACTACTGTTCGTGTTCTTATGTGTTTCCTGTGTGTGCTCTTCTCTTCTCCCGTCTCTCTATCTCGCGTCGCCCTGATTCTTCCGCGCGCGTATAACGAATGTAGCTTGTCGTTATATCTGTCAATTTGTATGCATGCCGCATTTCGCGTCGAACAGCCTAGAACGCGTCTCACCGTTCCCGACGACAACGAAATAGAAAACCGGACATATGAACAGAGAAAGAGAGAGAGATGGGAGAGAGAGATGGGAGAGAGAGAGGGGAGAGACAGTAACGGGTTTCCGTGGAATCTGATGGTCTCTCTTCCTCCTCCTTCTCGTCTTACCTCACCCTCGCGCGGAATATATCTCGTTCAATGTTTCACGCCGATTTCTCGCCGTATCGCTGCGCACTTTCGTGCACGTGCACCGCAGTGATCATCGCTCGAAGCGCGTCTATATAACGTTGCGCAGTTAACTGCAGAGATCTTCGGAGATCCTTTATTTTCAAATATCAAGTATGTTTCAAATCGCATGTAATTGGACTTCAACTTGAAATTTACTTACTGTGCGCCGCAAAGCTCATGATAACGTCGCTCTGATCGATCGCCTTTAGATCCTGCCCGCTGAGGTTGAACTCGGAACAATTGCTCTTGCGCGAACGCACAACTGGTATCTCCTCTTCGTCCTCGCCGAGGGCGTTCTTGTAAATGTCCAATAGAAACTTGGGCGCTGATCTCTTGACCTGAGGTGTTTTGCCGATGGTGTTCCGCGGACGATCCGGAAGCCCAAGCAGATTCAGAATCTCGTGCTCCACCTCGCGTTTCTCACGATGAGTGACCACACGGTGGACCACGGTCTGATCAAACCCGTTGTCCACGTAAAGGCCGCTCATTCTCTCGGCGCTGCCGATACTGGCAAGATCGCCGAGGACCGTCGCAAAGATCAACAGAATGGAAATGGGACTGACTGACATTTTGATGCTCTAAAAAAAAAAAAAAACAAAAAACAAGCTAAAGTCCTGTTTAATAATTATAAAACGTTTTTCTCTTTATCGTTTTTTTTTGGTTTGTTGTTTTTTTTTCTTTTACACACTCTGCAATTGCCAACGAGATCGTTCGCCGTCTATCTTTTCGGCGATCTCGGAAACGTCCTTCTTTCTCGCACTTTCTTTCGCTTGTTTTTATCCGAAGAAAAGTTCTCCGACCTGCTTCTTCTCGACAGTCGCTGCGATTCCTTCACCGCGGCGAGACACGTGTGTGTCACTACTTGCACACAGAATGAACAAATGTTCTAGAAATATTTCCACATATTTCTTATCCTGAGAGCACTTGAGAGAGAAACACAAGCGGTTCAGAAAATCACTGACGAGTTACAGCGCAATCGAAAGTTTCGCGCGCGCGTGCGCGCCGATCCGAGTGGCGATCGAAATCTAGAATGTGTAGATATATATACACGATATTAATCCGATCGCACGATCGACGACAGTCGAGAATCTTGGGTAACGGTGATTTCTCGCTCTCTCTTTCTTTCTCTCTCGATCGATCGATCCTAGCGAACGGGCGTGATATGGATCGTTGATGCTCGGTGATTGCGCGCTTTGCGATTTCTGCTGTTAGGAGGAATGAAGATCGGGTGCGCGCGCGCAACTACGACGACCAACGCTCCTCGTCGTCCGCGAGTGTCCTTAGCGGCTTGGTGACCTCGTGTTGCAACTTGTTTTGCCCGCTGGTACCGTGAAATTCCCGAAGCAAACGATCGTTCGGATCGTAACTGTCAACGCGCAATTTAAACGAGGAATCTATATCGCCACAAGTATGTCGGAATTCGACGACTTCGATGAAGGTGAGAAATTTGCGGTGCATTGCGTCTTATTGATGCGCCGCGCGGTGTTTTCTTTTTTTTTTTTTTCTTCGCGGGTCACGCTTTTGCGACGTGTATCTTCACGTTCTCCGAAAGCGACTCGAATCTACCATCGGATCGAACGATCATCATTTTCGCCGAATTAATATTTTTCGCTCTTCGACGTTTTTTTTTTTTTTTTTTTGCAATGGATTGCGTTGCACTCGCTCGCCACAGAAGAAACGTCAAACGTGTTGTTCGTTACCACTTGTCAAATTTCTGGAAGAACGGGAATCAGTTTGAAACACACAGCAAAGTCGATCTCGAAATCGGTTTACTTGTGCGCCCGTTCACAGATGAGAATGATAGAATCTTTTACCTACTTCACTTGTTATTCCCGTTGAATTCTCCTCCGTTGTCGCGATCGCGCGCGGTACGGATTGGCAGCTTCGCCGCACTTCGAAGTTACTCCGTTTTTTTTTTTGCTTAAATGCGATAACTCGACGGCAATGATGAAACAGTACGTAAAAATAATATGCAGAGAAACGGTAAGAGATCTTAATTGAATCTACTGCGATGATGAAGCGGAATAATCGGTGCGGAATCTTCGATCGGAGAAGTCTCGGGTCTCGGATATCCGGTTGAACGTTCGCGCGAAGATGTTGTCAAGGATCTGTCAACAAATTGGCACAGCTGAGAAACCAACGCGTACGCTCGTCGTCGACGAACTAAGGGTCACCGTGGGTGACTCCTGGCGACTCTCGCGATGCCAGTAACAGTCTGTTTGTCTGGCCCATGCCAGTCGTCGTCCCGAGTCGTCTCGCTAGTAAGCTCACCGCCTCCCAGGCCCGTATCAAGGCCCGCTCGGGTCCTACTTCCGGGGGAACCGTCAACCTCGATTCTCTTCTCTCCTCTCTTCTGCTTTCGCCCGCTTCGCTTTTCTTCACTCGTGACATATAAACGAGCAACTTTACACGTTACGTCGTTTCGTTTTGTTTATAGCGCCAGTTCGTTGCGCAAATTGAAGTTGATTGAAATGAATGAATGAAGTTATTACACATAACACGGAGACCCGAAGAGAAGTGTTACATCTTGTAGTAATAAGAAAGTAAGAGATTCTTAAAGTATATTAATTAAAAAAGCTCTATATATATATGTGTGTTTAAAAGTTATATTTATCTAATGTTTATCGTTAATTTCAACAGCGTGAAAAAATATTTTACATCCAGTTGCGTGTGATGTTTGAGATATAATGAATTAAATAAGAAAAATCAACCCCCCGATCGATCAACGTTTCTAAAGTGCGCAATATTAAAATCACGTGCAAATTGAAGAGTTACGTCGCTTTTGAAGAAAAAAAAAGAGAGAAGTAAGAATGACTCGTTAGTTGTACGTTCCTGGATCATAGAGGTAGGACCGCCTCTGACGAACGAATAGGCGCGGTTAAGATTGGCAACCAAGACTGGTCGCCGATAACTCGACTCTCTAACGAGGTGGTATCGTGGACCAGGTCTAGAGGACGCGATGGCGGCCTGTACAAGAGAGGCCTGTAAAAGTTTCTTCTTTCATAAATAACAGAAAATATTCTCAACTCACGTGCGTTTCTATTCGCGTCAACAAGATACTCGGCATTATTGAAGTCAGACTTGAAAACGTCAAATGACAAAGATAGATTTATATGTGTGTAACGATTGCGATTACACAATTTCTGGCGTAATGCCTCTTCGAGAAATATTGCGTCCTCTTCACTGTTCCATAGTTCATTCTTCGTAGTTTTTTGGTGGAATAGTATAAGATAGATTACATAACATGATTTAATACATACATATAATTGTTAGTAATATTAGTAATATTAGTACAATAAATATTTATAATAGGAATACGTACTTATATATAATCAATACTATTTAAGCATTTCCCAAAATTATTTCGTTCAGAATTGTGACGTGTATTTTAATACATATTTCGAAAAAGATATAAAATTCTTCAATAGATCGTATAATAACCATTATTAATGAATAATCAGTGTATTTTGTTTTTTTTGTTTTTAGTGTAAAAAGCGCAGCTGATTAGCGGCCGATGGTGAAAGTGAATTGAATCTGCAAATATCAGATGAAGGCGATGAGCGGCGCGAAGAAAGATAAACATCAATTTACGTTCAAAGAATATCAAGTAAACATTTAACTACGAATTTGTATTATCTCCGCTTTTTCTTCACGGAAAAACTCTTAAAAACATTCGAGTGCTATCAGTAAAATTTTTAAAAAAATTTTTCTTTTTGTTGCCACATTGTGTCAACAACACAATGTTAGTTTTATTTTAATTGATAACACCAAGTTTTTAGTATTTATATATATGACTCTTTGGTAGATAAGTAGAGAAATTTTGTCATATCTGTATAAATAAAAAAATAAATAAAACGCAACCGATATTTCGAAGTTTCAGTTACTTCGAAGATATTCAGGCAAATGAATTCTTACTAATTGACCTGTACAGGTATACGAACAGATTTAGATAAGATAGTCACAATAGAAATGAGAGAGAGTGTTTGTGAAGTGGATTCTTGAGATGTTATTAGTGATTATCTTCGCTGATTATTTTATCGTTTTTGATCACTTTCATCGTTATTGATTTATCATCATTTTTTCAATCAATTTTAAGATAACGCAGCAACAATACATTTTTGAGTAACAAAATACGTACGTGTTGTTAAGAATATTTTGTTAAACATGTAAAATTCTATCTATTTTAAAATTTATATTAATTTTTGATATAAGAAATCGGATTCTTTTGAACATATTTGATCGTTAAAAAAAAAAGACGACTCACTAAAAGAAACATAAGAGATAGCAAATAATGAAAAAAAAAGAGAAGCTCTACTTCGATAATTTTTAAATTCTTTAAAACTTCCGCGATTTTGTGACAATGTCAAGAGAGAATTTTTCGCAGTTTTCGTCAACTAAATTTCCATATCGATCTGCGATAATATAGACACACGTTCTTAGGATTCCGTCATCTCTTCGTGGGACGACTGGGTGCGGTTAAGTTGTTGGCCACGTCGGTGTCAGGTCGGTGCCGAGAAGTCTACCGGAGATAACCAGCTGCATCGGTAGACTGCCTGCTGCCTGCGCGGGCCCCGTAGGGCCCCTCCGGGACCGGTTATACTTGACCCAGCGCGATTCGTTGCACGCTGTCCGAGACCGGATCGCGGCGTCCGCTACCGAACACATAGGTATAACGTACAGCTCGAAGGCGTACGTATGGATCGCAGATACGGATCAGGAACGGAGTGTCGGAATAAGCGCGGAGAAAGGAGGGAGTAGATTGGCAGGAATTCCAGCCGGGGATATAAAACTTCACGGGACGCGAGAGATGGCATTTATGTAGATGAGTTCCACCAAGGATACTGTTTATATTACTCAACCACATATGTGCTGCGTGAGTTCGAAACAGTTACGGAATCAGAGATCCACGGAAGCGAAAGTTCTAGTTTTCTTCCGAGGTCCTCCTCTCTTTCAGGTGTTTATATATACGTACACACATACATACAATTTATACATATACATACATATGTACATGTAAACACTTAAAAATATATATTTGTGAAATAAATAAATTCATAATGTTCTATATATCGAAAGAGTGAAGTAACACTCTCTCAATAAGAAAAACTTTTATTTATCTCCAAGTATGTACTAATTAATTTTGTAAACAAATTTCATGTTTTACTTCCTATATTTTTGTAATAAAATATAAATAATAGAGTATTTTTCTACAAGTAGATAAATTAATATATATCTATAGAATATGTTCAAATATATAATAAGAAACAGTAAGTAATTTTTGTTTAATTTCAAATATATTTGTTTTCATAAATAAAAACTACGTATGTAGAGAGGAGAAAGAAAAGTAGAAGCTAAAATGTCATCTTACAATTATTCACAAATTATATGTACTTACATATAATTTAAAAGAATAATAGCTTTAAGAAACTTAACAAAACATTTCTTTAAAAAAAAATATCTTTAAAATAAATTAAAATAGTTCATATATTTCATACAATTCATACTTTATAAGAGTAAATATATATTAATTTAATATATGTTAAAAAAGAACTGATTGTAGCAGTTAAATTGATCATAAAGTTAATATCTCACAGATATACAAAATAGAAAAATACAAATTTTATTACTTATTTATTGATTTAATAACACGCATCAAAAATTTATTTACATCTGTTTTAATACTTAAATATTATAAATTACTTAACATACTTCTCCATAAATTTACGATGAAATTCACTACGCAGAGAATCATTAATGAAGACGTCGTGTTTCTTTTTCGGTTCGGAACGTGCACAATTTTTAAAAACAACATCATCATCCCATCGTCTTCGCACCTTCATATCTACTCTTCCAGTTTGTGAAGAATAATTTAACAACGGGTTTCCGGAAAGAATATTTTCCATACGTATTCTCTCCTCTTCTTGTCGTTTTTCCATTTCCTGAAAACAAAATGTAGAACAGTATTTTTAATATCATCTTTTGTACTTTTTAGATGTAAACAAGGAACAAAGCTAAAGAGATAAAACAAATCAAAGCTCTTCAATTAAAAATGAGATATACTATTTACCTTTTTGGCTTGTTCTGCTGCTCTCTCTTTCTTAATTCTTTGCAACTCAGCCAACAGTGCGGCAGTGTCGTCTTCGTCGCTGTCAGAATCTGATTCATCATCATCAAGCGGATCATCTGCATCCAAACTGGCCGCAGGAACTTGATCTAACTTCTGTCTCTTTGCGTTAGATGCAGCTGAATCTCTAGAAGGTTCAATAGCTCGACGACTAGATCCTTTATCCTTTTCTGCTCGTTCTCTGTCCTCTAATTCCTTTCTGAAGTCACGGTTTCGTAATTCTTCAATGGTTCCTTGACCATGTTCTCTGCAAAGTATTAATTAAATGTTAAAATAAAACATACTCAATTTGCAAATATATTTATGGCATTTTCTCCATTTACTAAATATATAGATAAAACATCTGTTTCATATATTGAGTTTTAAAGAACAAAAAGAATCTTCGGATTACATACATAAAAAAGAGGAGGATTTTAACCTCAAAACAAGATTCCCTTGTTTACAAAAGTATGAACATAAGATCTAAAGGTCGCACATTCGCTTTTTCACGTATTAATACGTGTTAATTTGCAATTCGATCAAAATCACAACGCAAAAGTAACTCAACAACATGTAAGTAAAGTTCACAAATTCGTCATTCACGTACCTGTACTTAAGCTTTGTGTGTGACGGCAGATCTCTGCTGCTGTACTGTTTCGAAATTGCACTTAAATCTTTCTCGCCTCGTCCTTGCCCTCCTCTGGCAGGTTCGAAGGTTGGTCTTGCTGCGGTTGTCATATTTTTCGCACAATTCTCAAACAAACACCAACTCGACTTGATATTCAACAACGATCCAGATAAAATTCACCTGCTGCTAACGCCAAAACACGACAAAACGTGAGTTTTTGTCACAAGCAGAAAAAAGATTGAGAGCGGCCAGGTTCAATCGCTTTTCCGCGATTGTAAACCAGCGCAATGTTCATGGGTGGTGCACATTGGCAACTATGTAGCCAGTGTCTACGAACAACTTGTCGATAAGTTATGTTCAAACGTGGACATGGTTCTGTTCTACGTCTACACAACCGTGAGGTTCTATTCCCTGTTATGTGCCCAATCTCAAATCCCCCACCGCTTCGATGCTCTCGTTGCTGTCCGGCTCGATCTCAACAACTCCGCCGTGTACCGCTCTGCCGTGCAGCCGACTCTGACGGGAGTTGGTCGCGATTTTTTTTTAATCGGTTGTCATTGTAAATCGCGGGTGCGCGTGATGGGTTCGATTGTTTGCGAACGAGATCGCGCCCGGTGACCGATGCGGCCTAACGTGGCTGATATGGCCTGGGATCGATCGGTGTCGGTCAGCGTTTACGAGGATGAGCGAGAGAAAGTTTACGCGCGGCCTGGGGAAACCCGGCATGGCGGCGCAGCTACGGGAAACCGTGTCACAGGTCGTTCGCGAGAGCACCGTGCAGGTGAGAAGATCATCATCGTCTTCCTCGAAACCTTACAGCGGGGCATCCGTCCTGTCGCGCGAACGCGCTCGAGAGTCGTAAATCGTGTTTCGCGAAAGCTCGCCAAAAGTGCGCGCGCCGTAAGAGCTTTCTGTCAGTAAACATAAAAGTATAAATATAAACAATCGCGAAAAGACAACTCGTACATATTGAACTTTCCGACGTTTATCGCGCGATTCTGTGGTCAGAGCGAATTTTAGCACGTTTCCTCGCGAATGCAAGCATTGAGAATTCGCAAAATCTTACATAAGATTTTTAAAGAAAAAATTGCGTGTTTCTGTACAAGCGATGTTTTTTTTTTTTTTTTTTTCATTCATCTTTATTCTTTGTGATTTTTTTGTGTGTTTTTTTTGCAGAATAAACCACATTTAGTTGAACCCATTGACTTTGAGAGTTTTGTCTCAAAAAATAAAACGTTGTTGCAAAATGATCCTCAACGGGAACTATTGCTATATCCTCAGGATGATATCTCCGTGAGTTACTATTCTTGTATTTCTTATCTGTACATTTAGCACATCCGTTTCATTTGTAGATAAGCTAACAAAGCTAAAGTAATGCGTTGTGAAATATAAAAGATAGATAAAGTTTGTAAAGTGTATATGTGAAAATTAAATGTATCTAATCACAATTTTAACTTGATCTTTAAATTAAAATACTGAAAATTTGATTTGCTCTGTTGAAAATTTTGAAATTATTATTTCTTTTAACATTGATTGTTGTAATGATCATTTTTAAATATATAATATTGTGGTACACAGCAAGTGGTTTTGCCAAGAAGACATCGTAGCTTGGTGCCAACCGCTCAGCATATTAAGGAATGTGAAGAAGGTGTAGAAAATCTTCTCACAAAAGAATGCTTACATAGTTATGTATCCAATTGGAATCTTGTGCACTATAAATATGCAGCATATAGTGGAACGTATCTTGAATTGCCAAGGTACATAAATTTGGTGACTAGTATAATTAAAATCAATGAAACTGTTTGTTATTACTTTCTAGATGCTTTTATTTTATTAATTTCCAGACTAACAAAAGCAGATGATTTGAAAGATGAAATATATGAAATTGATACCGAAGTAGACCAAGTAGATGAGGTAATTTTTTATTCTGATAGATTTACATCAGTGATATATCTAGCTTCAAAAATTACATCTGTACATTTAAAAGTGATATAATTATTGCACATTTAATATTAAATGCTCTTTGTAGGATTTAACTAAGAATGATTGCATAACAAAAGAAGGTTATTTAATGAAAGGTCCTGAGATTGGTAGTACGGACAGGATGTTTGCCCATATCGGATCAAAATCCTTCAAGAGACGTTTCTGTCATCTCAGACAAGAAGTCGACGGCACTTACATACTCGAATTTTTCAAAGACGAAAGAAAAGGAGAAGCAAAACTCACGATAGTGATGGATTTCTGTACAGAAGTTGTTAGAAATCCGAAACGCGGTAGATATTGTTTCGAGCTACGAATGAGTGATACTCATAAGTCATATACTTTGGCTGCTGACAATGAGACCGATATGCAAGATTGGTTGTTGAAACTTAGTTCTGTGTTGCAACATTACAAGCAACAAGAAGAAAAGCGTGCCGCCTCATTGGAAAGAGCTTGTAATACTCCGCCACCATCGCCACAACCTATACAGGTGCATTTATTATAGCTAATAATTGAATATCGTTAATGTTTAACTTTAAAATCTTTCAAAAAAAACATGATGTGTGTGTTTGAAACAAAAGATAATTATACTTAGTTGTTTAATGATGTTAATGTACCCTTATAATGCAACAGCTCTCTTATTTAAGGTTTACGGCACATTGAAAGGACTTGAACAGAGCATGAATCCGCAATTGATAAAATATTCTCGAGAGACCGATACTAGCATTGCTCTTGCAAGGAGAGAGAATAGAAAAAGACTGTTTAGCATGTATCCTCATATACCTCATGCCAAGACACAAACAGGACAGTCTGTTGATAATAACGTGGAACCTTACAAAGAGCAATTCGGTTACAGGATTTTTGTTAAGTGCGAGAGTCTTAAGTTTAGATTACAAGCACCTATCGACGAAAAAGAATCTCTATGTCAAGTGGAACCTTATCACACGACCTTGAGTCTTTTTGATGCAAGAAACGGTAGAAAACTTACTGAAAACTTTCACTTCGACATTAATCATGAAATAGTACGAGATATGGCGAGGGAACTAAGTCCTGCTGGAGTCACAACCGAAGCAGAGGATATTACTCTTCCTGGAGAATTACAGAACATCCCTTCAGATTGGCTAAAGTGTCCAAAACAGGTATAATAATTCAAATACAAAAAAGACAAGGATGAATTATGCGTAAAAATTAAGAGAAACATTTTTCTTGTCTGATTATGAAAAATTCATAGACAACTATAAAAAAAATATTTCCATTCCGTATCGTACCTAGAAACACAAATTGTTATTACAGGCTATATTCAACATCAGTAACCCTCACCCTGATATATTCCTTGTTGTAAGAATAGACAAAATACTTCAAGGAAATATATACCAAACTTCAGAGCCATATCTGAGAGCTACTAAGGATCCAAGATTAGGTTTAAAAGTACATAAACAAGTCCGAGCGTGTTGCCAAAGGTAAGAGTAAAAATCGGGATATGTTGTTATATTTCACTATTAAATCGTGCTTTTTTAAATAACTTTTATAAGTAACAAAAAAATGATAAAAAAAAAATTAAAGAAATGTATTTTAAAATACATTATCTTCCAGGTTAGGAAATTATAGAATGCCATTTGCGTGGGCAGCAAGACCACTGTTTAGATTGTACAGTAACGAATTGGACACATCTTCGGACTTTCCAGCAATATATAGGCAGGAGGGTAATAAACTAAAGGATGAGGAGCTACTAAAACTTCTTTCAGAATATAGAAAGTACATATAATCAATATTGATTAATTACTACTTAAAAAATGTATATAAATTGGATAATTGGAGTTCAGTTATGTACATAAATGCTACTAGTAAAATAATTTTTTTATAGGCCTGAGAAACTTAGCAAATTGACTGTGATACCCGGTTGGCTAAAAATCAAAATAGAACAAATTACGGACATTCCTGAAAGTGCGTAGTCATCAAATTTTTACAATTTTTTTTACTCTCAATAATTTGTACACAATCCTTATGAGAGTTGAAACGCTTTTAATCAGTAAACGAAATAAAATTGTAGTCAATAATCTTGAACGATTCCAAGTATACAATATATAAAATACGATTTCTAGATACGTTGTCGACTTGTCTGGCGCCGTTAAAGCCATTTCCGATACCGCCAACGGTGGAACCGACGATCGAAGTCGCAGAATTCGAGAGTACTTCTGAGAAAGACGTGCATCCATACACGACTTACATCAATCATCTGTACGTGTATCCGCAAACGCTCTGCTTCGACACTCAGAAGATATTCACTCGAGCCAGAAATATAGCGTGTATCGTAGAGCTTCGTGACAACGACGGCGAGAATGTCAAACCTTTGCGAGTATGCAATGAAAATTATTTTATGTAAATATATTTATATTTAGTTTTAATAAAAAATTAAAATTTTTGTTTGCTGTTTGAAACAGGCGATTTATGGGAAACCAGGTACACCACTGTTCTGTCTGCGCGCATCATGTACGGTTTTGCATCATCAAGCAGTGCCTTCTTGGTATGAAGAAATCAAGATGAAACTACCTACGAAATTACACGCGAAACATCATATTCTCTTTTCGTTTTATCATATAAGTTGTGATATGAACAAGAAAAAAGAAAATGGAGTCGAAACTTGTGTAGGTTACGCATGGGCACCATTGCTACATAAAGGAAGGTAAATAAACAAGTTTAATAGTTTATAGATTAGATAATTAAAGTTAATTCGATTAAATTTTATGTTGTGCCTCAGAATAATATATTTATGAGTAGAATTACATCGTTGATGTTGCTGTATATTTTTTTTCTAGATTGAATGTAGATATAGAAACGAGTATTCAAGTATTGCCTGTAGCAACGCACTTACCACCAGGATATCTTTCCATACAACCCCTTGGACTAGGGAAAGGGGTAAGAGTAAGATCGATTGGCATTGTTATTGGTATTATTTAAAGTATTGGTATTCTTTCAATTGATATATAACAAGCTAAATTAATAGAGTTAAAAATAATTTTGCGACGGTTTTACAGAACGCGGGGCCGGATATTACTTGGATCGACTCTCAGCGACCAATTTTTACAGTATCTTTTCAATTGATTTCAACGGTGTTTACGCGAGATCTTCATCTGCATAATCTGTTTGTCCATGCTGAACGCATTTTGGACACGAAACCATCGACGACACCATCGGATTCGGAAACTTGCAAAATTCTAAAAGCGGCACACGCGGTTCAACTGGTCACCGTTGTTACATTTCTCCCTACTATATTAAATCAGTTGTTCGTACTGTTGACGTGTAACACCAGTCAAGAAGTCGGATTATATGTGATCAGAGTGTTAATACATTTTATAAACATGGTGCACGAAGCAGGACGCAAGGAAATTCTGCAAGCATATATTAAGGTAAAACATTTGAAGGATTTTTAACCTGTAACACACAGGTTTAACTTTTAAAGTTCTTTAAATTTTTCTTGGAAAGTTTGATGATTTTCAATATCCGTTTGTAGTTCGTGTTCGTATTACCTCCTCTACGAAATGGCAACGTCACGGTTCACGAGCAATTGGCGAAACACTTGCCGACTTTGTTGCAGCCGAGTAATACCGATTTTTTAGTGGTGAACAAATTTATGCATCACTCGAGCTTCTTTTTTGAAATAATGATAAAAAGTATGGCGCAATATTTGTTGAGCACCGGTAGAATAAAGGTAAGAGATTTTTTCGGAAGAGTGCGAGTTTGGAACTTACTACCGAGTTTAATATTGATATAAAAATTGTGACATTTGTTTTTATAAATATTAATATATTTTCTATTTCTTAGATGCATAGGAACGAGCGATTTTCGAAAGATTATCAAGAGAAGATTAAAGCGTTATTAGAAGTGATAATGCCGTATCTAATGACCAAGTACAGGGAAATGCCAGTGGAAACGCATGAATTGAATAAAAGCCTTGCGCAATTTTTAAAGGTGTGTGATATCGTAGAATTATAACGTATGTAAAAATATTACATACATATTTCTCATATATTTCCTTGATGAATACGCAGCGATGTCTTACATTCATGGACCGCGGCTTTGTGTTTCGTCTCATCAATTCGTATCTGGACAACTTTTCGCCCGGCGATCAACGCACGCTGCACGATTTCAAGTTCACCTTTCTACAAATTATCTGCTCTCATGAACACTACGTATCATTCAACTTGCCAATGATGCAGTCACGTCTTGTTTCTAGAGGTGAGTTATTATGATATTCATCCACGGAGTGAATACATATTAGGAACATAGTACGGTAAAAATATATAATTAATTTATTGTAACTTAATCGTTTCACGTGTCGTTTAGAAGACACTGACAATTACACTGAGAGCGAACCAGACGGTGATGGTATGTTTATATGAATTATATTCATATACAGATATATGTTTTACATGTTATATTTTCTTGTTTATAGCTAGTTATGGCTCATGCGAATTAGTTGTAGTGTACATCTGTTTGAAAGCACTATCAAGCCCAAAAGTTGATGTTTCTCAATTATTGACAAAGACATTATCTATATTACTTATTTTTTTTCACAGGATTTTGCACCAAGAATTTTATATATACTTTGTTTGTCTGAATTTTTTGATACGTCACAATTTTATTATTCTGCATTTATTATAATTGTATTTGTGAAAATTTTAAAAGTAAACAGAGTAAACTGATGAAAACTTGTTTACTGACAGATTTGATGAATGAGTATTGCCTTACGGAAGAGTTCTGCAAACATCATTTCCTGGCAGGCCTTTTGATGCAGGAAGTTAAGATCTCTCTTAATGAAATCGTACAAATTCGCAAAGTGGCTATAAGTACTTTACGAGATCTAATGGCGAAACACGAGTTGGATGATAGATATCAAAATAAGGTGTGATTTTCAATGTTTTATCAACAAATACAATTTTGAAAGTGTTATTAAGAAAAATTAAAAACTATTTGGTTTTTTTGGTTATTTTACATTTTATGTAATTAAATTTATAAATGTGCTTTCTCCAATTAAGTTCAATTATTTGTTGACAGGGTCAATTAAGTCGAATAGCATCTATTTATATACCGTGGCTTGGCATTGTATTAGAGAATTTACATCGACTACAATCGATTCAAGAGAGCGAAACCAAAGTGGAGATGAAGCAGAACAGCACAAACCGAGTCTCAACCAGCAGCTCGTTTTTGACAGCCAAAGATACTAGTATCCCAGCCGCGGGCACACCTAAGTCCATTCATAGGTAAATATAGAAATGTAAAATGATTAATAATATTTAGATGCCGATCAATTGAAAATAAAAAAAAACAATGTTAAACAGATTAACTCTTCACTTGGACAGCCAATCGCCTGTAAGATCGTCTATGCATCTACGGGATTCTACATACTTCGCCGCTATCGCGGGTCAAGGATTGGTAAACGGATACTCCTGCACCAGTGTCGAGTCTGATACGTCAACGGTATCCGGTGCATCTCAGTCCAATATTTCTCAAGAGACTACCATCATTAGGGAGCTTGCCGAGGATGGAACGGGTGAGAGAAAAAGACACTCGCGCAACTTGAGCGTGACCCAGTCATCGCCCAGATGCGACAAGTTGCAACCGTCAGAAGTGAAGGATATATTACTTTGTTTCCTATTCATTGTTAAATATTTGGGTGATCATCAAGTAATCGCCTGGTGGCAACAATGTAACGACACGGAAGTACTGAACTTTTTCACAGTGATTGAGTAAGTAGCAATGAGACTGATAATATATAAAACAATAAAACGTAACAAGATTGTATTTAAGAAATTAATAAATACAACAAATGTATAGAGAAAGAAGTAAATGTTGCTTTTTTTGTTCTTAGGATGAGTTTACATCATTTCAAGTATATCGGAAAGCGGCAGATAGCCGCCAACGTTGCGAACAATGTTGGAAAACCGCGTACCACCAAGGCGATGACTCTGCCTGCCAGAATGGCGCCACCAGATTTCATCACTGAAAGCCCCGCTACTAGTACATTGCAACCTCACAATACAGTTACGAGAGAAAATCTAGTTGAAAACGATTGTGGCAAAGTGTATCAAGCTTTATTGGAAGCAAACATGGCGACGGAAGTTGGCCTCATTGCACTAGATTGCCTGGGCTTGTTTTGTATCCATTTTAAAGTAAGAATACAAATTACTTTTATTACAAATACGTTATCTAATAATTTTTCTGTAATTTTTCTATGCACATCTTATTTTTCGACAGGATATTCTTTTAGCGAATGAGGGCGACAATCCGGTAATGCAGAAATTTTTCAACATTTACTTATCGTTTCTTCAAGTTGGCCAGTCGGAAACTTTATTACGTCATGTTTTTGCTGGACTTCGAGCGTTTTTGAATAATTATTCCATCGCGCTCTTTCAAGGTAATCAATATTTGTCAATTAAAAAACGAAGTTTTATTTTAAAAAGAAACAAACTACATCCGATCTAATAATAAGTATATGATCAACTCGTAAATTATGTATCGAGCTTGAACAAAATTACTTTATAGGTAATGCTGTACTTTGCGGACGTTTGTGTTATGAGTTGTTACGTTGTTGCAACAGCAAGTTAAGTTCTATACGACAGGAATCTTGCGCTTTGCTATATTTGCTCATGCGAAGTAATTTTGAATTTACTAGTCGAAAAGGATTGACCAGAGTACATTTGCAGGTGAGATGAAAAAAAAAAAAAAAAAATACAGCGTTATACGTATAATTTCAGTTTCAAAGTCCGATTTTTATTTGACTAATCATAACAAAAGTCTCGTTCTCTACTATTACACACTGTGTAACAAAATTTGTTTATTGCGCTCATTATTTTTCTACAGGTGATAATTTCAGTTTCTCAAATGTTGGGAAACGTGATCGGTCTCAACAATTCACGATTTCAAGAATCGTTATCGTTAATCAACAGCTACGCTTCCTCCGACAAAGTGATGAAGGGCACAGGATTTCCAGTTGAGGTGAAGGATCTCAATAAAAGAATAAGAACGGTTTTAATGGCAACCGCGCAGATGCGAGAACATAACAACGATCCTGAAATGTTGGTCGATTTGCAACATAGCTTGGCTAATTCGTACGCTAGCACGCCCGAATTGAGGCACACATGGTTGGAAACGATGGCCAGAAACCACGCCAAGGATAACAACTTCTCAGAAGTATTTATACTTACAAATTAGCATTTTTTTTAAATAAAATATTTGCGAAATTATTTTGAATAATGTTCTATAAATAAATACTTATAAATATTTTTATTTTAAGGCTGCTTGTTGTCACTTACATATAGCGGCGTTAATGGCTGAATATCTAAAATTACGAAAAGTTCATTCATGGGGCGCAGAAGCTTTCGATAAAATTTCTGTGAACATATCGAAAGACGAGCGTAATCTTAAGCTCGATGCTGGTGAGCTTTGTATGTTTTGTTTCATTATGTCTTGTGTATAGTTTTATTTGTTTCTTTTTTTTCTCATTGTATGTGCATTTATTGAAAAAAACCAGACGTGATAGGCGCTGATTTTGTTGCAGGCGTTCAAGATATTCATTATAATGAGAGTTTGCTTCTCGAACAATTGGAAATTTGTGCCGACATGTTGGAAAAAGCCGAGCGATTTGAGTTGCTCGGACATTTATATCGCTTGATAGTTCCTATATACGAAGAGAAAAGAAATTACGAAGCTTTGGCAAATTGCTATTCACACTTGGCGCAAGCTTGTAACAAAATTGTGGAAGTTACCCGAACGGGAAAGAGATTGCTCGGAAGATTCTACAGAGTGGCGTTCTTCGGCACTGTAAGATAAAGCGAACAAAACTCGCATATCTTTATTAACGTACGTAACAACATGTCGTTAATTAATACATATTATTATCCAGGCGTATTTCGAGGAAGAGACCGGTCAAGAATACATCTATAAGGAACCGAAGGTGACATCGCTGTCCGAGATATCGGAACGTTTATTACATCTGTATAGCGAGAAATTCGGATCCGAAAATGTCAAAATGATCATGGATTCTGTGCCGGTCGATGTAAACGAGCTGGATCCTAAGATGGCGTATATACAGGTGACGCACGTAACTCCATACTTCGAAAAATCCGAGCTTGAAATACGACAGACCGAATTCGAGCAGAATCACAACGTATCCTGCTTCATGTTCGAAACGCCATTTACTAAAGAAGGCAAGGCACGAGGCAATCCGGAGGATCAGTGGAAACGCAGAACTATTCTCACAAGTATGTTGTTGAATTTTTCAATCATATAAATTATTTTTATTTGTCTAAAGACATGTCTCCTTAAGTTAAAAGGCACTTCTCGAAAATTTAACATTGGTTTTCCACAGCTCAATATGCTTTTCCATATGTGAAAAAGCGTATTGGAATTGCCGAGAAACGAATAGTGGAGCTCAGTCCCATCGAAGTTGCGTTAGATGAAATGCGACAGCGTGTTCAGGAATTGGAAGAGGTGGCTTTGATCGGACCAACGGATGTAAAGAAGTTACAGTTACGTCTTCAAGGTAGCATTTGTGTAACAGTAAATGCCGGTCCTCTAGCGTACGCTTCCGCGTTCCTGGATCCTGCGTTGTCTCCGCAATATCCAGATGACAAAGTAGATGAATTGAAGGATGTTTTTAGGTATGTTTTGCCAGTTTAACGTAGTGTTCTGTAGTTTTTAACATGTGTTATGTTCAAACGTCATTGTTTTCGATTAAATTTTGATTTCAGGGAGTTTGTCAAGATATGCTATACAGCATTACAAATTAATAGCAAGTTAATCACGCCAGATCAACACGAGTATCAAGAAGTATTGCGTGAAAACTACCAGAAACTGTGCCAGAGTTTGTCGTCGTTGTTTGGAGAACCTATATGGTCGGATGAGCAAGTAGGAAATTTCAAACGTAACAGTGCCGCTTTGTTCAGTGCCATTAGCGGTGCTAACAACCATACCAGTACAGCTTAAGTCAATAATCTTAGAATATTCTAAACAGACCTCAGATTTATTTACTCATTTTAATACAATATATAAGGACCTTTAAGCACACAGAACTTGAAATATTCAAAAGGTGAGATAAAAGTTTGTTTTGTTTGTTTTTAATTTTGGTAAACTTAAATATTGTGTTTTAAACATTAATGTAATGACTCCCTACTTATTTCCTTCAATTCGCTACTTGACGTAGCCTAGCTGAGACTAGTCTTGGAGTCTCTTTAAAAGAACTTCGACTTTTTTCTTTTTTAAAACCAATTGATGTTGCTCTAGGTTCTCTTCAGTAGCAACCCACAGCTCACATTTGTATACATATATATGTATATACATTAATATATATATATTAATGCAGTATAAAAAAATAATATAATAATGTATATATATATATTAATATATATATACATTATTATATTATTTTTTTATACTGCAGTTATTAACTTTCATAATACAAAGTTACTCGTCAAATTATGTGATCAGAAACGAAATAATATATTGAAATAATTTGTCTCTCCAATTCGATCGAATAAAACAAGCATAGACAAACTTTTATTTCAATCCGACACACATACTTGCGACGTAAATTTATATTATAATTCATATTGTCATATCAGATTTACAAATTTAGGATTAAGTATCTTTTAATCTTGCAATTCTTGGTCTATATAAACAGAAGACTTTTTGATCACTGCCAAATTTTTTAAACAAGAAGTTTTTGAATTTTTTCTTTTAGAGAAAAAGAGGTTCTGTGATCATATGAGAAATTCGTAAATGAATCGTAGTAATTACTTGTGTAGTTGGTGAATTAAAAACTCAACACAGAGTCACCAATATGCTCCTACTTGTCAAGCCTGTAATGTTGATGTTGTAGTTCGATAAGTTAACAATTTAACTAGTAAAATAAGTTGGGTGTCACAAAGACCTACAAGGGCATTGATGTAATGGGTGAGTGAAGTCAAACATCTATGGCGAGTAAAAATATACACCTCAGTTCTTTCATTATGAGTAATGTTAGGTAATACTACACTTTTATATCTTTCTTGTCTCTTCAAATACATTAATTAGAAAAGATGTAATTTATCTAAAAATAGTTTATCACAATGACCACTCGTTTGTAATGCTAAAAAAAGTATCTTTTAGGGCTCGATTAAAATTTCTTTGTTGCGTTGGTTGTTTTATATGAAACAAATAAGATAATAATTTAAATACATATCATTGAACGTGTTCAGCAGAATTCAACGTTTTATGCTTGTTATTTGCGATTGGCTTATTCCTCTAAATCTTGTAAATTTGGAAAGTTTTATGCCGATGACAAGCAATAATCACAAAGATCTTACTGAGCGCTCGGTTCTACCGAACACGATCATTAAGCAAATATGTCAAAACTTCACGCTTTATTCATAAACACTACCGAAATTTTTATTCAGTATAAGTGCATTAAGTAACCGATGATTCATATCATATATATGTATATTACGATATGTTGATTGTAAAAAATTGATTTGTATATACCGAGGTTTTAGTTTGTCTCGAGCATATAAATAAGTGTTGCGTAGTCGTCTGGATTAGAAATATTGAGAGGAAAGTATAGAACTCCCTTAAAAATTGCTACGCGTCGTCTGACATTTTATCTCGCATAAATTTTATGTGTACGCGCGCTTGTACTATTCAACTAGTACAAAAAAAAACAAAAACAAAAAAAACAATATCTATGAAGTAACTTGTATGCCAATTATTAGAACTTATAGGACACATTTATATGAAAGTTCATTTTTTTTTATACACTATAGAGTGGAGAAGTTGTAGCATTAAAGAGCTACATACTTTCATCCATGAAAACAAGTCCGACCACTTTGATACCTTACAAATAGCGCACAAGCGTGTAATGTTATATATTGATGATTATTTGTGAAAAATTGCGACAGAAAGTTTATAAGCTATAAGGAGAATGCGAGAATATGTATATGTGTAAATTCAACTTATCTGTGAAATCTTATCGATACAGTCTATATTGTAGACTATTTATATAGCTTTAAGAAGGGACATTGAACGATAACAGAACGCGTTTCTCTCTATCTTGAGTATATATTTTGAAAAATTGATTTAGGTTTTTTCATGTGCAAGTATAATATAAACAAAAAATATTGTCTGTGAATGATACTTATAATACTTATAGTGCTGTTTTTTTATTTTTTTTATTTTTTTTTATTTCACACAAGCATTGTTTCTGATGCTTCGCTTGAATGTGAATTTGATGTAGAATTTAACACAATTCGTTAAAATTTATATAAATAACAGTTTAAAAATATAAACATATTAACGTGCATTTATTTATTTTACAACATGTATCTATACATATATATGTGTTCATAATTTATAAATACAGTGTGGAATAAATATAACGATATGCGATACGTAAGAACGTACGATTTAAATAAAGATAAATTCGCGTAAATGCATTTGGAATGCTATAAATGTATTTATTACGTTCGATTAATCGAAAACGTGCGTTTAGAACGGGATACATACAATCGAAAGTCCCACTCTATTTAACTTATATATATTACAAAATGCGATATTGCTATTAACGACAGCATAAAAATTGTCAAAAATCTAAGTGACTAAATCTTCAAAGTAATGTTGATAATAAATATTTAGAGATTATAAATATAGCGATATGGCGAGAAAGAAATTAGATTTCCGTACATAATACTAAAGTACGCAATTTGAAGGCAAGAAAGATAACGCTCCAATGATTGATACAATGTTTTGAGCGTCAAGATGACAGTAAAAACAAAGATCATCTATATTCGCGGTTTATATGTCAGAGTAACGTGAAATGTTTTCACGTCCACTTCGGTACAATCCTGTGGTCCGATGACGCCATCGCGGCCAGCTTTAATCGTATCGTTTTTTTTATTGCGGCGGGACGAGTTGCGGTGTAAATGTTGCTTTTCCTTAGAGGAAGTTCTTCGTACGCTCGGCCGCTTTATCGATTCCGCGCTGGTGCTCAAACCCGTAGCTACAGTCGAAAGAATGTAGAAAATCGAAAAAATTGAATGTCTTTAAAAAAAAAAAAAAAAATTTTCTGAAATTACTAAGTTGTGTTTACCGATATTGCCAGAGGAAGACCGATTTGAATTCGTGTGAATTAAAACGTGTATCGCTGCGGTACCGCTATTCATCGCCGTCGAGTCTCTTTCTACGGGCGTAAGAAACCATTCGGATCTGGTTCGCATACGCGCGGCTTGTCTCTCGTGAACCTAAACTCGCACAATAAACACGATGATCTTAACAAATCTATCTCTCACTAATTTTTAAAGACTCAACAAAATAAAATTGACGCTCTACATTGCTATTATTAAATGTTTTATTTAGTATTTCAGGGTACCTGCGATAAGTAACTGAGACTTTTGGTACTTTCAGCGTAGCGATTCATCGCGCGCAGTTCGTCCAGCGTCACGCTCGCCGCAGCGCGTATGGGAAGATGACTGCCGTTGCTCGATGAACGAGAAAACGCCTATAAAACAACAAAAATTTTAGTAGCTGCGCTACTTCACATCCTTTCACCGATACGTGTTTATCGCAAAAGCGTGATGATGTTTCCGCTAAATACCTGAAACAGACTGTTCTCTTCTAAGCTAACCGAGAAACGGGTATCACTCTCGAACAAGATATTTTCCGGGATCATGCCTAACGACGACGCGAGTTTCACGGATTCTGGTAGATAAACCAAAGTTAGAGTCGACTGCGATTTTTCTTGATAACATGCATCTGTCACAGTAAAAAGAAATTGCAATTAAAAAATGTAAAACGTGATCTACTCTTTTATGTGTCACTAGGACTTAACTTACTTTCTAAATTAAACTGTAATCCCCATCTTTCACACTCGTATTGTAACCATGTCTTTTCAGCTTCCAGCGATAACTGTCCTATAAAATTGCAAATCAAAATTTATATTTAGATTAAGCTCGTGAGAATAATCTGAAATAAAAATGCGCGCAAATAAAAATGTTTACTCGATACAAGAGTATCCGGCGGATATCGGAAATTAAAAATCCAGTCTTCCTCCACTTTTATTATTCGTCCTGTTATACGTGCGTAATATTCGTAATTGTCTTTCCCGAATAAATTCAAAACGCCGAAGTTGTCTATCATGAACTTGGTGACACGTGTAGCAGTCTAGAAATAAATTATCGATTATTGACAAACATCGAAAGGAGAAAGGAAAAAGAATTTTATCGTGATAATAATAATATATACAAAGACAGCGGCAAATATATAAAGAAAATATTAATTTACCTTAAATCTGAGAATATCCTCCATTTTGGCAGTTTTGCCGTCGCTGACGCAACTTTGAAACAACGAAGGTGCCACAGATACTCCTAAGGCCTCGCTGTTCATATACGTTTGCGCTAGCTCGCTATTTACCGCTATTACTCTGAATGTGCCGAATAACAGCACTAATAATCGTTGCGTATATATTGGCATGGAGGTAATTAATCTGCATGCAGAAATTGTCTCGTAAAATCAATCGTAAAGGATCATATTATCCAAAAAAAAAAAAAAAAGCATAGCGCAACTGAAATATAAGATTACACATGTATTTGGTCCCGTTGTTGTTCCATGTTGTCCAACTGAATCAATGTAAACAGTTGTTCCTCACGCTCCTTTCCGAATATGCCACCTCGTATGTTGCGTAAAAATTTCTTTAACACACTAGCTATTGTATAAATGCTAAAATTATCCATGTTGACCAATTGTCCAGTTTGCAGAATGTGTATGAGCTTCTTCATGTTACCCTGGTGTCCAGGTGTACGAAAAATGTTTTTTACAAATACAGCTTCTTTGTTTAATATCAATATAAGAACCTTGAGAAAAAAAAAAAAGACCAAGACTGGTTATTTGTTATCACTTCCACCTGGATATTGTAAATTGATTACAATTGTTCAACAATGTAACATTCTGAATGCATTCAGGATTTGCTATTTACCAGTAAAGGGCCGGGAATATCATGTTTACAAACTTCATCCAGAGGCACGCCAAACTTGACTCTACAAAGAAAGGAAAAATAAAAAAAAATTAAGTGCCTATATCTTCTTCAAGTGTATTATATCACATTTTGAAGTTGACTTTTTATCTAAACATAACATAAAAATTATAAATGCTTAGGAAAATAAAAAAATCTATACAGTATACTTTATTAGTAAACATATATATAGAGATTAAAACAAGCTATAAAAAGTATAAAATTATTTTTAAATAATATATACAGCTAACGTGTACTAACTTTTCCAAGCGTCTTGGGCGGTATCTCTGCCTTGAAGAAGGATATCCACAGCTGGTCATAACATTTCCTAACATAGCAGCACTTAGATGCATTCTTTCTGTCCAGTTGCTCATTCCACTGGATGAGAATATAAATGGAATGGGAGCTCTAACACTTTTTACTGGTGTTAAAGCTCCCATCCCATTGAATTGTCCTTTTCCAAGAGAAGACTCGCTCTCATTCTACAGGTTTGTCTTTCTCCACAAGAGACCAGGATGTCCTCTTCAAATACTAATCCCTTCTGCTTGCAAACTAGTTGCTGAAAGATGATCAAAACAATTCAATTTTGTTTACCGCTCTCAAGTTTTCGCGATCTGCGCGCTCAAGAGAGACTGGCAGTTGTAAAGAAATAAAAATCTCACCGGAGTAAAAACGACGACAATCGGACCTCGCCATTGACACAAATCCCACAAGGCGACGGCAAAATGCGTTCGCAGCTAACCTAATCAAATTGCCCAAGAGACAGGATGCAAGGTGCTTGATTGTGCATGCATGCTGCATCTACGTTTCTATCATGGAGATGTCACGGAGCCGAAGCACCGACATCATCTCGGCCACACCACGATAAAACCATGCAAACCCATATAAACCATAGCCACAAGGCAACTAGTCAACAAACGATAGAGGAAACGAGATCAACATCAAGTGGAAGGGAGAGTCAGCGCATTGAGATGTCAGCGGGAGTGGAGCGAAACATCACAAAAGTTTGTTTCCTAGATTGGTTCTGATCCTCGCTTAGAAAGACTAATTATTCTCCGCTTGACGACAGATGACACCACGCGTTATTATTCGTGTTCTTTGAGCGCACCCCCATCCGTTTCTCCGATCACGTCAACCGTTTGACTGTGCTAAGTTTCTCAGTGCAAAACTACCCTCTGAAGGGATCGTGACACGCGATACTGGATATGCGACGAAATATTTGTCGCGATTTGATCAATTCGCTACTTTACAACTTGATCAACAAACATTTGTTAAAATTTAACGATTTCAATCTCGAATCGACAGATTTGCCGCGCTCATGTTTTCGAATTTTTAACTTACCGTGAACGTTTTTATTACGCGCGCAAAGATAAGGCTCGTTAGCGACTGGTGACCCGAAGAAGAAACGAAACACGTGGGACTGTTGTTAAAAAAAAAAAAAAAAAACAAAAAAAAATAAATAAAACAACTTATGAGAACGAACAACAAATTCGTTCTAAAAAGTAGCAGTTTCGTTCGCATTGCCGAAGAAGGCGGGAAAAATATCGGCGTGCAATATATCGTTATAGTTCGCCGAGATCGAGCGCTTGGCGATAAGCAGAAACGAACGTGTGAAGAGCGTAAACCTTTGACGAAAAACTCATTACTTAAAATTACGCATTACCGCAATATGTTTGGTCAATATGTGTCACGTATAAACTCATGGAAATAATCTCTCTACATCCATCGCTTTTTAGGCAAATGACGAAATTATCGCGAATTTTATCAACTTTGCGGTTCGAAGAGGATACGAGAGTAAACAAGTGTTGACAAGTCAAGTATACGAGAGGAGAAGAAAGTTAAGTAATATATTTTTAAAAAAAGATCGGATCTATATCTCTCTTTCGTGTGATGTTTCGCAATTTAACTTAGAAAATGACACACACACGCACACACACACACGCACATGGCGTCTATCTCAGATCTAATTATACGGTGACAAAGTGAACACATTACGAGAGACAAGAGAATAAACAAGATTATTTGACACGTCTGTGTACTTTGCATTAATTGAATTAGAATTGTCAAAGAAGAAAAAGAAAAAGGAGAAGGAAAAAAGAATAAAAACTCTATCTCTCTCAAGTATGTTAACATTCCTTCTTGCGAAGGGCGCGGCTGGAATCCGTGATCTATTGCTCCAGGATCTTCTGACGTCGAAGGATTCCCGAAGAGTTCGGAGCGAGAAGGATTCGCGAGGGATGGCATTGTAAGAAAAGAAATGACGTTCCGACGAATCCCCGATTGTACGCGTTTGACATCTACTCCCGGTGGCGAAAATGAGTTCGGCGGGAAGAGAAAAATTTCTCAGCATCATCGACGCAGACGGGAACGAGAGGATTTTTGCGGTCCTATTCAAATCCCATTAAAGCAATTCATGTCAGGTCTATTATTGGCGTAATGTGTGTGCTAAAAGCACCTCCTATCTCCATTCTCCGGACTAAGCCGGCCTAACGAGCTTGCCACGACGTAACCGAGGAGATTTGTGCTTGGATTTACAGATCGCGGGTCGATCTCAGGAAGTAATGGAGTCGGAAAACGCGGTTCTCGCGAATGCAACCGATGCGTTCAACTGCAGCTCGAAGCTCGGTTCGCTCGCCGGCGGTGACGGACCCTGCGAAAGATTCGAATTCGGTTTCGATCGCGAACTGGTGGATAGGATTGTGGCTGTGTTAGTGCCATTGTCCTTCGGCATGATCGGCATCCTCGGACTAGCTGGGAATTCGCTGGTGGTCCTCGTGGTCGCGGCAAATCCCGGAATGAGATCTACCACGAATATTCTCATCATCAATCTGGCCGTTGCGGATTTGCTGTTCGTCATATTTTGTATACCTTTCACGGCAACCGATTTCGTCCTGCCGTATTGGCCGTTCGGCAACGTCTGGTGCAAGATCGTTCAGTATATGATCATTGTCACCGCTTATGCGAGCGTTTACACCTTGGTACTTATGAGTCTCGACAGGTCAGTACACTGAGATTATCTTCTGGTTGAACGCCTGCAGAGTGTGAGAGAATTCTGATAAGCTACAAACCACATATATTTGCATACATGTATATATATATATATATATATATATATATACATGTATGCAAATATATATATATATATATATATAGAGAGAGAGAGAGAGAGAGAAAGTGAGTGAGAGAGAAATTGCGTTTTAGTTTGAAACAGTTTACATTGTGGAGTGATGCAAACATGTAACAAATTTGCATTAAATTTTCACGTGAAATTGCTAGATATCATAGCACTCATGTTATTGATAACACTCTTTCCCCAAATCGAGTGTCCATCGGTTACACTCAAATTTACGAGGATCGCATAAAAATTTTAAGTACCTGAGTCACTTCAAGTAACTAAAAAAAGACATGCGCGTATTTGTCGAAAATTAACAAATCTCGTAAGATTTACCGTTTTGAGAAACATCCCCCATATATCCGAATTGACGAAAAGAAGTGTAACAGTATTATCCCGCACAGCGAGAGATATCAGAGATTCAGTCAGATATCATTCCGCGCACGTACCTTTACAGCATATCTACTGAGAAATTTTATTACGTTGTAATCATAAAATGTGTCTTCAATATGTAAAGAGAAACAGACAAATGGGAGCACGGTTGTGTAAAATTGTTTTATTCAGTAGACGCTTTTACAAAATTGACGTTTCGATCGAGCATTCGGTCTTTGTCAAAGTTGTACTCTTAGACAGATTTTTTAATTTTCGATATATCACCAACCGATTCGAATCACTTCTCGGTAATTTCGAGAATGTATATCTTGCTAAAAATTTATAGGTCCTCGGGCAAGAGTTATGGATATGGAACACGAATTGATAGTGTGATAAACTGTAAACCATAAAGGAAATCAATAACAGACACATATATATATATATATATATACACACATGTATATTATTTTGAGATATAAACATCAGACTTTTTCCGGAGAAACTATCGCCGCGCATACATATGTTTCGAACAGTTTTCAATTCTCAAAATTCTCGCGCGAGTGGAATATTCGCTGGGGTTTCGCAATATAACGCCCCTCATACATTCTACTCTGCGGAATATATTGAATGTACGAGGTATATATATATATATATATACGATAGAGATATATATACGAGGCATATATATATATACGATAGAGATATATATATATACGAGTATATTTTTTATTGTTAAAAAAAGATTTCTTGTTATTTCCTCGTCAAAGAGTTTAAAAACCTTCAATAACGAAACATGTACAACATTTTTCGCGATTACACGCGTTCGCTATATATATTTTCATAAAACGCGCTTCGGACTTTCATTTCGTTCGTTTTTTAACGTTCGATTCGTCTATCGCTTTGAGTCGCGATGCGCTACGTGACGCGCGCGACACAGTCGCAGAGTGCAACATATCCGTTTGATACCTTCGTCCTTAAAAGGTGAGAGAAACTTGAGCGTAATCTCACTTTTCGTGACATAGATCAATGCGGAGTTATTGTGAAATCATGTACGCGACCCTCTCCCTCCTCCTTCTCTCCCCGTGTCACACGGGGTAGCTTGTGCATCTTTCGCAGCAACAGTTTGCAGGAGCTTGATTAAAGCAGCGACTTTGAGTTTGATCATTAAGCTGCCCTCGTAAAGGACGCAATCTTGCAAAATGGCATTATATCAATTACGTACGTTAATCATGATAATGTTTGTTTGTACTGTATAATCAAACTATCCGCGTTTGTGAGACAATGTTATTTCGATGAATAATGTAGACGAATACCGCACACAACGGTTGCTGAATTCGCGATCGACTCAATATATTGACGAAAAAGGTATATTACCTTTATAGTTTTTAGATGAAAGCGATTCGCCTTCCTTTTAAATAAACCATAAAACGAAAAGTTTCCGTTCCCGAAACAACTCGATATATCGTCGTCGTTTATCTCGAGGAAAACGATCTCTGGTTTTTTCTTTTTGAGAAAACATTTTCATTTTCTTGTTCAATGTCTTCGGTTTCAATTTAGATTACACGTGTACGCGTTCTAAAACTTTGCTCTTAAATGCCATCAAGTTCCGAGCAGATTTCAACTACACTTTAGAGATTTCACAATTCACGCAACATTAATCAAAAGTTTTGTTTTATATACATATATATATATATATGTACAAAGAATTGCTCAGCTCAGCATCAAGACGAGAGAAATTGCTCGTAGGTATTTAGCGGTGGTTCATCCGATCGCCTCGATGTCCTGGAGAACGGAGATCCACGCCATACGAGCGATCTGCGTCATGTGGGCGGTGATACTTCTGATATCCGTGCCCGCACTGGTGATTCACGGCGAGGTAAGTACGGCGCACACAAAGCCCCACGTCCCCCCCCCGTATCCGACCTCGTTGTTACACGTGTGTGTGTATCGCGTGTACGTAGATTCACTACGTGTTTCAGGAGATAGACGAAGAATGGGAAAATTTGACGGCCTGCCGAATTCTGGCCCAGTACGATTGGACCTGCTTCCAGTTGGTCTTCTTTATGACGACCTACGCGTTGCCGTTGATATTGATAATTATTTTTTATATGTTCATGCTGAGCAAACTCTGGCGCAACACTCGCGCCAGCGCCGAGAGCCGGCGCGGAAGACGTCGGGTCACCAGGCTCGTTTTCGTCGTCGTCGGTGTTTTCGCCGTCTGTTGGTGTCCCATACAGGTAAGGGATTCGCTTAAAATAGAACGGAGACACGTATTATATTTCGTGTGGAAAAAAACAGTCTCTCGTCATCTATCGATGTCGTTCGCGATGACGGTCACGTTGCAGGTGATACTGGTGATCAAATCCCTGGACTTGTACCCGCTCACGACGGGAACGATAATGCTACAGATAGCAAGTCATATCCTCGCCTATACCAACAGTTGCGTTAATCCAATCCTATACGCTTTTTTAAGCGATAACTTTCGCAAAGCCTTTCGGAAACTCATTTATTGTAAGCCGCGACCGGAGTCGAATAATCGGCTGGAACCAGCAACGAGGACCACGAGAGCTGCCAGTTCTGGCGATATTCTTTAGGTGAGGATTCAATTCTTTTTTAATCGCAGACTTTTTAGACTCGAGAGACCGCGCGATACACCGATCCTCTCGAATCGATCTTTCCTTTTCTTTTGGAACATTCTTGTATGAGCTTCCCTCGAATGCTTCGCTTAACGCGTTTACCACTTACAATAGAGATTCTATAGTTTCTTTTTTACTTCCTTTGTTATCTCTCTTGAAAGGAGATGATATTTGTCCGTAGACAAAAAATCATTTTCTTACTATATAGCATGTAATCTATAAATAATATGTTTTTCTTTTATATCTTCTTTTATTCTCTTTATTGTAACAATCTTTCCGTCATCGTTTTCCTTCGCTTTTTTTTCTCTTTTCTCAATGTAATACAAATTTCTCCGGTAGATGACGAACGGAATCGCGGCTGTACTTAACGACTTCATCCGATTTACTTGGCTCCAGGTTTAGCTCGGCTCTAACCCGGTACGCGAAAGCGTAACAAAATTTTCCTCTTTTCCTCCTGCTCTCTTTTTACCACCCTCTTTTGCTCTCTCTCTCTCTCTCTCTCTTTCTCTCTCTCTTTCTTTCTTTCTCTTTCTCTTTTTTTCGCAACCCCTCTTGCTTTTTCTCCCCCGTGGGCTCAGCGTGGCGTACTGCCATTAACACGATGACGTTTTCACAGCCAGTTTACTCTCGTTGCCATTTTCGTTTGTCCCATCTACATGCCTACGTCGAAAAAGGGGGAGAAACAGTGTGAGGGAAGAGAGAGAGAGTGCGAGTGTGAGTATGATCTTGTACCATAAAGTATTGCCATTAATGTAGAGATGGTGAAAGTGGGTAATATATTCTTCTCTTGTCTTATATAGTTTTTATTACACAAGAGTGTAGTATACACAAGAATCAATTTTCTTACGCAGAAAGTTGTTTTTTCTTTTTTTTTTTTTTTGTGTTTTCTGTTCTCGGAAACGTTATCTTGAATATTGCAACACACTGCTTCCCCTCTCCCATGACTAATAACTAATTCATCTGTCTGTTAAATATTAACAAAAGTAAAATTTATTTATTGCAATTTAATCAACTAAAATTTAATTAATTAATCAAGATATATCACGAATAACAAACACACGCACATGTTGTTATTATTATAATGTTTGATAATATTGTTGCCAAGTTTTCTCAGTGTGTTTATCTCGAATTTATATTTATGTTAAAATAACAAGATATCATCTCGGATGTTGCGTTTCTATTTCGTTGAAAATTTGTTTGAGATTTATTCTTTTCAAACGAACGTCTGCAAAAGTACATGTTCATATACATAGGTACGTAAACCTTTCACTTCAGTAATTTCATCCTAAATTGAACGTCACCGCAATAAATTCTGTTTGCTTTGTTTTTGTTTTTTTTTTTTTGTTTTCATTTATCTGTGCTTTTGTATTTATTTCTGTATCGCTTACAGGCGCGCATTGAAAATTTTTCCGGAAAATCTCATCGCACGACATATTGCGGTCAACAAACAAACCTTAATCAAGTCGATGTGTGACTCCGAGATTGACAGCTGGGCAAAAATTTAATTAACCATTCTTTGATGCCGGCGCTGTGTGTTTATGTTGACGTTTCGCTCTTTCACCTTTTGCCATACGTGACTATTCACCTTCTTAATTTTCATTCGCGATTCTCTTTCATCTTACATAGACAAGCAGATATATATATCTATACAGTGCAAGTTGAATATTCAACTCTTGCACTGCTCTCGCAATTTATTTCGTTTTTTTATTTGCGCAAACACGTTGGTAAAAAAATTTTTAAAGTAAACTAGAATTCGATGGCAGTTGAATCGTGTGTGTTGTTTATATCGAACATATAGCACATAGAGCTCCGCTTTTCTCACGTTCGCAATTCTCATGGTCGGTGATTCGCTCTTTTCTCATCTCGTTCTCCTCTCGTGCTTTCTTACCCCGACACTTTGCTACCGATCACGCATGCGCAATAATGAACTCTTATCTTTATGTAGTTTATATATTACATATATTATAAATTTTCGGTACTGCCAATGAATTTCGAACTACATTCTTTATTATAATATATTTAACGTGAATGCGTTTGTTCTTGGCCGAATGAGGCCGAGTCGAGAAAAGAAGCAAAAAAGTGAGAAATACTGTTTCTGTCTTGCGCGCACTTTTATTTTATCGACTGTAATTCGAGAACTTTGGGCATTAGACTATACAACGTTAAAGGAACAAGAGCATTCCGTTACGGAGTTTCTTTGTTCTAACAGGCCAATAAGAAGCTTTGAAGTTGGAATTCTCAGGCACAACTACTTGTCAAAGAGTGAGAGAAATAAAAGGAAAGAGCGAGAAATGCGAGTTAATGGTTTCCGACAACCGCAACATGAGAAAAGCAGAACTCTGTTGCATGTACGACACATCGCGATCGCGATGCCGAAACAAACGGAACATGCGCAATTTCGATCCGCTTTGCCGTTTAATCAGACGGAAACGTTGTACGTATCTTATGAACGAAACGTTCGAAAAACGATAAGTGATCCGGTAATATCGTCGGCCGTCCCGAGAGAATGGCGGCGCACAACGAATAGTCTCGTAAAAATGGTCGCTCACCTCGACTCGTACAAACAAATTTTAATCAAGCAGACATATTCCACATGAGCAATGAGACGAGATAATCCGATACCCTCGTCGCGCTGATTCGATCTTGACTAAGCGTTTGCGTAGCTATCTCTCTGTGATATTCGCAGTCCTATTTGCGTTTGCAGTACATCAGCGATCTCCCATCATTATACAGTAATCCAGCTATGCGGGATAAATTGGGATGGATTGGAATAAATCACAGCGCAAATGAATCACACGTGCGAACTGTTTATTTTTAAAGCGCCAGAATTTTGGTTCACAGATTTTATTTATCAATGTTTGTTTCATCAATATCTGTTTTATACGAAACAAAAACGACTTTTAAACACGTTGAAATTTTATTTGAAAAATTTTCTCTTTTATCACTCGCTTTTATTTACGACAAAATTTATAATTTTTAGCTCGCTGGTTTTTTTTTTTTTTCGTTATGTTTCCGCAAACGTTGTCTCGTATTCGTTCGTTGTGTAATTAACGTTTGAAAAACTTCCAACTAAATATCGATTTTCGCGCCGATTCAATCTACGTGCCGAGAGAACCGTAATTTCAAAGATATTCCGAAATGGTTGCCAATGTAACTTGATAAATGGAAACTGTTTGGCAAGAATTTCGAAAAATATATCACAAGATTGACGTTTTCGCGAATGCGCGCTCGGCATTTGTCACAGAGAAGAAATACCTCGCGATTTTTTATTCCACGTCTAAATGTAATGATGTACAACCAACAAAAAAAGGTTTTCACAAACATTTGCGGTGTAAGAATATACGATCCAATAAATAATAAACGGACACGCGATTTGCAGCCACGCGCGGAATGTTTTGGATATTACGTCTCTCAGCGGGATCTAGATAATTCCGGAAGAATAAATCCACCTACCCGGAATAATTTCACATACATTTCCTACATAGTTTTCAGCTTATTTTTGTAATCTCGTTTTTCGGGACAAAATCCCGGGATTCGAAAAATCGGGATACTCGCAAATCTCGATAACTTGAGTGTACTATATCGTAATACATTATTTTATTGTTCAATATTTATTTTTTTTATTTTGTCATAATTCTTTCTCGGTTTTCGATTTACGCACGGATCGTTTACATTGTGTTTGTTTTTATTTAGATTTAGACAATTAATCTCTTTCTAACTGTTTAGAGATACTGTTGTGTTTGTTTTTTTTTTTTCATCTCACATCATGAAATCTGATGATGCAAAATGCCAAACTGCGTGTGTGTAAAAGATAATAAACCGTTCCCTTAAGCGCGAAAGTATTACCCATTCAAACTGGAAAATGCATTTTATATGCAATCTTTAATGAGAGAGCGGGACGCAGATATGCAGATTTGACGACGAGTACACAGATCGATAATGAATGGGAAGGTCGATCAATAGCGTCGAAGGAAGAAGACAGACGTGCAATAGCCAGGAAGAGAACGCAAGGAAGATGTGAGAAAAGGGTTGAAGTGAGTGGTTCTTCTGCTTTCTCAACGAGAAAAGTCTTCCGCTTATTTCATGACGCGGCCTACTTTCAAAACTCCTTTTCTTCTTCTTCTTCTTTAGCACGAATTATACCGTCGAGATCACAGAATGGTGAATTGAACCAGAATATCGAAGAATCGGGAATCCCAAGAAGTTTTTAAAATTTCACAAACGAAAGCAAAATTCGAATAGTTACCTAAACACTTTCAAACGTGAAAGTGAGAATAGAATACTTTTATTATTGCTTTTACTTATTCTTTTGCAAGTCGAAGAAAGAAGGAAATTTTTATCAATGTTTTAAATGTGTTATAAGTATTTTTTGTGACATTTTTTTGTTTTGCGCGTGACAAAAAATTAAATAGGTTTGTACGCAAAAGATAGATTTAGAGTAGGATATAAACTGACAATATAAAATTAATAAAAACGAGGAACGCGTAACGAGAGATAAATACGAGCGCAACGACGGAAAATCCTAGGTTTGTTTCCACGGATGTTTGCCTCACATTCAAATTCTGTTGACTGTTGCAGATATAAATTCACCGGCATGCAGCGTGGATTGCTACATCCTAGTTCGTTTCATTTACAACGGATGAATGTCTACGGTACATAGGATATTCGGTGTTTGATGTTATCTAGCGACTGATAAAAAGACGTCAGGTTCTAATTTTCGATTCTTTTTTAACTTTCGCAAAAACAAAAACAAAATATACATATACACGTTAAACTTTTATATATTCTCTCTATTTTTCTTTAATGAAATAAATATTGACGGATATTCAAAGATAATTGCGAAGAAGATGAGAAAAATATGCAAAAAAGAAGAGAAGATCTACTTGTATGAGATTGTTCTAGTCGGTGTCACTTATGTACTTTTCTTTACGAGTGAATGATTTCACAAGTTCGATTTGAATTTGCAAATTGTACAATTGACTACTTTTGCGGATTCCGAGTGCGATAGTGAAATGTTTAACTGTAAAGTGATTATGAAATATGTTTAAATGTACACACAAACACATACACAAGAGTTTATTTCCAAGTGTTGGCCCATTTCAAGACTGTTGATAATTTGCGAGAGATTTAAGGGAAATCACTGTCAGAGAGGAAATCACATACCTGAGTATTGTATAGAGTGTCAATAAAAAAACAATATTGAAGTAATTTTACTGTTTTTATTAATTGCGTTTTTATATAAAACGCGATGTTTTGTTCTGACTGTTTTGGAGCTTCAATACTTCGCTGTCACGCGAACGTCATAATGTAATGAATGTTTTTGCTTGCAAACGCGTACGCACATATCTCGCGCAGACGATGCGAGATAAAACATCGGTTTTATTAGTAAGGACGAGCAATTCGAACGATTTGATAAAATGACTTTAAGAAGACGGAGTTCAGTAGGTTATCATCGTAGGTTAATGATCGACGAACAAAAGAAAACCAAATCGCTTCGAAACAGATTTCCAGAGGGTAATGTTCCGGAAAAGAATTCTGTTGCCGAGCTCTCTCTCCGCTCGTCGTTTCGTTGCAATGATTCGCGATAACCGCATTAATAAAGTTAATTGATACTTCAACGGCGCGTCGCACTTGTCGCCATTGTGATCGGTCGTCTTTAAGGATTTCAAGTTGATTTTTATAAATTCTTAACAGTCACGATAGAAACTCACGGAATTTTTCACGGTTTAATTTTAACCACAAAAGAGATATTGAATTGCATTCCCGTGCGAATTCCCAGAAACTTAAGGGCGCTATAAGGAAAAAGTGTAATAAGATCTGTTATTGCAAAACAGATTTAATATAGCTAATAATTGTAACCTTATTTTAAATTCTGCGAAGTGGCAATTTTGAAAAAAAGCGAACGTTTCGTCGTACGTGAGATTTAGCGAAAAATATTAAAGAAAAAAAAGATGGAGAAAAAAATGATGAGCCAAGTATATATTTGTCTGCGACAGCTTTTTGACAAAGATGGAAAATGAAAGAAAGTAACCAAAAATATCACGTTGACAGAGTCGTGAGTATCTCATTGTCAAATGGTCGGAAACATTCTCGCGTGTTGGCGAAAAAGCAGAAACACCTACTCTATTCCTTCGCTCGCACGTCCCTTTTGTCAGAGGATCGATGAATTTCTGCTCCCGTACAGAAAATGAGAGGTAGAACAATAAGAGGTGGACGAAATTCGTGCTCTCTCTCAGAAAAGCGAAACGAACTAGTTCTGAAGCGCGCGGCGAAAAGTAATGATCTTTCGGCCTGCGGTCTTCGCTGGTACGTGCTTTAAACGCATCCTGTTTTTCATTAATATCTGCACAGCTCTGGCCTTCCCATTTATATCTGTTTGTTCATTTTGAATGAGCGACTCGGGAGCGGAGAAATTAATTATTACCGGGATTACTTGAGAATATTTAGAACTATTTTTTATTTATATACATGCAATAATATAAAACAAATTAATTACATTACTCTTCTCTCTTTTTAGATGAAATCATATTTTTCCCCTTTTGCTCCGTAAATAATTCGGGAGAAAAAAATAACGGAAGTACAAAATAATAATTGTGTTGCTCTGGTACATATTTTTGACAAATTAGGTTTATGATTAATGATTTGCTATTTGTAATTGCTTGCATAATACTGTAAAGTTACATGTTTTAAAATTTCAGAAAACACAAGTAAAACCTTTCGTAAAATCTATGTATATATTATACATATACGTATATAAAAAATAATAAAAAGGTTTTTTTAGAATCTTGTGAACTTATCCTCTATTGCCTTCCATCTTGCCAACTTATCGTCCACGCTCGATCTATCCAGTCATCTACTTGGCGTGGTGCGTCGTGACGAGGCTCTGTAACAATGACCTCGTTCCATAAAACTCCTGGCATACTCAGGCACATAAAAATGCCGCCCATTTAAAACGAGACGTGTACAGAAAACAGCTTTTCATCGGTCGTGCGTAATCCTTTTCCAAGTAATAAGCTATACCTCGATCAACTGGTTAACAATGGGGCACTCGAGTTTTTTTTTATCGTTTTTATTTATATACCAATTCAAGTTTCTTAAATTTATTTCTTTATACAAATGTTTGGATACAAATAGAGACAATTAAAGCAATAATTTAACTTACGCAATTAATAATTAGCCTATGGCTCTTATTGACCTTATCTTGTGTTGCACAAGTGTTGGTTTACTAAAAACCTCACTTGTTATTTTTACTTGCCAATAAATCTCATCAGAACTTTATTGAACTCTATTGAAACTTGAAATCGCAACTTTAAATCCACTTAGCCAAGATGTTAAAAAGATAGGAGGATTAAAAGAGACGAGAGAAACAAGATCGTGCTGATCCAAAAATCGTCAAAAAAAAAAAAATAAAAAAATAAAATTAACTCACTAATGGAAGAGATCTCTTTTTAACGACTAATACGGATAATACGAATAAAAACTGTGAAAGTTTTTATTGTGCGCTCTCAAAAGGTGTTTCTGAAAAAAATGTTCACTGAAAAGTGAAACCGATAAAAGAATTCGAGATTGTTCTCGCGAGGAATCGTTTTACTCAAACGATTCCGCCGGCACGGACAAGTTTTCGTCGATTGCCGCTGTCGAAAAATGATTTCCAAGAAAGAATTTCTATGAGGAAACCGAGAGAGGCATTTTCAAATGTGTCACATTTTGGTATACATGTATGCTCGACATGTCTCAATAAAGAGTATATAAAAAAAATCGACGTTTTGTTAACTTTTCTCGGCACAATATATTACAATATACTTGCACGCAAATATGAAATACGACACAAGCGGGACGTATTCTCCGATTCTGCGTCGTTGCGTTACAAACCTGTAGGAAGAAGAACTTGCATAATAAGCTAAATAAGCGCACACACCTTGCGAATTATTCTCTCAGAGTGGAATATAAACGACTCGGCGGTTAACTAATGAAAACGGGGCTAACAGGGCGAAGTTAATATTACGTAGGTACTGCCTACGTTACACGGCGCTAATGAAATTTTATTTTCATTTCCCGCAACACTTCGACGTATTTTATCTTACGTGAGAAATGCATACATAACAAGATCTATAATTATATCCGAGCAAATATTTTTGAAAGAAGAAATTCTCTTGAAAAAAAAAAGAAAATGAATATAAATGAAATGTCAAATAAGAGAGAAAGAATAAAACGCGCAACGGTGTAATAACGATAATAAACACATTCGACAAGTTACGACGAATAATTCGAATCTGCGAAAGTAATAAATATAATGAAAAACTAATTTGTGTGCATAATTTTCTGCAACTACAAAACGTGCTTATAACAAATAAATTACTAAAAGCGAAACAAGCAAAATGTACTCTCGGGAACATATATCATGCATTTGAAACACAGCAATACGTGATACTCGGTAAGTGGATGACATCTCCCCTCATACTTTTCTTTCCCTTATTTCTTTTTATTGGCTATAAAAAGTTCAAGTAAAATAGTCTTTTAGAGTTTATTACAGTTGTTCCGTTTTACTTTATTTTATTACAATTTATATATTCTGTTTAGTTTATTTTTCATAGTTAATCGACAAATGTGTAGTAAAACATTTATGTAAAAATTGTTTTTCTGGAAAATAAAAAATATTTCTCATATAAGTGAAGCGGTTGAACAACAAAATTTGTATTTGGAGCACACGATTGAATTAAAATTGCGGCTTGCGTATTTATTATAGTCTCTTAACAATCGTATCAAAAATTGTTATTTTTATACGCGTAATATGAAAAAAACCTGAAATCGCCTTTACTATTGGCATAAGCCAACACAAGTTGGCACAGAAAACTTAACTGCAGATATCGGTTTAATCTCACGGAGATAATAGATTGGAGAATCAATAACCGTGTGTTTCCGATGAAAGGCGATATATTTAACGGAACAATTTTTACAGACTAATTATAAAAGCGATCTCGTCGACATATGAAGTAATCGGCGGAAAGTATATTAATATCCGCATCTAAACTAATGGATTCCGTTTTCTACAATTAATTTCAAGTGTTGCGATTAAAAATATTCGCATCGAATAAAGACGTCATATATCGAGATTTTATTTTTATAATTGAAACTTTCCTTTCAGCAAAAACTACATTTTCAATCGCACATCGTTTAACGACGAAAACAGAAAGAGAGAGAGAGAGAGAGAGAGAGAGAGAGAGAGAGAGAGAGAAAGAGAAATATCTTAGTTTGTAATGGCACATCGCCCGCAAAGATAGAGATTGAAGAAACGGCATGGTCCAAATAATCGCACAGACTCACGTACGAAAAATAAACCAGACGAGGGCGAAGCGGCTTTCCGAGAATAGGCGAACCGCTTTAGTAACATCGTCAAAGTTGCCGAACGCTACAGGTGTTGATGCCATTTATGCCTTACTGTTTCCTCTAACTACCATCTTCACAGTTGTATGACACATAACTAACTATATATGTGCGACGATATGAAGGGGAGCAAATGAAACACGAATGCTTTACCTGACAACTTGTCAGTAACAAGGGCAATTCATTAAATATAGAGAATTGATATTCAGAGAAATTTATCATAACTAGCATAACACAGGGGCGCGCTACGCGCACGCTATTGTTATTTTTATTTAACGTGTTGTCAGTGAACACAACCTGTCACCGCGATGACAGATAGTATATACGTCTTATAAACCATATAATACACATATGAGAAATGTCAGAAATAACGCATNGACAGATAGTATATACGTCTTATAAACCATATAATACACATATGAGAAATGTCAGAAATAACGCATGAAAATCAAACTCAAAAAATAGTGAGAGAGAGAAGTGGAAAAACAACACGTGACTAAAGTCACGTAACAGGGAAAAGGGTAAAGAAGAGAATATTATATATATTATATGTAATATTCTATATCTATATATAATATATAATACACACACATACGCATATATGTATATATATATATATACCGTAATCACGTGACCGAAGTCAGTAACACTGCCGCGGTCGCGCGGCCGAGGTCAGTGACTCCACCGCAGTCACGCGACCGAGGTCAGTGACTTCCCCCCCCCACCAAGGCCGCGCGGCCGAGGTCAGTGCCCCGCCAAGGCCGCGCGGCCGAGGTCATTGACCCCGCCGCGGTCACGCGACCGAGATCAGTGACCTTACGGTAGTATGTATATAATATATATAATATATAATATAAAGTATAACATTATAAATATATAATAAATTATATGTATAATATATATTATTTAATATATTTTGTATATCATATATATATTATTTAATGTTATGTATAATATACATTACAGTCATATTACCTTAGTCACATGTTGTTTGAGAAAAGAAATATGAGAAGTTATATAAAAAGTATATAGAATTAAACACACATACATGTTTATTTTAAAAAATTAGTAAATAAATATTCTATACGTAGTCCGTTTTATTGTTTTACAATATACACGTTATGATAAAACGTAAATATAATTACTCTTTTACCTAGAAATTTCGGGAACGTACGAATAAAAATAAAAACTGTACGGAATTGTTACTGAAACTGGAACTCAGTGATACGAAAAACAAAGTCGAGGAAATGAGTCTCGCAACTCTCACGGCCGTCTACCCGGGCTATCATCTGCAAACATGAAAGGTCGAAAGAGAGAGAGAGATCGGAACAAATCGAATATAACGAAAGTTGAAAATTTAACGCGATCCGCGCGATGATTACGGCACAGCTTCGAATATTTTTCCGATTTTCTTTCATCTCCGGACCTCAAGTCGAAAAATTGGAAAAATAAAATCTGTCACTAGATATTTTATTTTACACTTATCCAACACTTATATATAGTTTTGATTTGCTTGCTTTTCCACTTTCGTATGAAAATAGCCGGAAGTAAAATAGCGGCGCGTGACATTTTTCTTTTCTCAACGGGGAAATCTGGCTTAGTTTAGCTTCGTTTGAGACTCTCGGAAGTTCTCGTGTGTCTCTCGTGAAGTTCGATTCGGCAGATGACTTACAGCTTCACGGCGATATGTATATGCAATTGCAAATATTCATACGGCTTTAAATGCCCGCGACGTTTAGACGTCACCGCTCAATAAATTACAGTGATTTATTTCAAAAGCTGTTTCTTACAAAGAGCTTGCTAAGATTTGCATATTTCGATTGTATTCAGAAAAAAAACCTAACGCTTATATTTCTCCTCTCATTGCTCCTATGAAGCCGTTGCGTGAGAAAGAGAGAGAGAGAGAGAGAAACACACACGTGTTCAAAAGCGATACAATCAAACAATCATTTTTCATCTTCTCAAGTATTTTTTGAGATACAAATTGCAAATACATTACCGTCGATTCAGTGATAAATCAAATTGATATGCTTTTGACAAAAAATTTTTAGGAAAAGTAGGTGCCAGTTTTTCTGAAATCGGTCGAAATGCGCAAATCTTTATTGATGTCTCACGTTCCCTCGAGAAAGATCAATTTGCTTTTTTCTCATGCTTCCGCGCGATAATATAATTCCGCGGACATGTACCACGCGCCTATCTCCATTTCTCTCCTCCCTTCCTGTCTCTTCCTTCGAATTTAATGCTCCCCTGAGTTTTTGCTGGGAAACGAGACTTACGTAAAACCACCCGCCGCGTTGTTAAAAACGTGTGGAACGCGCGATGCGTGTGTGAGGTAAGGTTTCTCTCGTCTCTCGAAAACGAGGTACTACGTGCTTTAACAACCATATTCGTGTTAGGGATGTAGAAGTCGTGGAGCATAGAGGCTGTATATACCTCAGCACATGTAGTGTGTAAGTTTTAAACATTTTCCATTGTATCAGGCATTATATTCTGTGTAACAATAAAATGTAATCATATACACATTGTAAATACATAAATAGCGCGAAACAAATATTTACACTTGATAAACTTATATTATATTTTAAAGACGTAAATGTCTTATTTAGGCGGCCGGATGTATTTCTGGGACCGACCGTACATATCTGACACATGTATCATGGTAAAACTGTCAAAAATCCACACCTTACAGCGGATCGAACCGGAGCGAAACAGATCTGCGTAATACTATAGAGTTAGTAAAGAACGATTTTTTTTTTTTTTAGTAAAGAACGATACAATTTTGAGTTTTACATTTTTTAAACGAACATATGAAGATTGTTGTGTACATTTGTATGAAGAAGTGGCAAAGTCTCTAAATTCATTAGCGACTTTTCACAAATCCTCTCTTGTCATTTCTGAGCTTTTTCATCCTTCCCACCTTCAAAGTAACTTCGATATCGAGAGCTTATCTCACTCTCCTCTCCGGGTTTCCGACGATAAATCCTCGCAAGTGCTTGTAACTTTCCTCCGACTCGTTCTAAGATGTTTGTGTGTGGAAAACCACTGGTGGAAATTCGCGCGCTGTTACTCTCTCACCATTGATCCCTGCTGATCTTAACTATATCCAAGAAGCGGCTCTTCGCGTTTCCACCTCGAACGAAGTTTCGATAGAGAAACGGTCTCATAAAATCTGACTGCAGTCCCAACGTGTCTCGGGATGTATTACAGCGGAATAATCTTCCTTTTGTTATTGCTATATAATTAATATATATATATATATATATATATATATATATATATACGACCAAATAGAGAGAGAGAGAGAGAGAAAGAGAGACTATTGACGCGCTAATAATAAGAATAGACTTTACATATCTCGGATGCAGTCTGTATTTACGGAAGTTTACGCGTTTACACCTTCGTACAATAATTCTCGTTCAATGGCCTAACTTTGGACAATAATCATTGTTCGATGAAGTTAACATTTGCTCGAATACACTTTCTGAATAACGTAACTATTGACACGTATGCGCGTATACAATCATGTCAATTCAACACACACACACACACACACACACATCTTCCGTTTTACGATTTGGGATCAGTGAATCAATTATCGATATAACACGTTCAACACAGAACACGCGTTTCCAAATATTGCTTATTGTCGATAACTGTGCTCGTCTTATCGAGATAACATCATCGAACAATTTCCATTTTTGTGATTTTATAATAATCTCACTGTCGGTTCATCGATTAAATTATTTTTCAACTTTTCAACTTGATCTATCTGCGAATCATTCTGTTTCTATCTCGACCTAGCACCGTGTTGAATTGAGAACGAAGTGAACGCGATAGAAGAACGTTTCGTACGCGCGGCACACAGAAAAATATATACGTATACATTATTTATTATAATGCTAAATTTAAATTATACATGCTAGAATTTTTTTCAAAAAGTAAGGATTTTTCACGCGAAAGGAAGTTACAGCAGTTATAGGAAATTTCTTGCTCGAGACGTTGCCAAATTTATCTCTCATCCCTTATTTGCGAAGCGCTTGAAGCTTTCCGGCAACGACGCGACTCCCACGAAAGCGCGATATGCGGATCCAACAATCCGGACCGTGGGCGTGCATTTTCGCGATCACGCGAAATACGGCGAAAAATTACTTAAAGTAAGTTTAACGATAAAGTTTGACGTAAACACACAAAACGCGATTTAAACTTCAAGAGAATATATTGATCGAGAGAGTGCGAGACACAATTCTGTGCGTGCCACATCTTTTCGCGCGTCAATTATTCATACCGATTCTCTTCGCGCTTCTCGACTTTCGACCTTTTGCTTGCAATTCACGAGCTGTTTATGCTCGCACGGATACATCTCGGCTAATTACGGAAGAGGGGAGAAACAATCCGTGCCAGAGCCGGAGTTGCCCGACCGATGTAGCCGCTGTGTCGAATCGATACTCGGAGCTTTAATTATTAGCCAAGTCGAACATTTCCGTGAAATCTTCTCTCTAGCGGAATAATCAAATAAAAACTGATTCGTCAATCTCGTTTGTTATGTTGCGTTAACAAGCGCAAGATTTTTAGCTTCAATTCTTCATTTGCTACGCTCGAACGGGAAAAGCCACGCTCGAAGTTGGCGAAAATAATTTCATTGTTCAGAAGCAAACGCAGTTTGCTGTTCTTCGAGTGCTCTTTCACTCCTTCGTGTCGCTTATTGCCCCCATCTCTTTGTCTTTCATTTACGACAATCTTATATCGCGGCAGTCGTTAAAGTCGTGGCGGCCTCATAGCGACATGCACTCCCGCTGCAGCGTCATAATATCTCACACTGTGAGAAAATGACTGTTATATTCATGCTCCAGTTATATCGTCAGTCAAATGTGTTCCTTAACTATCTAATTCACGTAGTTTACTTCTGCATGCGTTAAGTATATATTATATCGTATTTAATTCGCGCTTTAACGTTATAATTATCTTTCGAGCGCGCGATATATTGCGCGACGTTATAGTTGGCAAAACTCTCGACGTGTGCACACGCTCACGGTGTTCACATGTTTCTCTTACGTTACAAACCACCGTCTTTACGCAATACAAATAACGGCACAAGGGAAGCAAACAAACACACAGTTGCCACACATTTAACGTTAAATGCGCGGAAGACCAGATGTAAACCCGGGGATACGAATAGAATCTATTATAAGATGTTTGTCGTAAATACATAATCGTGTTTCCCGCACATGTTTCATTATTCTGGCGTGTACCGACTCATACCGCGATAGTATGCAGATAGGCTTTCGTTTTCCTCGGAAGCTTTTAAGCAAATATATTCAGAGGGTTCATGGAAACGTTGTGTACGCATTAACGGTGATTAGTGGCCAATATCCAGCGTGTCCTGAATTTCTCGAAGCTGCGGAAGGGAGAAGAGGCGCGCACCGTGTGTGTGCTGATATTCAATCCCGCGTGACCCCGGCTATTACAGTTCTCTTTTATGATGATGACGTTTCTCAAATCTCAACTTTGTTGAGTAGAAATTCAGTTTCTCCAAAATGATGCATTTCAATCTCAGAAAATGGCAACCGCGTGTGCAATTTCGTCGCTCGTGCAATGAATACGTAAAGGTGTATTTTCCATCTACGTTTAGAGTGTGTGTGTGTGTGTGTCTACATTTGTGAAGTATTTACTGGTAGAAGCTTATATAGTAAAAAATATGAAATTAGAGCCGTCCGAGCAAGTTAAGTCGGACGAAAATATAATATTGCACTTTTCAGCATCAGCGTTTTGCATTATGATGAAGTGCGTGAGTGATTTAATGTAACAAACTTTCCGGTGCCATTCTGCAAATGCGTTTTATCGAGTTGTGACAATTCAACCGAAGAAAATATAGAATAAAAGAATCAATCCATTCACATCGCATGAATAAAAATAAACGTTCAAGTGTAATCGCGAGAAATGTCATGGAGCTATGAAGAGTTTGGCGTGATTTTGTGAGTGCTTCTTTTATATTCCTCAGTTCCGGGCAATAAAATATAACGTAAAAAATTTAAATGAGATGTAAGTGCCTTGCATTCTGTCATTTTTTCGAGGCGATAATATACGCGCGAAAATTGAAAACACAGAATACTGTGTGCTTGTCGATTTTCACGACAATATCTAAATAACGGAGTTGCATGTAATTTAGATAAAATGCTGAAAAAACCAAGTATTTAGATTACAAAAACACAAATATCTATTTACAAATATAAATATCTAGATTACAAAAGTATTAAATTTAATAACGATGAAACAGAAAATGTTTTAAAATAAAGTTAAGATAACGTTATAAATATATTTACAAAAATATTATTTACTCATTTTGCGTTGTATGCCAAGCGACCGAGAAATTTTGTAAAATAATTTTATAGGTAAGTAAAATAAGCGATAATCTTGACACTGACAATTAACATTCAATAGAGAGATGAATTCGAATAGGGTAAGATAAACCGCTACGGGGCAAGAATTAATTTAGTTCTCCACATGGTGTATCTGTACTATGTGCAGAAAGTAGTTCTGCAATATATTGTGTTCCACAGTAGAATGATATATTTAGCTCTCACAACTAAAATATATAACAAATACATAACAAAGCTATTTGTTCTCCTTTATTTTGTTCATTTAGAATTATTCGAGTTTTACAAATTTTAGTTTGTCAAACGTTTTGTTCATGAAAAATTTATTATTGTAATATATTACATCTAACGCGCGCGCTGTCTTTTCTATAGGTAAACTTTTTTACGAAATTCAAAATTTAGGCCACACTTAGGCGTTTAGACGTACGATATAATTATATGTGTCTAGAAAAAATATTTAAAAAAAAGATTTATGTACGACGAGTGTATTATCTGTATCACGGCTCGCTGCTTGACAGAAAAGCGCATGCGAAATATATATACGATATTACAGGATGTGTGATACGCATCGCGTAGTGTGCGACACGCTGTGTGTATAAGTTAGTTGTTGTTACATGTGTATGGAAGATAAGACTTACGCTGAACCGCTGAGCTTATCTATAAATTTTTTTTTTTCCACAAACAAGTTACTCCGTATTTTGTATTGCACTGTTATCGCTTGAATTTACGAGGTTTCGGTTTCCTACTAATTAGACGCGAAATTTGCATTTCCGCCTTTGGTGTTTACTATGTTTTTTGTAATTGGCAACACGCAAAAGAGAGGGAAGCGATTGTACGTGCAAAATATTATTCGCAAGAAGATGAGGACATTTATATTGTTTAAAAAAAAAGTGAAGTAAAAAACTTTATACACAATATTTAAGAAAATCTATCTGCACAAAGAATGATCGGAAACAATTCATCGTTTCTTTTTTATCGATCACAATTTAATAAAACTTGGATGAAAAACTTTAATGAAAAAAGACTCTCTTTATTCGTTCGTCTTACAGATGTAGATATCAAGATTTCATCATGACAAAATGAGATCCTACTTTCTTGCCAGGTGGGCACGAAAGGAAATAACAAGGAAGACGAACTTGATCGGCACTTAATTTCGAGTAATATATTTATTGATGATCCGACACACGCAAAGAAAAAAAAAGTTTCTTCTCTTTACAAGAACAATGATTCGAATTAAGTTAAAGTTGATATCGATGGAAAAGTTCGTTGAACACAAGTAAAAATATCACACTTCATTACGAAGTTATCAGACGCGAGTGCTCTACAAACCGGAACACGGCGTGTTTCTTCTTTGTTCTGTGTCTCTTTGAGATTTTTATTTTTAATGTACAAGAGAAAGCCACATATATACGTCCAGAAAGTGGTAAAAACACTCGGCTATCTTTTTTCATGTAAGAAGAAATATACTCACCCAATTAAGTATTTTATTTCTTTCTATTCTTTTTCGATCTTATCGGTTCTCACGATACGTGGGTATATTCCCAAGAGCGGCGGCGAACTGTCCTGCTCCTCCGTTCTGTTTCAATATCTCGTATAATAGAATCTTTCAAATTACTGTTGACCTTTTTCATATCTGAAATAGCTTCTTCGATCATTAATAAAGTATACGTGTTTCCAAAATAGGATAGGTTTTTCACAGCTGTGAAAGAATAAATTTAAAATATACGAAAAAATAAAGAAAAATTATCAAATTCTCTTTAAATTAAATATTTCATCTTAAAACAATTAAATCGTAATTGTAATGATTAAATCGTAATCTTTTTGTACAACATTAATCTTCTTTTGTACAACATAGATCTTAATAATTTTTCACAAGATATACAATTTCTTTACGATAAGAATATTAATTAACCTACCTTTTTATCACTTCTCAGAAAGTCCATTTTTTTCTATCAGAATATAAATCATTCTTATCATTCAATAACAAGAAAAATTACTCTCTATATATCTCTTTAGCATATTATCATCAAAGTTAGATCTTTTTTAATTTATCATAAAAGTTTCTTAAAAAACACTTATGAAGTGTCACCTTTTCTCTTCAACATGTTCAAGATTAAAAACTAAATTACATTCACTATCTAAGCGATCTATATCTCATGTTATTTTTTAATGAAATTATACTGCAAGAGTCTTGTTTGTTTTATAAAATATAAAGTGCGCAAGTGATAAGGATCAAAATTATATTACAGTCTATCTGAAGTGAAAAATAAAAATACTGTAAATTGAAATTGTAAAAATTTTTAAATTTAAAGTTTTTAAATTAAAATTAAATTTAAATTAAAAAAAGCATAAAGAGAAATGTAGGTATTGCATACTTGAACTGTTATTACAATACCTACTTTTATAAAAAGACTTTTTAATTTTTGCATTTTCTATCTTCGTGATGTTTTTTTATCGCTAAATGACGCAATGATTATTACACGCCATTTTCTTTCCTTGAACCACATTATTTTTTCCTATCAGCCTCATTTGACGCTTATCTTCTCCACCGGATAAATTGCTTACCGGTCCCGGTGGCGCGTGTCTTCTTCCGAAATTTACATAGTGCGCACGGTGCGCGTAATCAGCAACCAATCAGGGGAAAGCGCCCACTCGCTGGACACGGTGTTATCGACAAGCGTGCGCGCGCGCGTGTACATACATACGACGCAGAGAGATATAACCGATCGCTAGTTGCGCGCTCGGTTATAGCGCTCGAGACCACGTCTACGAGGGCGAGAACTTGGCCGATTTTTCTCTGACGTCGATCACGCGCGCGCTCATCCGATCGATCAGCTTTTCGATCGGTGCGGATATCGACTTGACATTGTCACACACGCGCACGCGATCGACGTCCAAGAGTTTACCCGCGTTGGCTTCGAACAGCGAACATGGCCGTTGCGGTTTTGATCATCTCTCTCACGATTGCCTTGAGCAATGCAGCCTCGATCAGATATATCACCGATACCACCTCCTCGGGACCGAGAGATCTCTGTGATAGGTGAGTGAAAGTGCACCAACGAGTTTTGCGAGAAGCAAGACCGAGATAATCTCTTCCTCTTTTCAATTGAAGGTCAAGTTTACGAACTCTGTTCGTTTATCCAGCTTTATATTCATTTATCAGAATGCTGACTTTTTTAAAAAATGAAATGTAATACGACGTGTTCTATTGTTTTCTCTCTCTCTTTTTTTTTATTCTGCATAGCTCTAAGAGCAATATCTTTTGATGTCAAATAACGTCATCTGGAATAAGTTAGGTTGGAATAAGTTTTGACTTTGTCAAAAATTATAAACTTAAGTATTAAATTATACAGTTTACATTAATTACATTAATTACAAAGTTTAGAAAACTTTAATTTTACAATTACAAACTTTTTGATTTTCACTTTCTTCTAAGTATCCATATAACGGTCAAATAAGAAGAAAGAAAAAATTTTATCGTGTTTATCAAAATATAATCGAGAGTACAGACAAAAGTAATAAATTCTGTGACAATAGAAAGCCAATTCAAGTCTAAATATGGCAATAAAAAATAATAACAATAATCTTTCGGCTTTATTTCAAGACATTGAGAGAGAGCCAGGAATATAGATTTAAAGTATTACAAAACGAAGTTTGAGAATTGAATCAAAATAAATATATATGTATATATTCATTAGTCAGTAATTAAAATACAGTTGACCAACAAATATACTTGAAATTGTAAAACAACACACTACAATTGATATGCAAAATAAAAATCGACATACAATTAGTCGAATTTTGTACTGTGTATGTTGTTAAGTTATTTTTTCCATTACATTTAGCAATCGGATTGAAGTTCCTATTGAAAGAATTTATTTAAAAAAATTTAAATAAAGAAAGCAACAAGAGAAAAGGTTAAAATTTGATAAATTCTCGCAAGAAAATCTTGATACAATTGAGGTTTACATAGGTCACTAGTTCGACAGTATCCTTTGACACTCACAATGAGCGTTTGAAACTTTCGCCATTGTTTTGAAGACACAGTTGTGACTGCTCATTGAAATACTTACCGCATAGTAGAGAAGATAACTTTTTAAGGCACGGTTACTTTTCTCTTGTATTTTTAACTGCGTGACATTTGCACACAGAGACTTTCAAAGAATAAAAAGCAAAAAAAAAAAAAAAAAATCAATAAGTTATACGTTGTAACATTCTTGTGTATAGAGATATTATTGAACAAACGGAAGACAACATACACAGTATTAATGTTGACTTTATCGAGCGAGACTCATCGATGCTCTCATTAGATGGCGATTAAGGAATTTAAGTCGAACGGCGATTTAATACGCTACACAGTCATGTTAATGCCAATGGATAAATAGTTTTTTGAACATGCCGTTTTGAGAGAGGCATCAATATTCTGTCTAACATATGAATATAGTAATGAGCGCATAGATACAAATTTATAAATGTATTATGATGTAATATGTACGCACTTCTGTTCTTCACATATATATAATAATTTACAATTTTTATAATTGCTCACTATCAGATAAAACCGATCATCTGCAACATCGGAAATTTTGTGAGCAATGTGATATCGACTTATCTGATAGTAACGCGCATTAACGCGTTTATATTGCTCTTTTTCTCTTCCTCTCTTTTATTAGAAGTTAGGTTGAAATTATTGATAAAGTGTTTCTGCGTAATCAATTTGCTGACACCGTGTTTGCTTGATCGACATTATATATTAATCGCACATTTATACTTTGATATCGCAATTATTATGTTCTTCCCACATACATTTACACGTATTCACTTAGATTGTTTGAACATAAATTTGTTATACTTACGTCTAATTGGGCAAGTGAGACTGTCAAACAGCTATCTTCGACGTCGCGTCGCGCGAAAAAGACGTTTATCATATTTACTGGAAATCAATGAAACATACATATAACACGAAAAAGGTTGCGAGAGTAATTTCCTATTCTGCTTTTGATACATGCAACTTTTCTTGCGTCCTGATTTTATGCGCCGTCAGTTTCACGAAAGAGGTTTGCATCGCGTCGGCGGCGTTGACGTGACTGTCAAGGGGAAAAATAAAGCTCTCGTCCAAGTTTCACTTAAAGCTGTCATCTCGGTCAAACTTAGCTAGTATGCTTGACAGACTCTTCGTCTATAAACACACACACATACACACACACACACACACGGGCGTGCACACATCATTGGAAAATATCGACATTCCATATGTGAAAGAAAAACCAATTAATTGAGAAAATTTATCGTAAAGTATTCGTAAAAGGGTAGAACTCGTGAAAGGGTAGAACCGTAACCGGCCTTAACGGGAAATTTTTTAATTATTGACTGCACTGATGATGTAACTTTCAAGTTTTGATTCTTTATCGAAAGAATATTCGCGTTTGCAGTATATTTAAAATACTAATAAAAGTGCATTTTGTATATATTTAAATGTATGTATGCACATTTTTCCAGTTTCAATTTTGAAGTAATGAATTAAATATCTTTATCATTAAGTCTCAACTGAAGCTAAATTAAAATATAAAATAAGGATATAGGTACTTTAATATAAAATATCACATGTAAAGTTTCACATGCCTCTTACGCTTTTTTATTTAATTTATGCTTGTATAAACGATGTGTATTTTACTACATACATAAATGAATACGAGTCTACAAAAACCAAATGTAGCATGCGAAGTCATTTGAACGTAATAGCAGTAAAGTTATTTTCATGTTAATGAAGTATATCACACACATGGACGGGAGCGTCTGTGTCACGTGCACATTTTCGTTAAACGCGATTTGATTATTTATTTTATCTCGGTCTACTTGAGCAAAAACTTAATTTGAATTTGAATTTTGCAATAAATAATACTATCGTTTTTAATTTAAATACGAAATGATATTTGGTATCTAGAACATGTTGAGTATGTTTTCGAAAATTTAATAAAAGTGATGTGATGAATGTTCTTAATTTACTAATATCTCTGCAATCGTTGAGAGAGAAAGAGAGAGGGAGAAAGAGAGAGAGAGAGAGACGTTGCAACATGCGTAAGTTAAATTCAGCACAAATCTGATAATTTAATTTATCGGAATATATACATAGATCACGTAATCATTCACAAAGTACAAATATTGTTGTACAAATATTGAGTTGTTAGTCTCACGTAAGTACTACATTAAAATCTATTTTGGGCTGTTTATTTATATATATATATATATATCGTTTTTCGATTTAACGTGATACAATTGGCTCATAAATTGATTTTCAGCAAAGTTTATTGTGAAGGACCACTATTGAAGACGGTACAACTTTCTGGGATTTTTAACGACAGCAAAACCTTCGTGGATCTTTACCAACTTCATGATCCGAATGTAACTCTTGACAAGTAAGTTGATACGCGTCTGTTTTATAGAAGTAATTTAAAAACATTAACACAAAGTTCTACGTTGCATCTCTCCTCTTTTCATAAAGAATATCATAGAAAGTTGTATATAATAAGTTAGAAATGGTTTTCTTTTTTCTTAAATTACATATATCTTTTACATTACATAAAGTAATAAAAAAACATGTAGTTTTATAATATTAAAAAATTATATAACAATTGTTATACTATTAAAAAACACAAAAAGAAAACACTTCTCTTCTATTTTTTTTTACATCAAAATATAATATTTTCTTCAGTCACAATCACGAGATGACCCACTTCGTGGTACAAATAGAATCGTTCCGGGATTTGGAAACATAGTTTCGAGATGTGTTTTCGAGATCAATAATTTTGCGCGCAGTTGGTGTTCGATTTCCCAGTCGTAAACAATGTCATTTGGATTGAAAGAGCGCGAGGGTGTCGCTTTAGGTCTCCATCGCACGGAGCATAATCAAATTCCGCGGTCGCCCATGAGAAGATTTTAATCGTGTCAGGATTTGCTGAGAGCAAATACGCGTTGCTTCGCTCCCTAAAAGTAAATGCACATGTGTTGTAAACTACGCGGAAAAGCATTTGTAATTAAAACCGGAAATTAACTTGACTATATTAATACTTTAACTTAACTATATTAATACTTTACAAAAGTACGCGTACACGATGTGCATTCGTAGCGAAAGCGGAAATTAACTCGAATTATTAATCATTTCGCTTTTACATCTGATTATTGAAAATTTAGATTTGTTTCCGATTAACTTGGATTCGGAGAAAGAGATATGTTTTGCGGACATGTCACTTTGTGTTTCTCACGCTTTCTCTTATTTAGAATTATTTGTTGTTATATACTGTTGAAACAAATAAATAATAAAACAGTATAAAGAAGCAAACAAGATTAGACATATTTTTTTTATTATTTTGCTTTTTTGTGAATTATTGTTTCTTAGACAGGCAATTTATTTTTATATTTAGATGAAGAAGAACACATCTACGTCGTGTGTAATATTGACAAATGAGCATCAGAATTGTCGGTGATTATTTAATGAATGTTTTGTTGACCACCCTTATAAGATCCAGAAGATTACGTTAAATTACTTCTCATAAAGAGATATTTATAGGTTTCGAGGTTACACGTTTGCTCTCATTCGATTTGCTCTACGGGATTTCTTTCTACAGCGGAGGATTACGTTTTGGATTGAACTATCCGATCTTATCATGAATACAGTAACACCGATAATGAGCAGAACACGAGTAGTGTATTGGAATTACCTCGAATGTGTACGTAACTGTTTGAGATTATTGGATTCGCATTTGTTCCCGCACAGATGGGTTACGTAATCCTCCTGATCTTGTAACATTCTTTGCATTATACGTGCACGGTGTCGCGAATTGTGGGGAAAAAAAGTCAAATCCTTTTTTTATCTTTATTTTTTTATACAACTGTAGAATGTATAAATACTGATTAAAAAAAAACAAAAAAAAACAATATTAATTCAAACAAATACACATTTCCTTCAAAATACATTTTATTATATGAAAATCGCAAAACTCGGAGCATTGAATTAACAAAATATCAAAGATCTGTTATCGCAAACTGTTATCATAAATAATATTGTATTACGAGATAACGCTTGTACGATAAATGATAAATGTCGTTGTATGGCAAACAAAATCTACATCGATACAAAATTCAATAGCTATATTTAAACGAACAAGTTTTAAAATTTATTTTTATCAACTATAATATCCATACATAAATATACTACAAAACATGAAAAAAAAAAAGATGAAGAAAAACAAGCTATTTATTCCTTCTTCATTCCTTTCACACATGAAAAAAAAAAAATGAGTTGCAAGTTACATTATGTTATCAATTTACCCAAGATATGAAGTTTGAATGTAGTTTGAACAGAAGTTTGAACATAGTTTAACTTTAACCACAAACGTGTCAATTCACCGTGGACGGTCACAATAAAAGCAAACATTAATTTTGATACGCTTTGTCTTAGCTTTAATGCTTTCATGAAGGCTACCAACAATTCACCTAATCGCACCGCGGTAGCCGTATTTGTCAAAGAGAACTTTGCTATGCAAGATGAGTTGGAGAACGCCACGTTGTCGGATTGGAAGGAAAATCCCGCCATTCTGAAAACCATTCAGGATCCTGGGTTTCGCGAGTGGGCAAAAAATTTGAATAATATTTGGAAGAATTTAGCGAGAAAAATAAAAACTGACGTGGTCATCAATCCTCAACGGCACAGCTTGATTTACGTGAATAACACATTTATTATTCCTGGAGGGCGATTTAAAGGTGATTGTTTATCGGAGCAAAGCTCTGTGTGTGTGTTGTGTGAGTGTGTGTGACACGTTACATTCTTTTATTCTCTTGAATTTTGATAGCGTCTATACAATTTACACACAAACTACCAGAACTTTAAACTTCGCGAACTTTGAAAGTTGTTGTGCTTGTAAAAACAAGTATTGACTCGAAGAGTTTACTATGACACTTTGCGACTACTTGCGTGTTCTTATATATTTTCGTGCAGCTAGCAAGAAAAAGTGTACGTATTTTTATGTATTTACCACGAGAGAAACTCACACGGAGCGGCACTAATTTTTGTATTTGTTGTATATATATATGCGCGTATCTCATAAACTCTCTCTTTTTGTACAAAGAAGTTCAAAAAGAGATAAATTCGTTTTTCGAGATGAAATGCAGTTTTCTGGTTTAATTTGAAAAGTCTTGCTCTCTTTCGTTCTATTTCACATGTGTTTTATTTTTTATTACGTAAGAAAGTAAAACATTTGATATTAAAAGAGAAATTAAAGGAAAAATTCATACGTGACAAAATTACATTTTTTGCTACAGAGTTTTATTATTGGGATAGTTATTGGATAATCGAAGGTCTGTTACTGTGTGAGATGCACGAAACCGTTAAGGGAATGATCGAGAACTTCCTCTCCATGGTGGAGAGATACGGTTTCATTCCGAACGGCGGCAGAGTTTACTACCTTTCGCGAAGTCAACCGCCCTTATTAATACCAATGGTACGTATCTTTTTTTTTTTTTTTTTTGGTTGGCTCAACCAACCTCCTTTCGTTTTTTGCTCCGTGTTTCTTCTGAGCTTCTTCGAAACTAATTTCTTCTCCTTTGAACAATTTCTTGAGAAATTTGGAGAATCTCTTTTGCTTTTAATAAAAATGTCTTCCAGGTCGCGAAGTACTATGAATTTACGAATGATATCGACTTTGTGAGGAAAAATATAGCGACTCTCGAGAAGGAGTTTGATTACTGGCACAACAACAAGACGATAAATGTAATAAAAAATGGCAAAACTTACAAAATGGCGCGTTATGTGGCAAACAGTAATGGGCCTCGTCCAGAAAGTTACAAGTGAGTCTCTCTGATATCAATACTAATATAGTTGAAAAATATTTATTTAATAAATGCGCACCAGTGAAAGATGTTCAGAAATAGAAGATAAAAATTTCCCTAACGATTCACATTATTTAGACACGATCGCACGTTCTCGCAAAAGAGATTCTGCTTTTAAAGAAAGTCACGTGTTCCACTTTATGTATCTTTTTACCTTGAGTTAATTGCGCGCATTTAGTTTCTTTGGTTTCTAAAATGAAAGGATTGCGATAATGATTTATCATCAATTTGCTTTTTGCGCGGGGTGTGTTTCCTTTTGTGTCAGCCATCCGACACAGAAAGAGAGAGGGGAAAAGCCCTCCATCATCGTGTTAATTATAAAGGACTAACGCGCGTAAGAACGAACGTGTACGTCTTCTCACAGGGAAGATTATCGGTTGGCGCAGCAACTGCCGGAGCAGAAACAAGAACCGCTTTACAACGATTTGAAAGCAGCGGCGGAGAGCGGTTGGGACTTCTCTTATAGATGGTGCATAAAAAGCAACAAAAACGCCAGTCTTAGTCTCCTCAACGTTTCCACAAGCGATATCATACCCGTCGAACTGAACGCGATATTGCAGCAAAACTCTGAGATACTTGCCAACTTTCACGCGATTCTAGGTAACAAAGAGGTAAGCTCTTCGTTAAATTGTTCTGTTTAGATCGATCACGATCTATTACAAATATTACCGGTAAAGCTGCGTTTATTACTGGCGCGTGCGCGCGCGAGTGGGAGAAATGATATAATTTCATAAATGAAAGTATTAATCGAATAATCGATAGTGTTAATCGTATTAGATAACAGAGTGAAAGGGTGAGTATAATGTCATTATGTCGCACATCAAATTGCTCGTTATTGATTGCGTTATACGGACGCCACGATATTACATTCACCGTCTCGTCGTTGCTATTTTCCTCTTTCCTCATTTTCAGAAAGTCCGACGTTATATCAAGATAGCCCAGGAGTATCAAGCTGCCATCGATAACGTTCTGTGGAACGACAAAGAGGGAATCTGGCTTGATTATGACACAAAAAACGAACAGTCTAGAAACTCGTTTTATCCTTCAAATTTGTCACCTCTGTACACGGGAAGCTACAATAACAACAAGAGGAGTTATTACGCGCAGGCAGCTATTCGTTATATTCACGTGAACAAAATCGACTTGTTTTACGGTGAGAGTATTTTTTCTATTACTTATCCGTATCGATGGTTTTCACGCTCATCTATTTTCTCCGCGTTGCAAAAAGATATTTCGTTCGTGTTTTCTTTCTCTCTTACATATATATTGTGTATCTCAAATACGATACGTATTCCTGCGCGTTTTTTTCTTTTTTTTTTACGTTTTATATAATTGTTTGATGCATGTTTGCTCGCGCGAGCTTTGCAGAGATCGCGAGGAAGAACAACGTCTCTCTTGGATTTTTCTTGCGACGCGACAAGTATTTTTTTTTCCGAAAGATTTATCTTATTATCGCTTGTAATTCGACATCGGAACTTTTGCCTCGGAATTGTTTCGTGCTGTTTGTTTCATATCGGCAGATCAAAAACAGTCTCGAGTTTTTTTTCTTTGATAAGTCAAAATAGATGGGATAAAAATGACCGAAAGTCGTGGGAAACTAAAGATACGATGACGGAGAGTTCACAATCGATAACGCGCTTGGCGAACACAGCGCGACGGCATGTATGAGTTAATTCATAAACTTCCGTCTTTCTATGTTTTCGCACTTCCCATTTCTATCGTTTTTCTTTTATTCTTTTCTAAAGTCGTCAAAGTTGGTTTATCTTCAAATTTCTACGTCTGTTGGTTTCGAGTTGTATAAAAACACACACTGATTTTCTTGTCGAGTGAGCTGGTTTTTTTTTTTTTTTTTTTATAGAAAGTATTGCATTTTGTTTTGTGTGTAAACGTCGAAACATTATATTGTCAACTTTTGTATTTATAATAACGAACTCGTTTCGATTACGTTTGCGAATGACGTGTCATTATTTCGTAATATTGGTATAACAGAGAAGAGGCATGTGTAAACGAGAGCATATCAGAGAGGTCATAGTGAAATATCGCTATTCATCGATGACCGGATTAGTCGCGTTGCACGCGTATTGAGAAAATTGAACGGCCGCTAGAAAATAACTCTCAATCGGATCGCGGCTGCCATTGACAGTGACTCGTGAAAATCCTAGCAAAATGAGTTCTCGCGAATAAATGCCGTTATTACTTTCTTCTCTGCGTGCATGTGAGCACTTCCCTTCTCGCTAATATTGACTTAAATATCGCCAAGTATTTTCAATATTTGTCTGCAGAAACTATATATATTTTATAACATTCTTGTCTTCAAACTTATCGAGAAAGTTGACTTCGAGGTTTTACTTAAAGTAAAACCTAATGGATTCGTATTATTGTGAGCTAATGTAAAGAAAAAACAAATTGGTTGAAAATTACGTAACGAATGACGGAAACCGTTTTAATAAGAAATGTCAATTTGTGTCACATCTAAGTAAAGTTATGAAAGCATCCGGGAATAACATTGAAATTAAAATGAGACTAAGTTAATTAAAATTTAATACAAAACTTTTAATAAAAAAAGTTAATTAAATTTTTTTTAGAAAATAAAAACTTTTTCGTATAATTTTGATTCGTTGAAAAATGTATTAATTCCAAGTGACATTTTCAAAGTGAACTTTTACTTGTCCAATTACCGACGTATAGAAATCATACAAACTTTTATATTTCCCACAGTCGAGAGATATTTCTTAATAATTTTTGTCGTATATTCAAAAGGATAAGAATGTTAAAAGGATAAAATATATCGCAATTGTGTATGTAAATATATATGTCGAATAATTCTTTCAAAAGAAGACTTTTTTACGATATTTCTGTACAAAAAAAAAAAAAAAAAAAAACAAAAGATGAAAGAGATGAATTGACAAGCAAATTATTCATGTGACAAAAAATTAGTACTCAAATATACGATAGATGTTGCGACTCTTTGGAGAAGATCTTCGTTATCTTTGCGCTATAAATTTTATTACTCTCATTATTTCTTCTCTCGAGTTTGTCTCGAATGAAAGAATAATTGTGAGAAACGGTAATGTGAGAAACAAAGTATTTCGTGTTTCATTGCAGGTGGCACGCCAACCTCGGTCAACTACACCGGCGAACAATGGGACTATCCTAACGCGTGGCCACCGTTGCAGTCGTTCGTGATAGTCGGCCTCTACAGAACCAATGTGCTAGCAGCGAGAGAGCTGGCTCGATCGTTAGCTACCAGATGGCTCAGATCGAATTACATTGGTTACGATGAGTACGGAAAGATGTTCGAGAAGGTAAGTTGGTTGCTTTTTTTTTTCGACCAATCCTGTTTGTTCGCAAAAAACACAGTTCTGTTGACCGGAAAAAATGACGGGGGCGTTCTGTATGCTGAGAAGCTTCGACAGATTTTCTATATGATCTGTCAAAGTCATTGGAATATCCTCCCCGGAATAGCGGGGACTTTGACAAATCCTCTTCGAGCTTAAAAAAAAAAAAAAAAAAAAGAAGTCTTTGTGATAAAATTTGCTTCAATGATAATTTTGTAAAAATAACATTTTTTTATTTATTTGTATATATGTCAGTATTTGTATGATACACAAATATAATCAATATTTAGCTAGCATATCGAAAATATTTGATGCATTACACAAAGGAGATATCCTTATTTAATATCACAGTAAACATTCTCGTTTAGACGACGCTTGCGGCGTCTTTTCGTCGCATTTTTGCGCCGATATAATATGAAAACCCAATGAAGTATGTATGTCGGCTCTCAGATTTCTAGCGGTATATGAGGGACGATGTATAGAGTCGCGTCTAATGCGCCTTGAGACTCTGACCTCACTCTCGTCCTTTTTCCCTCGTCGTTCCGTGTATGTGCTACCCTACTCTATTGGGACATAGAAACGAACGGGAGAAACAGCCTCGGGAGAAAGCCTTCGGGAAATACGTCCGGTGTAAGACTGTCTCTAATCCGTCTTGTTTTGTTTCGCCACCCTTCGATCTCGGAGAGAGGAGAATTCAAGATGTTTTAGTGCGCACACGAGAACATTGAGATTAGCAATACAGACATGTAACGAAAGAAAAATATTTGCACGGTTTTTATTTCTCCGAGAAAAACATGTTGATGAAACATTCATTCGTATTAAAAAGGAAATATTTGTTTGTATAATAATAGAACAGCGCACTAGTTAAAAAAAAAAAAAAAGGGGAAATGAAAAGTTTTGCTTCTAGAAATTGTGTTGTGTGCATTTTTTAAATGACATTATATAATACTCGAGATAAAAATATCTTTGTTTGAAAAGATAAATATGTGTGTATGCGCGCGCGCATCTGATGAGACGACAAACACAGCGTGCTTAAGCTATATTTTAATAAATTTCGCTGGAATTTACTTTAGAGCGACCAAGTTTAGTACACAATATAATTATGAACGTTAAGAGGACGGAGACAAAATTCACGGCACGTTTCCAAACTGAACTTAGCACGAATCACGTTGTGTTGATACCAGAGGTATCAGTAACGAGTTTTCGCAGGAAATAGCCGGTCCATCTTCGTGAGCAAACATGCTCGATCGATTCAATCAAGGCTTTTTTCGCCCGCTGCGTCTTGAGAAAGAACGAAAGTATTCTCTGTTCCGATCGAGTAAATTCTACGCGCTGGCACAAATTGAAATAATATTCCTCGCGAATTTATAAAATAACTTGATTTTTCCTTTCACGTCAACGAGCTTGAGATAACGTAATAACAAAGTCTCCGAATAACAAATGCGACATTTATTTTTCTTCGGGACACTTTTTTAAATTTCATATTTTTGTTTGTAACCGTCATCGCGCATATCGAAATTAACGCGCAATAAAAGCGCGAGAAAAATCACGCGTATCTATTTCTGTAGTGGAATAATTGAACGTCACTTTGAAGCAAACTCGACGTGCCTCCATATTTTCCTTCGCATTATTTTCATAATAAACTCAAGCTTATAATAAATCAAACGCAAACCGTCTCTCTGACTAATGAATTAACAAGCTATTGTAACAAACTGCAAAACGAGACATGTGTTGTTGCACAACAGAAATTATTTTTGTCGGAAATTTCTTTTACGATCATTTGCTAAATAAAAGTGAGCTATAAAAAAAAAAAAAAAAAAAAACAAACAAACTCGCGCTACGACACTCTCTTTTCAAACTTGCTTTATCAAACGTAAGTCGGTTGACATGCAAAGGAACTCATTTATTCAAAAGTACACCGTGGAAAAGAAATTACGTTATTTGCTTTTTCCTTTCTCTCTAATGTAGTAATCTAATATAATTGCAGCGCGCGACCGGGTCCAGAATATTAAACGTTAAGTTTTATAAAGCACATCGGCGAGACGGGTTTTTCGTTTTAAATTTTACACAAACGAAGGTAATTTATTCAGTTAATTTCTCCTCGTTCGTTGTGTTCGTCGTGTTATGTTTATCGCGAATATTAAATAGATTCTGTGCAGCTTGAAATATTCTATGCATTTACAATAGTTTTTCTCTCTCTCTACCACGGTGGTGCTCGCGCGTCGAACATTTCTTTCCCTTTTATAACGCTCTTTGCAGCTCATCTGCGAGTGTGTGTACATAGATACGTACGTACCTACCCCTCTCGAGTGAAGGAATCGATTTACCGGTTTTTTTCTTTTTTTTTGTATTAGGCATCTCTTTTTATAACCGAGAACACGCAACAAACTTGCAGGAGGCCAATATACCGACAAAAGAAGAAAAGTTTTGCGTTTTGAATTTGGATTTAATTAACTGTTGTTGAATTGCATCTGTGATAAAAGTCACTTCGCGCCACTCGCACATGAAACTACGTGTTCACCTATAAGGTCACCTTTGTTCTCGTCAGAATTGTATATTCCTCTCGTACGCGGCCGAATGAGAATAGTGGCACTTTCAAAAATCGCATTGTCCCGAACAAAGGAAAGAATACGCCATGATACAACGCGCGCGATGTAGAGTACCCTTTTATTGTCTCATTCGGCATCCTGCACACCGCGCGCCATACGAAAGAACCGAGAAATAACAAGAACATTTTTTCCTCTATCCATCTGGTTTTGTAAATATATCGCTTTCAAGTCGGAAATTGTTATAACAACGTGTGTCGACCGCAAACCTGTAATGTGTGACGACGCGATCATTTATCATCGATATGACGCTAATGAGAATAAATATGTCAATATACTTTCAATTTAGCCACGATTGATGTATGTACTCCCACCTCGAATTCTCTAAATGTATTGTGTTGCGTTCGATGGCACGTGTAAATCCGATCACACGCTAGTAAATTTTACTTAAAAATTAATCAACGAAAAATGCAATATATAATATTTCGTACACTTGCGATATTTAAATTCGCTGAAAAGTCTGTCTCAAATTGGCCGTAAGTTTTTTTTTTGTGTTCGTATATTTTACATTTTCTCAATTAATTGTGCTTCTTGAGAAGAAACCAAGATCTTCCAGACTTAGACAAACTTATTTCGTACGCTCGGAAAAAAAAAGTAATGCTCATTCCGTACGAAGCGACCACATGGATTAAAATGCAAAACCGTCGTTTAAGTTCGAGCGATGGAAGTTCATCCAAGTTCTCTCTCGATCGAGGCGAAATTAGATTTCCTCTCGGGATAAACATTCCAACGGGAGAATTAACTTGCCGCCACGGAAGGGAATGTTTGCGATCCAAAATGTCTTGATTACTTTTGCGCGATGATTTGTTTGGTAATTATGAGTATATATGAATACTTGGAGTAATAAGTCTCCCCAATTTCAGTACAACGCTTTACATCCCGGTGAGAGTGGCGGTGGTGGCGAATACAACGTTCAAGAAGGTTTCGGCTGGACGAATGGTATCGTTTTCGAGCTTCTCAGTTTCTTCCCCGATGTGCAATCTTTCAGCGAACATAATGATGATGATAATAATATTTATTCTAGATAATGTATGTGAACAAACATATCTAGCTAATTGATTACGAACGGACGTGAAAACTGATATACGTTAAAATGATTTTAACTCAAACTTGAATCTTTTCTGTTTTTGTTAAAAATATTTGTTATCTCGATACGACGCGGTATATATTTGCATATATGTGTCTTTCATATTCAAATCGTGAATATATATATATATATGTACATTTTTACGGTATTAAAAACTAAATTTTCCTACTATGTCAATATTGATTTTTACTTTGCAAACATCTATCGACAATTTTTTATGAACTAACTGGATAAAAATAATCTGCGCAAAAATCAATTGTGAATTCGAATTGTGAAAATCGAACATTATTTCGAATTGACAAGTTTGGCTGAAACTTTTCTTTTTGATCAAACTTTTGTTTTTAAATATATATAATGATAGTTTACATTATTATAAATTAAAAAAACTTATCTGAATGACGACGTTTAAAAACACGGAAACGTATCATAATATATGTATATATACATATAAAGAGACACACATATATGTATATTGCAAAATACAATACAGTTAAAGAAAGAGAGAGAGAGAGAGAGAAAAAAAAATAAGTTAAATTTTGTAACGAATCTAGTCCACAAGAAAACATCAGGGCAGCGTAAATATTCACTGTATATTCTCGATTTAAGTACGTGATGTCATAGGAATCAGATAATGTAAAAGGGTTGTAGCTAACAAGAAAATATATTTTTACTGTTAGCGGATGATATGTATCACATTAACTGAAGCCGAAATGTCGAATACCTATTGATATGCGATCGCAGATGGGTACTTGTATCGGTATTGGATTGACACAAATTGTGGAATTTTACGTTACAATCGTTAAATATCGAATTCTATTTCAATTTCTTTCACTTGTTGCGCGTAATGTCAACTATAAAAAAAAATTCTTTTCTTTAAAACAAGTTTAAACATAGCTATAAAATAGCTAAAAAATTTCTGTAAACATATAATTGGTTAACTTTACATTTTAAGTTATAATAAATTATTACTCTCTCGCAATAAACTATATTGTTGTTTAGATTTAATTACACATATATGTTGCTAGTAATATATGTTGCTTATAAATATATTAAAACATATTGTTTTATCTTTATCTAGTGTATCATAGTAAAAATTATTAATTTGTTAATTATATTATTTGTGTGTATTAAAAACACATTGAGTGATTGTATTCAATTGTTAAACAAATATATAAGTAACATGCATGAGATTTCTGTTGTGTAAATATGTTTACTTTTTGTTTAGTGAGAAAGAAAGAGAGAAGAATGGAAAAACAACACGTGACTAAAGTTACGTGACAAAGAAAAGAGTAAAAAAGAAAATATTATACATATACATATAATATATATAATATACATATATTATAGATAATATTCTATATCTATATATAATACACACACACATATACACATACATATATATATATATATACCGTAATCACGTGACCGAGGTCAGTGCCCCGCCAAGGCCGCGCGGCCGAGGTCAGTGACCCCGCCAAGGCCGCGCGGCCGAGGTCAGTGACCCCNCCCAAGGTCGCGCGGCCGAGTTCAGTGACCCCGTCAAGGCCGCGCGGCCGAGGTCAGTGACCCCGCCAAGGCCGCGCGGCCGAGGTCAGTGACCCCGCCAAGGCCGCGCGGCCGAGGTCAATGACCCCGTCAAGGCCGCGCGGCCGAGGTCAGTGACATTACTGTAGTATGTATATAATACATATAATACAATATAAAGTATAATATTATAAATATATAATAAATTATATGTATAATATGTATTATTTAATGTTATATATAATATAAATTACAGTCACGTTATTTTCACGTGTTGTTTTTCTACTCTTTTCTATCACGTGATTTTAGTTACGTTTTTAATTTTCTCTACATATACGACGAACTGTCTCAAAATCGCTTTTCATTATTTACTCTCTCGATCTTACCGATTCGATTCGACTCGATCAACCAACCAACCAATCGGCAACGCGGAAAAGAGGCAACAATAGATGCAATACATTCGGCTCCAAAACGCGCACTTCTCGGTCCAAATGACTTTTTTTATATAGGAGACATTTTAATATTGCAACTATGTGCATACATACATAACACTATTCAAAAAATGCATTGCGATGTATGTTTTACCTGATTGATAGCATTGCACGTGGGATTCGGACATCGAACTCCACTTCGTGACACAAGTGAGAAAGCGGCAATAATGAGATCCTTCCATTGCTATTTATTGCTCGCTTATTTCGCGACTTGTATATTTACGATATGGCTCGTATAGTTTGCAGTACTTTCCATTCTGGCTACCTTTAACGCTCAACGACGCTCGTAAAACGCGGCGACGTCGTCTTCGAGCACTCTAGCTGACAATCCAGCTGGCGAATATAATCGTAGTGTGCCGTCGCCGCCGCTGCCGCGATGCATCTAGATTAGAACTATCAGCATGAGATATTTCTCCGGAATTTTTACGTCGTGCATTATTAAAACATTATCAACGCATCTCTAACCGGTCACAAATCAATTATTCCGCGTACGAGGATTACTTTTTAGTTATGGCTTTTTGGATCGGTCGCGTGCAACTTTTAATTACGACAGCGCGTATGCGGTTACATTCCATACGTAACGTATTTCACGCATAAATATAATTAATGTGTGTATTATTATTATATTTCCAACTATATATTTACAAATTATTTACAAATGTACAATATATTTGCTCGGCGAGATCGTATATTGAATATCGATATACATGTTATAGTGATTTAATTTTTTTTACGATTCGTTTTTTCGCGCATCGGCCAAAGTGCAATGTATTCACACCGCCCGTTCGATAAAATCTCGAAGATCGCAATATTCAGCGAATATGTAAAACGGTTGCTTCGGTCAGCTGTAATGGTGCGAAAAATCGAAGGCTGCTACAGATAGCTTTTCCGACACGCGAAACGGCAAGATATTTTCACCTAAACGACAGTTTTAATCTTCTTTTGAACTCCGGAGAGTCCAACACTATTATCTGTTTCTTCGTCGCGCTCGTCGCGACCGTCACGTCACCGGGCGTACTGAGACATCCGGAATCATCTCACGGATTAAAGCCACGTAAAATTTAATAAGTCCTTCGCGAAGGATTAAGTCGCTTTCTCGTTTCTCTTTTACACTGAACGCCCATTAGCGTGGAAATATGATCTTAATTCTCTTATTTCCGCTACGTTGCCAGTGACATCGGAAAAAAGATGAGAAACAGATTGCGTCTGTACAGAAAAAAAAGTCACACTCTGATTATTTTCATCACAATATTATTTATAAAGCGCTTATTTGTACATATGGCCCCGTTCATAATCTTTCTGGTAGAATAATCTTCCTCCAAGCCCGGAGTTTAAGTTTGCGATGACTGCGTTATCATTTCTTCCTGTTCTCACCGTTGTCATAACCCAACTTGAACAAATCCTTCAAAACGACGTTGAACGTTACCGTAACGGCTCCCTCGACTCTCATGCGAGTTACTGCAATATTGCGAAACGCATAACTTGAAGTGAAAACAGTAATAGTAACTGAAGAAATCTTTTACACGCGGAGAAACATTAAATGTAAACTTCAAACGCGTTATTGAATAGCGTCACGTCGTCGGTGATGTCTAACTAATTTTGAAATGCAAGAATCTCTCAGCAATTTCAAACGCTCGCTTTATTCGAACTTTGTATTATTAATGCAAGAAATTATTATTGCAAGAAACTGTATGGAAAGTAATATATATTTGTTTTTAATTATATACTTCAATTTTAATTGATTAATTACTTCTTGCGTACAGAATTTATTTGTCGAACGGAATTAATTATTCTCTTTTTTTTGCTCGATTACGCGCGATTCTGATAATCGTATATTTTTTCAAATATTTTATAACTCGCACAAATACGCGTTATTAGCGCAAGAATATCAGTTACTATGTGACCAGCAAGAAAATTTTTCTAGCCTGTAAAAAAGTCTTTGAAAAAAATGTAAACCTGTAAAGTTTTTGTTTTGCCAACAAAAGTTGATGGAAAAATTAGAGGCTCAACAAATGTTCTCTGCTGGCCACATATAATAGAACAACTTTTTATTCTCCATGCAAGCTATTATAGTTAGTTTCAGCTTGTTGGATGTAATCAATTTAACACCAACACACAGGACTAATGAGAACTGTCTCTGTGCATTTCCTTACGTTCTCTGCCGACGCCGGATGCCAGTATGGCGGGATCAATTAATTCCGGTCTCTTACTAGTTAACCACTCCACGAGTTGCTGCAGTCCCGATGATGACTCCGGTACGTAGATCGACATCCTGCGTGATTTCGAGATTTCGCTAAAATATGCGCGATCAAAGTTGTCTCCCCTACGCTATTTCAAAAGGAACGATATATGCAAAATGATACAGACGCGAAATTACGATTGAACATATCTTCCGCAAGCTTGGCTTTAGAGCATTCGTAAAGATGCGAAAAATATAGTGATCCGTATATCGGACGTTTTACATCATGTAAATCCCGTTTTCCTTACCTTGTTAAATACTACGTTGAAACCGATTAAATACACGGATGACATGTAAGACGCGTGAAATAATATTTTTAACTCGAATATCTATATCTCGTTGTATGATAACAAATTAAAACGTTGCAGTACTTTGAAGCAATAACGTTTAGATCTCTTTATTTTGATAAATAAATGCAAGCTGCCCACTGCTTGACATCATTTATGGTAATATCGTACTTATCTTTTTTTCTTTTTTTTTTTTGTTTCCAAGTATTAATAGCACTATGTTTCTGTTTTATTGCATACGCTTTATGAAAGGTTGTATTGCATACGTCAGAAATATTGTATTTTTCCGAGAAATCGTGTCCGGATTTGATGAAAGCCAGTGCACACAGAGCACAATGTGAAGTGGTGAACAATGTTACATGGAAATAACACCCCATAGTGGATATTTTTTCTCCAATATATATATGCGATACACGCGCGATGCAAACACACAAATGGGACAACTTTTTTTATTTAGACGCACAATGAATGCGTGCGTGTAATTAGTGTAAACTGATGAAAAAACATGTGTAATTCCAAAATTGCGAAATAAGTAAATTATATGTGGCTTAGAACATAAAAAACACAGTGTTGACTGCAACAATATACGAACATGTTCTCTTTAAAATTGAAGGGTTTCCATTTTATAAATTTTACGCGAAAAAAAAAGTGACATTTTGCGGCCATCAAAAATTTAAAATTTATTCCCGCTGGTTGATTGAATAGTTGAATTTGAAGGAGTTTCACAAAAGGTTAAAACAAAAAAACCGAAAAAACAGAAATATCCTATAAATATATGAATAAAAAATGTAGCAAGATCGACCTTTTCCCAACTGTGACATATTTCGCAACAAAGGACAAAAGAGAGAAGAAAGAGAAATAAACGTGCGTATAAAAGAAGAATTTGATAAAAAAATAAACGAAATACACAGACACAAATATATAGGTTTTAGGACCTATTGTTTGAAATTATATATTTCTCGAGTATTTATATATATTCTATGTTTAGATTGTTTGTATTTCCATACGTTTGCTCTGTACTCTTATCCGTGATATGTGAATAATATATTACTCACCTTTTCTCATGATGTCCAGTTTGCAGAGGTAAGTGGCACACTGCGTATCCTCTAATGACGTCATTACCGAAAAAGTCCAGTCCATAAAATGACATAATAAGCTGCGGCCCTACGACAATTGATCTTTTGCTAATTACAAATTAAAAATGTAAAAAGTAATTATACCAAAAACTTATTCACAATGTCTTTTGTTTCACAATGCTTAATAAAAATCGATATCTCTGAGTACTCACAGCCGTGTGGATTTGTGCTCTTGAACGTAATGTCTAAGGGAAAATTCCAAACAACGAGGTTTCGGGGGTCATTGCTGCATTTGCACATTTGCGTCAAACCTTCCTCGATTCCCTGTATGACATTTTAACTTTTGCTATGAATCTTACCGTGTTATTTAATCTCTAAAGTAAAATTTAGTAAAAACATTGTAGTAATCTGAACGTAAGAGAAAATATATACGTGAAAAAGTGCTGACGTCAATATATGTATAATATAGCTGGGAAGTGACCTATATTGTCGAAAAAATTTCTCTGTTTATTACATTTAAAAACTTAATTTTACCTCTTTTGTTTGTTTGTTTATTGTTTTAAACTTACCGATACTACACTCCATTCCGGTCCGAAATGAAAACCGTATTTGCAGTACGCATTATCGACATCATAGAACTCTGAATGTTCGATGGAGCCGGTAACGGAGAGAAAAAATTGACCTTCCACTGACATATTCGTTAAACGGAATTGACGTCGCTTTTTGTTTTAACGTTTGATCAATAATATCTAGATAAATTGCAAACATGCAGCAAAATTGAGACACTTTGACCTTTGTTTACAATATGAAACTGTGCGTTATTGTCATGGAAACGATGCACGCATGTGCATTACGACATAGTTGTGTCAACGCTCTCCTCCTCATAAGCCATTTTCTTTTTTAAAATCTTTCCTTTTTTATATCATATTTTATTATAAAGATTTAAATTAAAAAACTATAAGAAAAATGAGTGTATTTTTACTCTATAAGTAATCACAGATTTTATATTTAATTCTTATGTCTGTTTAGCTACTTCTTCGTCTTCCTCGATTAAATTGTCTCTTCAATAACACACCAGAAAGTTTTTCGCACATGTGTTTTTGCGGAAAGACACAGTTTTAATTTTTTACACATATCACTTTCAAAATAAAAAAGATAAGAGAAGTCAAGTAACCACTTTATTTATTTATCATCTAATACTTTATTTATATTTGTCTCGATGTTCTCGAGACAATACATCTTTCTAAAATCAGTTAACAACTATAGAAAATGTTGATGGCGCTCGCTTGTTCAGTAATTATTATATGTACACATACATATGTAATAATAACGCATCGAGCTGTATATATACAATTCGGAAATGAAGGCATTGACAGCTAAATCGATCTACGTAAGATCGATAACTATATTTTCGAGAATATGTAAGTACTATAGAATAAAGATATAAATCCGATCAGAGTCACTCCGAAGTTGAATACATTTCTCTCTTCTCTCAGGTTTCAACAAATTATACATGTAATTAATAATATATGTAAGAAATTATGCGTATTATTGTCAAGTGGGGAGTGCGCGGAAAATTTACGAATTCTATGTAAAACAAAACTAAAAAATTGTGTGTATCTATAAATATTAACATTTCTAACGCTGCATGTAATTTAATATATACATCTAAAAAGACACTTAAAGTATTGAGATTTTTGGTTGTTATTTGGACATCTGCTGCCATTTGCTTATTCTATGAAGAAAACAAGACGGAGAAGAAAAGGCCGACAGCTGCCACAGCGTGTTACTTAACACACTAGTAACAAAATAGTAACGGATGCTCGAAGTTCCACTCTAAAAACTTCAAACTTGACACAATAAGTACTCAAAAAAAGAAAATCGAAAAAAAAAGAGAAATGTAATGATCATAACATACTCTGATCGGCTCCGCTTCATTCTGCAGTACAAATTTTCTTTCATTTCCGTTTCTCCAAATGCGTTATGTTATAACAATCTAGCTTTTTCGAATGGATATCTGCCATTTAGCTTATCGTCCGCCAGAAATTTCTTTCATGCGATTTAAGGCAGAACCGGCTTTGAACCAGGCAATTTGCTGCTCGTTCATTGTGTGATTTAAGCTGATGGTGTCAACCTTGCCGTCCTTGTGCTTGATTTGCGCCTTTACCGGCTGTGAAGATTACATCATATATATAACGATAAATGGAATTAAAAAAAATCTTCTATATATGTATACAATTTTTTTACTTAAATAGATTATTTCAAAATATTTAATTATAACGTACGGTATCCCATGCTCTTTTAACTTCTAGAAATCTTTTATTATAAATTTTTTTAATAAAATAACCTTCGCATACCTTGCCAGGTGCCAAATCCTTTAATCCGAGAAGACTGATTTTGTCGGAAGGCTGAATTTTGTCATAATCAGCTGGATCAGAGAATGTCAGTGGCAAGAGACCTTGTTTCTTCAAATTTGTCTCATGGATACGAGCGAAACTCTTGACGATGATAGCGCGGCCTCCAAGATGACGTGGTTCCAGGGCAGCGTGTTCCCTGGAAGAACCCTCGCCGTAGTTCTCGTCACCTATTGCGACCCATTTTACATTTTTCTTCTTGTAATCACGCGCAACGTCAGGCACGGCGCCCCATTCATTTGTCAGTTGGTTTCTGATTTTGTTCACCTCGCTATTTTCAGAATTGACGGCGCTAAAAAAACGCAAAAAAAGAAAATTATTTGATGGAAAATGATTTTTTAATTTTTTAATTTTGATTTTTTCTCAAATAGTTGTTTTTGATTATTTGCAAGTGTCATTAATTTGATTGGAGCAACTTCTTACCCAATGAACATGTTGTTGGAAATATTGTCTAGATGTCCCCGATACTTGAGCCATGGACCGGCCGCGGAAATGTGATCCGTGGTACACTTGCCTTTAACTTTGATCAGAATCGTTAAATCTTCCAAATCCTTACCGTCCCATTTATCAAAAGGCTCGAGCAACTGCAATCTTTGGCTTTTCGAATCTACATCGACCTTCACCTTGCTACCGTCTGCGGGTGGTGAATCGTAAGTGTCTACACCGGGATCAAAACCGCGGTTTGGAAGTTCATCACCTGTGAAAAGCACATCATAATTTAGTAAGAGTTTTTATATATCACTTGTAAATTATCATCTCAACTAACCGTAGGGATTGTCCAAGAGGAATTCCTTTCCATCTTTGCCTTTTAACTTGTCTGTGACCGGGTTGAAATCGAGCCGACCGGCAATAGAGAGAGCAGTTACGAGCTCGGGACTGGTAACAAATGCGTGTGTCGCTGGATTTGCGTCGTTTCTACCGGTGAAGTTTCGATTGTACGATGTGACAATCGTATTCTTGTCTCCTTTCTTGATATCTTGACGATCCCATTGGCCAATGCAGGGTCCGCAAGCGTTAGCTAGTACCGTTCCGCCGAACTCACGAAGGGTTTGAGCCTAGAACAAATTAAAATAACAGTAAAAAAAGCATTGTTTTTTATTTCAAAGAACGATGTATTTTGTTAATATTAGGATAACTTACAATTCCGTCGCGCTCTATTGTTGCTCGGATTTGTTCGGATCCAGGTGTGACATTAAACGCGGACTTAGCTTTTAAACCGTGATTTAGAGCCTGCTTGGCGATATTTGCGCATCGACCCATGTCTTCGTAGGAACTATTGGTGCAGGAACCAATGAGACCGACCTTGATCTCGTTTGGCCAACCGTTCTTCTTGGCATTTTCACCTGTAATTACGAGAATATGTATGTAGAATTTTTATAGTGAGAAAATATATGAAAATAAGTTCAAGTTTTCGTTAATCAAATGCTAGTCCGATTACCTAGTTTAGAAATTGGGTGAGCCAAGTCTGGTGTGAAAGGTCCGTTTACATGCGGCTCCAAAGTTGACAGATCTAACTCAATAATCTGATCGTATTTAGCGTTGGAATCGGCTGTAAGTAAACTCTTATTTTGATCGGCAGCCGCGGCAATTTCCGAACGTCCAGTTGCTTTCAGATAATCTTGCATTCTATAATTGTACGGGAAGATCGAAGTGGTAGCTCCGATCTCGGCACCCATGTTGCAAATAGTGGCCATTCCGGTACAGCTGATACTGTCGACACCCGGTCCGTAATACTCGACGATGGCGCCGGTGCCGCCTTTGACGGTGAGAATGCCAGCCACTTTCAGAATGATGTCTTTAGGACTGGTCCAACCTTTGAGTTCACCTGTGAGCTTCACGCCGATGACCTTCGGGCATTTGAGTTCCCACGGAATGTTCGCCATGACATCAACGGCGTCGGCACCACCAACACCAATGCACAGGCAGCCTAAACCACCTCCATTAGGAGTGTGCGAGTCAGTACCGATCATGAGCAGACCCGGAAAAGCGTAGTTCTCCAGGATAATCTGATGAATGATGCCAGAACCGGGATTCCAAAAACCAACGCCATATTTAGCACCTGCCGTTTTTAGGAAATTGTAGACTTCCTTGTTGATATCCTTAGCGCGTTTCAAATCCTTTTCACCGCCGATCTGAGCTTCGATCAAGTGATCGCAATGGATAGTAGAAGGTACAGCAACCTTTGGTAGACCTGAAAGAAAGAAATTTTATCACTTATTGTAATAATTTCGTCGATTTTATCGCGATATTGAAATGACTGATAAGTAATTGAGAAATGTTGACTTTACCGGAACTGATAAATTGCAACATCGCCATTTGCGCAGTAGCATCTTGCATAGCAACACGGTCTGGCCGCAATCGGAGATAACTGGTACCACGAACAATGTCTTGCTTGTTAGGTTCATCAAGATGAGAATAGAGAACTTTTTCGGATAAAGTCAGAGGCCGATTCAATCTGGAAAAGAAACATTATCTCAGTAATATAATTGTAATTTGTACACGAAAAAAATTCAATTCAGGCTTAGGAAAGTTTTCTCTCGCTGATCAATATAGTAACTACTCCCTTTGCTATTTTAACCAAACTTATTTTTCCATACATAGATGTTTTATATTGTACTTAACAAAGTTAAGTAATTTACCTTTTCTTGACTATTTTAAGATTTTCTTGTAGCTTGTCATAAGGTAAATAGCTGCTTGTATCAAATTTCGACATGGCCACCTTCGCAGCAGCAAAACTCAGCGGACTTACGCTGAAGCATCGTTGTTGGATATCTGCCGCTAATGCGGACAGTCTCTATAAAAAAGTAATTAAATTATATAGTTTAAGAAAACATCTGAGACAGTTTTTAAAAAAACATCCGATTTAAAAAAGAAAACTTAACACACACACAAATGAAGTAGACATAAAAGTCATGTGAACGTCAGTCAAGTTGCGTATTTTATAATCTTAATTACGTAATTAAATTTAAGATGAATTTGATGTTTACAACACTGAAATATTCATTTGTCTGAATTGATAAGAAGCGATGTCTGTTTCAAAGAATAACAATGTTTCTTCTGATAACACGCGCTGATAACAAAAATCCGCGCTGATAAAATCCATGAATGTTTTACGACCTTCGCGATTAATTCCAATAACTATTGCGTTATAGTAGATAGGTTTTGTCTTCGAAATGTCTACTTTACTTTGAGTTTGAATTTCTTGTGCTCTTCTCACCTCAAATTCATAGATATTTAACCTTGTCTTTTAAACGTCCTCGAAAAGTGAACGATATATATCACGCAGTTTGACGTACAATTACGTAACAATCTGTGCCATTTCATCTCGCTATAATCCATTTCTTATTTTTTTTGTCTATCCGAATTGTTACGTAATTTATTTACAATTGATCTCGTTATTTACAGAGCATTGACTACTTTGCACTCCCTTCTCCTTCGATGATCGATTGTTCCTTCCATTTGCACTGCTCCGAAAGATCGGAGCAGTGACAGCTTTTCGAGAAGCAACTCCGAAATGTCAATCATTTTGAATTTCGACATACATCAATAAAATATAGCGCAATTACGTGAAAGCATCTTCGGATCCTAAAGGTCAATGAGCATTGACCTCCATGTGAAAAAGAGGGGAGAAGGAAGTGCGAAACGTGTCTGTCTGTAGTGCGCAAAATTTCAGTATCCCTTGTTTTACCTGTGCACGAAGAACCCTTGTGCAATATGACATGATGACTTGTTTCTGCCTCCCGCCAAATGTGCAAACGACGTGTAAGGCGCGTGTTAAAAGACGTGTTAATAATTTTCCCTTATGGCAGCTCTTCTCGAACCGGCCACTACAAGGGAACTGTTGAAGACACGTTATGACACCAGTACTTGATTTTTGCGCCTGCGCATCAAACGACGGATGCTTTTGTATATCGAGCATTCCGACAAAACATCTTACCACATCCACAGTTGGCAGGTATCGAAAATTATATTAATGTCTCACAATGAGAGTAAATAAGCGACGTATAAAATTTTCAAATATAATTGTGACAATGTTAGCAATCATCGTCGCATTAATATTATTGCAAATATATGTAAATAAAACAGCATATTATATGATATGTTCGCAATCTGAAAACAAGCAGGTAGGTGCAGTAACAACGACTTGCTAACTCGGCCAGTTTACAATGAGCGTCACTGAGCGAATGCTGAGCGAGTATAATAAGATAAGACGGTAAGATATATAGGAAGTCAAATAAAAGATATTTATATCCCGCCAATGTTCTTTGATTTTTCTGGCAAAGTCAAGAAGATATATAAAAAAAAAAAAATCGCGTCAGTTGAGAATAAAAAATAAAGATACATGTGCACATGTATTTTTATTTGAATTTTTGTGTACGTGCGTATTTTTAAAGTGTATCTTTTGTAAAAAAAAAAATCATTGTGAAAACTTTCTGCTGCTCTCACATCAGTTTGAATACCAGCAATCGATAGTAAAGAAACGACGAGAAAATATCTTTTGTAGCTCTCTCTCTCTCTCTATTTTACTTTTTATTGATAAATGTGGTCATTTTATTTCTAGAATTATTATTAGAATATTAAGTAAAAAACATTTTTTTAATATATCAATGTTTTATTTGTTTAAAATTAAACATAAGTATATTAGTTTGCTTATTGTTATATTTTTTTCATATTATTTTACTATTTTAATTGTTCAAATCTGATGTAAAGATCAAACAATGAGAGTTTTACGAAAAAAATTTGGATTACAATAAAACATTATTTTAAATATACAATTGTTGGTCACAATTAGTTAATTAATCGTAGTTTGTTTATTTAAAAAATATTGCAATACAATTGACAAGAGCAGTCGTAACGTTTCGTAGTCAAAGCGTTGAACAAAAACCTTCATCATCGAGCCGAAAGAATTTTACTTGAGGCGAAAAAAGGATCCATTGTGTGGGATCCGATAGGTCCTTGACACAATTAATCCCTTGTAGGTGGAACTGGGCAAATTTCGACACTACTTTTGCCAAACTCGCTTATCGCCGGCGCTTACTAACAATTCGTTTACGTCAATTAGCGACGTATCGGAACGAATGGATTTATTTTCAGCTTCCTTTAAAGGTGCCGGGACGAGGTTCGTGCAGAATGGGTTCTTACAAAGTAAATCACTTGAGAAGGTCGGCGACATTATTCATCGGATTATATGTAATATCGTTGTCGTGCGACGTAAGCACGACAACAAACTGTAACAACAATTGTCGAAAGAGAAAGAACCTCGGGAGAGCGGATGGTCTAGTTGAAATCTTGAAGTGAACGCTCTGACAAAATCAGATTGCAGATAATGGCGAAAATTATATGTCACACATTGTGTTTAAGAAGAAAAAAATTTAGACTGTCTAAGGATACGCGGATGTGTCAGCGTTCGTCTTAAAAGGAAGCGAGAACAGACAGGATGTGTCTACTTTCCCGAGAGAAAAAAAAATTATGTTCCGCGTAACCTAACTTGGATCCAATTGGACCAACCGACGACGCGCCTCGAGCTGTGATGGCGAAAGTGTAATAGTTTGCTCCAATTTCCCCGAGGCTGCGTTTATCGAATGTTACACCCACGTCTCTTAACGTATTTATTCTCTTTATATCCTTCACGAGTCCGTTAATCTTCAAATTTTCCAAATTGATATTGTCTTCCTATTTACAAGCAATTGTTTTTTTTTTTTCAATATAGTTCTCTTTCCACAGAATTTTTCCTCAAATAAATAAATTTTCTTCTGAAAAAAAAACGTCGGATTTCACACTTTACAAATATCGTCGACAACTAATTTTGTTTAACGCAGAAAGCTCGGCTTAAAAACGACTTAATAAAATCTAGAGTTTTCGACTTCCTAGAATTAATTTCTTTCAAACTAGTAGTTTTCATTGCTAACAAACTGGTAAGCGTAAAAACGAGCGTAGTTTCCATAGCCCGGCGATTTCCTTTAGGCGTTCCGACGTAATCATGTCGATATGTCGCCCGGGGCACTTTGCGTTTCAATATCGGCCGAAAAATCGAACCCATATAAATCGACCTGACGTGTGCGAAAGGAAAAGGCTACATACAAACTGTCGAACACGTAGCCTCGTTCGCTGGTTTATGACTTTTTTTTTTTTTCAAATGACGATTTGATATAGAAAACGATTATACGGGTAATAGTAATTTGTTTCGATTAAATCTTCACTTGAAAATCTAATCAACGGGGTTAATATCTTTCGTTACGTTTGAATCTTTAATAACGCCGATTGCGAAAAGAAATGTTCAGCTATTGACGTAGTGGTGCGTGTCATCGACAACTTGCAGCGCGATATTTCAAACGACATGACACGAAGAAGCCGGACACAGAAAGAGACTTTCGGCGAATTCGCCAACTTGGACCGAAAACAGGTGTGTCTGGTCTTGTCTGTAACCGGACGAATAAGAAACGGGGTGTTCCGCGGAGTGACGTAATTCTGGAGAAAGCGGACGCGTGCGTGGACCGCATGTGTGCTCCGTAAAAAAGAGCAAAGGGTCTGTAATCTCCGCACACTCTCGTACAATCTTTCAATTACTTGAAGACAATTATTTGAGCTACGGAGCTGTCGCGTGTATTTCTGGATATATATAAAATAACGCGAAGCGCGCAACACCGGGGTGCGAGACGCGCATCGAAGACGCCTTCAATGACGTCGCGTGGCAGGAATCCTCGCGGCAACAGATAATTTACCGCGTTCCATGCACATTCGTATTATGCATATTACAACGCGATAATTGCTTGTATGGAATTCTATTAAGCACTTGATTACGATGATTTGTCTCGTAATTTTTCTCGGACGGTTAGCGTATCCTTTTAATGAAGAGGAGGATCGGAAAAGGTTGCGTTACGTGCATGAAATAAATCCGTGAAAGTGCGCTTGTCCGGAAAACGAGATGTACGACGATTTTTTTTTTCGATGGATGGGAAATTGTTTTGAGTAACGGTGTTCTCGAAGGTCGACTAACAAAATTGTCGTCGTTGCGATTATTTGCAACGTATAGATAAAAATTAGTTGTAACGGAGACTGAAATTTCTCTGTCTTGATTGATTTCCGGATCGTAGAAGTCGAGGCTGAAGAAATTTATCGTCATTAGAGAGACTTCGCAGATTTTCTGTAAATTAACGGTGTTATGTACATAGTTTTTTTTTTTATCGAAAACTGTCATGTAATATCGTTAATTAACGAGATCCTATACCGAAGTGAAGAGCTTATTTACTGTTGCACGACAGTGCGATATAATTGCAAAATGATCGATCGAAGTCGATAGCGGATCACTTGTCGCGGTAAAGAAACACGCTCGCGGTTACGCCCGCAGGCTTTACCGTAAAACGCCATAAAGATACTTACGTAAAAGAAGACAATGACATATTGCTACCGTAAAACATGTCGTCGCGATCATTTTTCTTCTCTCTTTTTCTTTCCAAAGATAACAGTTATTTATTTGTAGCATGAATAATAAATTCATCTTTTTTTTAAGTTTAAGTTTGGAAGAGAAGATTTCGATTTAGATGCGAAAAATTCGGATTACAATACTTTGGCCTCGCTTGGTAATTACAAATATATGCTGAAATTTTATTAAAAAAATAAATATGCAATTACAATATTTTTTAGTATTTGTAATAATTTGTTTAATGAAACATGTTTGCGTTTTCTTAAAAGTGTCCTTCGTAATTTTAGAATAAAAACTTATTTTTAGATCTTAATGCTCATTTAATTACGATTATATAAACCTTAATTCCTTGCATGTTGGCTTATATCTAATTGTTTCCTCAAAGAATTTTGGTTTGTGTCGGTGAACAAAAAGAAGACCTCGACGTATTTGTGTCATTACGAGTTTTTCTCACGAATTGTGTGACTCGATTGTGCGTTCCAATTTTGTCCTTATTAGTAGACTGGAAAAAAAAACCAGATGTCCTATGACTGATAAACCGGTTTTTAATAATTACCTCTTGATTAAAAAAAATTTCTTGTATGTGTGAAATAATTTTAAAATTTGTAAAAAACTATATCTGTATTTCAATAGATTTGATGTGAGATGGTTAAAAATAATATGGCGATCGCAAAGTCTGCATTCTATGAAAATGCAGTGCGTTAACGTATGATTCAAAAAACTAAATTAGATTGGCCCGGTATTCTCTCGCAGCCTAAGTGCTACGAGCAGGAAGGTCCCGAGTTCTCGAATCCACACTTTCGGATTTTTCCGGACCGGTCTCTTTCGGCCAAATTTACTGACTTAAATGTGCGAACTGAATCGGATCGTTTCACAAATGCTACAGCTTTGATATACAACAAAAAACAAAGTTAAATGTACAAGATGACATGCATAATTTTTGAATTCGTTACTCCACGTCTACAATGCAACGCGCGTCATGCTGAATTCTAGGATACCATACGCGCGTCATTCCGCAGTTGTCAGCGCTCGATTGTAAAAAGACTTGGCACGCCTTACTAGAACGCAATTGTTTCCTTTTCGAGTGGCGGCTGCTTTTGTTTTTACGAGTGCTGTAATTTTCTAACAGGATCCTTTCCCTCACATCGTCGTTTCGCTGCAGAAATGTGCGAGACCATCGCACGCAATTGCACCAGATCGCCCGCAGCATCCAAAGTAAAGCGAAGCGTCCTCGCTAATTGTCACTTCGTTCTTCCTTGAACAATATAACTTACGGGTTTTTAGCTAAGAATATTAAGTTGATCGAGAGAATATAAGTTATAAATAACTTTTAAATTATTCACATGTAAAGTCAAGATTTCCGCGTGTGCTTTTCTGATTACGTAAACCTCTCGTTGCAAATTACTCGAGCTAAAATTACGAATACTACGAAGAGGAATAAATGTGAGAAAAATGCGATCATAAATTTAGATAATCAATGAAAGTATTAAAAAGCGGCAGCGCGTTACATCGCGCGAGTGCGTTCTTTGAATTAAGACAATTTATTATTTTTTATTGTAACAATAAAATGATCGTTTTATTCGCTGACAAACGTGACGCAACGTATAGAAATTGCCGCAGAGTTGGCACATCGACAGATCGAACTTACTGTTGATTCATTCGGCAGTTCTTTTGGTTGGTCAGCACGCACGCTTCGAGTTGAACAATTTCAGGCATTCAACTGTCGCCTTTGCTACAAAGTTTCTCACGATCAAACGGCGATGACAAAGACAAATTGCGATTTCGCTGGAAACGTGCAACGTTACAGCAAAATTCGATGTAGGTCGTCGTAAATGTTTTTTATTTACATTTACATATATGTTAATATAAAGAGTTTAAAAAAGACACCTTGCGGTATAAAAATTCGTTTACGAAAGAGCTTCTATGGTTAGATTTTGTTTGTTTTTCTCTTCAAAGAAACAAATGCCGCTATGATGACAAAAGTTCATCGAAATTGACGTGTTTCCGATGGAGTGTAAAAAAAAAAAAAAAAAAAAAATAGATTCAGTGATGTAATCGTCGAAGAGTTAAAGAGGGTCTCATCATCGATTAGCATACGTCAATGATTAATATTGCAACGCGGATGCCAAGTCCGCGGATATGCTGCATAAGCGAGTAAACTCAAGTTGCATAGGGAGTTATACAGCAGTACATAGTTCGACATAATAAACACGCACGGCGCGACATTTCAGATGCATCGCAGATGCATCCGAGATCTTTTGATGCTCGAATTTTTCAAAACGTTTTTTTTTTTTTTTTTTTTTTTTTTTATCGAGATCGCAATCTCGGAAGCAACTCGAAGTATTCGATCATCGAGAGAGAAATCCCGTTTTTTTGTTACGTAAACTTACATAAATTGCAATTGAAAAAAAAAAAACATATTTTAATGTAAAAATTTATTTCTGATTTATTCTGACAGTGATTGAACGGCCAATCGTCATTAGCGTGACTCATTTCTGATATTCAACAACTTAGTCACTCAAGTTGTCAGAAAGATCTACTCTGCTCTGTCTTCGTGTGGATCATACACCAAGTTGCCCCGATCTGGGGCAGTGCGTGCACTCGCGATCAAGCGATCCATCGATCCCGATGGCCTCCGGTGTCACTCCCTCTTTTTTCGCTTCTCCTCCGCTCGTGCTCTCTCGAGGTACCTTCCCTTTCGATCTTTGGTCCTCACTACCATCCGGTTAAGATCGGCAAGGTTTACTAAGACAGCACACGTCTTCTGAAACTTCAGTACAAAACGCGCGCTCGAACTCGAAAGATCTTGAAGTCTCCTTCACTCGATGAAGAGAGAGAAACAGAGAGGGTGAAAAAATCTGAGAAAGGAAAACCCGATTAACTCATGCAGATTAATTCTCGATGCAATGCTCAACAGTTCAAATGTGATTTCATTTCGGTCCTCAAAATTTGACTGTGGTTTACCGCAATTTTAGTGTTTGTTTAATCAGGGGGTGAGAAGCGCGCAATATGTGGGGCCGAAAAATTCTTCTAGTGTTATTCGCGCTTACAGCGCTCGGAATAACGACGAGTAAGTAAGAATTAATAAAAGAGTGTTTTTCTAAGTGTGACTTCGTTAATTAAAAAAATCCGTTAGTATATTGTAGAGATATACAATATTTTATGACGTTTTTTTGATTGCTCATATTAAGTCTCTCTGTTATAAATTTAAATTAAATTTATTTTTTAACGAAATCTTATATAAAAAGAAAGCAGAACGAAATTATAAAACAATTATAGCAAAATTATTGTGCATTAACATATTATTAATTCGTTCATTCTTAATTAATTATTTCGTGCAAAAGAAACCGAGAACTTGAAAGCGAAATTATAGCTCTTGTAACTGGTATCTGTAAGAGAGACATACATACCTTATTAAGGGTTAAATAGCACACATCGGCGTGCGATGCGTAAAGCGATCTTCTACCGATTACATTATACATGTATCGGATACACTACGTTCTTTAAGGTCGAATTATGCCACGTGCAACTGAAGCAATCATCCTTACAAGGATGATGCTATTTATGTCGTCAATTGCGTGTAAATTATTTATTTATTTATTTTTTTAAAAGTATATATTCGATCATATTTAATTCGTATCTTGCTAAGATTATAAGAGAAATCTGCGTTGAAGCTGCGTTGAAGCTTCAAACATAAATTAATGATAAAACAAGATTTTAGTACATCATTAGAAAACTTTATCGTTTAACACACAGATCTGTTCAGCTTCATTTTTATTTTCACAAATATATAATTTTTATACTCACATTACATTAATGTTCAGTTGAACTCGCTAAGTGACATTTCGAATATCTCCATCTCAGAAGCAGTGTTTATAATATATGAAAAAACTTTACGAGCGTCACGCTATTTTATGCAACGTTACGCTCAATTATTCGCGCGATAATTGCAAATAGTTGGTAAGTTAATGTATCCGGGACCGGCGATTGTGGCAATATAAAAGCCGCTTCTGATCCTTCTCTCAATCCTTCGCGCGCGCTTCTTTCTTTTAAAGAGAATAAACAACGAGTTTGCGTGACTATGCAAACGACTAGTATAGTAACAATCACATGGCGCACTTGCGATCGGTCGATGATGTCAACCGTTGAAATTTCCACAACGAACGTGCGCGTCTTCACGTAGAGACGCGTTCTTTCCATAACGAAACACAAACATTTGTTTCAATATTTGCAGAATGTCCGAAAAGGAAAACGTCACCTATCAGAGAAATTTTCTGTTACACTTCCACCTTCAACGTGCAGTTGCTAGCTGACTCCGTATGCAGCTGCACCACTTTGGTGCATCAAAATCATGATGTGCGAAATCTCTCTATTTCCGGTAAGTATAAATTACGAGTATAGTAGAAGTATATATATATATATATATATATATATATATACAATGAAATATATATATTAATAACAAATGATATTGTTTTAGACATTACTGATTTGCGGAAATCCTTGAAAGAGATGCATCCTTCCCTCCAGTTTATAATTTCTATATTTGATCCCGCAAAAACACTCGTAAGTTCCGCGATGATACGACAAGAAGCTCTCGCTCGGATTCTTGCTGTCATAAAAGAGGTTCGGTATCTGCTAGTTTTATTTATTTTGATTTATTTTATTTATGTTTAAAAAATTGAATAATTCGAAGGTCGAACGTGATATAATTGGAACTGGAAGTAAATTCTGATTTAAATAGTGATGTTACATCATGTATAAGTATGCGAGCAATGTTACCAAAAAAAAGTTATCTATTTTTTTTAGGTAGACGGTGTGGAGATGAATATAACGGCGGGTTCTAAGGAACGTCTTTATAATTTTGTAAAAAGTTTGAAAGACGAAATGATCCGAAAGTCTTACGACAAGAGGATTTTCCTATCATTGCCTACTAAATCAGGAGACATAGCCAAACAGTTTGACCTTAAAAAACTTGTAAAGTAAGATCTTTGTAATATCTTGTTTAATTTTTATACGCACTATATACATATATAGTTTTGTCACAAATATTTATACCTTCTGGATTTCTCTTTATCAGGTATATTGATATATTTACGCTGCCAACGGACTACATGACAGACGAAGACAGTGCTTTTGTCACCTTTCACCCTTCGCGTTTGATGGGACTGTTCGATATGCTCAACCCAGACAGTTTGATAGACCTGATAAGTGGATTGGGAGTACCTAAGCAGAAGATTTTAATGACTTTACCGGCCAATGCATACAAATTTGCTTTGAAATACAAAGACGAAAACGCTCCTAGATCGGAAACTTCGGAAAAAGAGCCTGTACCGATCGATCGTAAACAGGTGTGATATAACAATATGCTTTTTTTCTTTTTTTTTTTATCATTTCAACATTATATAATTAACATTAAGAAAAATGAGTAAATTTGTTGAGAATTACTATTATTTAATAATAATTTAACTAAATTTTAATTAAATTATTTTCGAACTAATCAATCTCTATCGTAGCTTTGTAAAACTTTGAAAAACGGAAACTGGACCGTTGAACGAGATGAAGATCTTACGGCACCATACACATTTCAAAACAAAACATGGATTGCTTTCGAGGATAAAATTTCAGTTGGAATAAAGGTTTGTAAAAAGTTAAATATTTGCACGTAAAAATTTAATGATATGTCGCACTTAGATTATATTATATTCAATATTTGTTTAATTTAATTTTCAAAAAAAATGTTGTTTTTCTGACAAAAACTTAATTTTAGGGAAAATATGTGTTGTTGCGGGATTTGGCAGGATTGGGAGTGCGACATATAGAAAACGATACGAAGACCGAATGCGAAACTCCGCTCACGCAAGAAATTTTTCATTCCTTCACGGAGTTCAACAGAAAAACGAGGCAAGCTGTGCTCAGTGCGCTGGAAGATGAACTTCATGTACGTAAAGTTAGTCTTTTTTTTTGTGTCAGAATATTTCGTACTTTTGCAAAATAATTTGTTCGACATTTCAGCAAACTCAGTTTTCGTATCCGAATCAAGCGACAACGTCTAGCTTTCGTGTTGTTCGTGTAGTAGATACGCAGGGGCATATCCGAGCTGTACGCGAGAGCACACAAACCGAGTTTGTTTGTAGGAGACAAGGCTACTTTGTTCATCCTAAGAGTTGTAATAGGTATTGATAATAGTAATATAAATTATTTATCGTCATTAAAATATATTTAGAAATCAGAATATAAATATAAGAACGAATATCGATGTCACTATGTATTTAATCGTTCGTAGATTCTATCGTTGCGTGAAGTTTAATCAAGAGGTGGAAAATTATTCCGTTTTCGAATTCGATTGTCCGGCCGGCTTGTCGTTTGACGAGCGCACAGAAGTTTGTGTTTGGCCTGGCTCTTTGCCTCAAGGTTCACCGTGTCCTGGTAGCAGCGAGATTGCTCCCGTTGCTCCAAAGAGATTCGAATGTTCTAAATCTGGTTACTATGCGGATCCACAAAACTGCCGATGGTTCTTTTCTTGCATGGATTTAGGTATGTCATAATTAATACGTCATGAAATACATATTGTTCGAAATTGCATAATTAAAGAAAATATTATAATTAAAGAAATTTATTAAACATTATTCTTATCATTCTAGCCACTCATGTAATTATCTCTAAGTTTTTCTTTAATAAATAAAACGAAGAGAGAAATTTTTATAACAAGATATAATTATCTTCAACAGGTGGACCGGAATTAATGGCGTTTGAATTTCGCTGTCCGTACGGTTTGGTTTTTGATGAGCAAAAATTAGTATGCGAATGGCCCTGGTTGGTTCCAGCTTGCTCAGAGTCCGGATCGGCTTACACTAGAACAGAATACGATTACAGAGGACATTCAGCAGGCACTTCTCCCGGATTCGGTGGCGGTAGTTACGTAACTGGTAGTCTACCGGAATATTCTGTCACAGGTGGAACTGATTACTCCAACGTAGACTATTCTAAAACTACCAATACCGGTATCCATGGAGTAAATTACTTCGGATCCACCGCAGGACACATCGGTGGACACACTGGCACTTCAGATTCTGTAGGATTATCTCATGGTCAAGCTAGTGTTGATTATACTCAATCATCTGGATACAGAGGATCCTCTATACCGACATACTACGGATCATCTGACATTGGTTCGGTATCTCCTAGTATAATCAGTGGAGGACAAAGTAACACGAGATATTCAACATCGAGTGACAAAGTTAACAGTGGACATACTATATCCACTCATCAAATTGGCACAGGATATGCAAACACTGGATCACTGGGAGGAATTGTTACGGGTTTCTCTGGATCAACGGTTCAAGACTATTCCGGAAGTACTAACGGAAGTCATCATTTCTTGGGCGAACACGTAACTTATTCAGGGGCACCTGTATCGGATTATTCTAGTCCTGGAGGAGGATACACAGGATACACAGGAAGCGTCGGTGTAACTAATTCAATAGTAGATACGGCTAGTCATTTAAAACCAGGAACAAACTATTTCGGATCTACAGGACAGTCCGGATCATCTGTCGGTGTCTACGCAGGATCTACTCCTAAGTATTCTGATTCGAGTTTATACAAAGGTTCCGACGTATTTAACGTCGGCGGTCATTCAACTTCTAATGTCTACTCGGGAGCGACCGAACGTCGGCCATCGCATGGTGCAACATTTGGAGTTAACTCTTATCCTGGAACTATCGGCGGTATTGATTTTACCGGATCGATTAATAAAGAATACACAGGATCGAATACGCAAGTATATGGAGATACAAGCGGTGCAGGATATTCTAAAACTGCGGGCGCAGGTAGTTCTACTGGATTTGGTGTAAATTTGTCAACTAACACTGGAATACATTCAACACTGCACAGTTCGACAAGCTCAGATCGAGTCACGGGAACTGATTTCATCAGTGGCTCTTCAAAATACGGATTAACTTCAGGAATTTCCACTATCTCAGGTCATAGTGGTAGTGCGACTGCTGACAGCGATCATTTTATAAGCGGTAGTACAGCATCTTCGGGAACAACAAATACAGGAATAAGATATAACAATGAGGATGGATATACAATTCCGGTATTTATACAACATGGAGAACCGATCTATCCCTTACCTGGAACTGGAGTGAGAGATCATACTGGAACGACTGGAGCAGGTGGAATCAGCGTAACAAATGCGAGACCTAATTTTAATATCAGTATTTTTGGCAATGAAATCCCTACTGGCTACAATATTCAGAAAGGAACTACTAATACAATTTTGACTGGAAGTAGTATACAAGAAGGTATTTTTACCGGCGACTCTTATACGGGAACTGCTTTTAGTCACGGAAACATTCCTGGAGCAGTGTCAAATCCTTCTGTTAATCAAGGTGCTGTTTTAACCGGAGGAACTCAACCCGGCTATGTTGTGACTTCTTCCGGAACATCTGGATATGTTACTGGAGACGGAGTGAAGACTGTAGATGGCGGATCAGCTAGTTTAGGAACATTAACATATGGGACACCAACGCCTGCAATTTCATTAACAGGTCCGTCAACACCCGGCACCGTTTTGAAACATGATATCACCCCGGGTGTTATTATTTCTGGACAAACTGCTCCTGGAATATCTGTAGGATATTCTACTCAACCAGGAATTATTAAGAGTTCAACTGGTCCACAATCAACCTATCACGGTATTGGCGGTATCAATACTGTTACGGGAGGATCAGTAACTTCAAACAACATTCAGAGTGGAGGAGTACTGTCTACGAATCTTCGAGATTATAAAACCGATGAGGGTCATAGCACTGCTACATTTAATGTCGCTTACGATACCAACAAGTATTTGGAAAAAGATATTCCAGACTATAGACCAACTAGTGCAACTCTTCCCGATATTATCGTACCTGGAGGTAGGATAGAAGGTGGTGGAGGTGTTGTTAGTTCTACTTTAGCTCCAGATCGTGTCGCTACTGCAGTGTCAGGATATTCTCCGACCAAATCGGCTGTCTTTACTCCAAGTGGATTTACGAAGACCGGTCCAACTAGAACAGGTATAACCACTGCTATTCTCGGAGGTGGTGGCAGCTATTCTATAAGCACAGGTGATCGTCGGCCTACTTTCAATCCCGAAAATATCAGTGAGAAAGCATTCGAAGGAAATGTTGCTGGATATACTAAGACATCATCTATTAATAATGCTGCTGGCAGTGTATCCGCTACTTTGACACCAACCAGTTATTCCTCAACAGTTGCGCCAGGTGGTAGCGTCTCACAATCAGTTCCTTCTGGATATTCGTATCCCAAGCCAACTGTTCAATTGGGAACCAGTGGTGTAACATTCCCTTCATCGTCGATTTCACCGATTAGAGATTATTCACCGGTTACGACGCCAACGCCATTTGGAAAAATCGACGGATCATCGGATAATGTGTTCGGATTTAAGATACCTACTGTGTCAACTGACCGCCGCGTACCAATATCGACGATCACGCCTACGATTTATACCACCAAATATCCAGACACTTATAAATCGACCCTTTATGAAGCAGCCATCCCGTCAACCGTATCGACCGTCAAGCCTCTTATTGACACCGATTACAAAACTGTAGTTTCCACGAATATTCCGGTATCAATATCGACCGATGATCGCTTCATTCAACAAACTGACATTTCGCAAACTGGTTCGATAGCCACGTCTAGTATCGGTGTTGGAAAAGTACCTTCCCAACGTCCTGTTTTCTCGACGGTTTCGACCGGCCAGAAAGACTACACTTCTTTTACTTCACGTCCAATAAGCTCAGAATATCTTCCTGCAAAACCGAGTAAGTCCGGTACGGCCACTTCTACCACGAAGTATGACATACCTGCGGTGACTCAGCAACCAGAGCTCGGAGTAACGTACAAGAAACCATCATCAGTTCATGAAGGTCCTTTTTCGGTCATATTGCCTACTACGTTCAGACCTTCCGATGTGTATTATCCTGATCAAGGATTTACATCCCCGTCTTCCGTAGAAACCACTCCAAGCGGTGGTTCTCCGATAAACTTGGATATTACGAGAGACAAAATTGACAAGTTAATTACTAATTACGACAGAGGCACTGTCAAATACACGCCGAGCGTGTACGATGACTTTACAAGCTCAGGATTTGATTCAACCAAGACCTTCTCCTCGTCATCATCGTCACCCTCGAAGTCTTCGTTTTCTGTGAAAACCGGCGGCACTCTTGGCGTTACAACACCTAGTTTCAGTCCGATATTGTCGTATGAAGTCACCACGAAGTCTCCCGAAGGCAAGGGCAAAGTTATCGTCAAATGGAGCGATCTTCATCCACTTCTTCTAGGCAAACTCGGAGCGGAGTGCACGTGCAAAGCTGATCCTTTTGCTACTCTTCGAGGTCCGATAAGAAAGTTAATTGATTCTTCGAGAGGAAAAGTGGATCTAGCCAACTACGACGAGTCTGAAATCTACGTCGATCTTGAGAACGACAGTGGTTCCAAAGAGAACGATTATATTACTGATTATGGTCATTCATCGCCGCAGCCGTATAAGCTTAGTCCGCTTAAGACGACAAGCGTCACGACGGGCTCAACGAAACTGCCATCGTCGTCTTATTTATCTGTGCCTTCAACGACTCTTAGTTCGAGATATTTCGATATTTCTACTGGAACATTCGGAAAAGCTGATGAAGAATCTTCTAGATTGCAGATTGATGTTCGAACTGGCAAGAAATTAACAGACATTAATACTTCACTGAGCACTTCTGATGAAAGAAGAGAAGAAGAAGATGATGATCCTGATCAAATTATTGACGGTGCGACCAATTGCGCCAGACCAGGTCTTTTCAGACACCCAAGTCTCTGTAACAAGTTTTACGCTTGCCATTGGGATCAATGGAAGAAGAAGTTCACACTCCACATCTTTAATTGTCCAATTCATCTGACATTCGATTCAAGTGCGAGCGCATGCAATTGGCCGAGTAAAGGCCCAACTTGCCAAGCCGACAATTTATTAGTTTGAACTTGTTAGACACTTATTATCGCTCAATATCTCAGCGCGCCTTTTTTATATTTACATAACATTAATTTTTTTAATCTCTTGTATATAACAACAAACAATAAATTAATGTTCTTCTTGTTTTTAAAATTTGCGGCTTAAAAATGAATTTTTACTCAAACAATGAGATGTTGCAAGTAATTCTTAAACGAGAGATCTACTTTTACTTTCACGCAAACCGGTTTCTCGGTCTTGGAGATCGATTGATACTTTTGTTTTGAGTTGATCTTGAAACCCAAATTCTTTTTCCATTTGCATTGAATAGCACTGATCAAGAAACACAGTAGTACCTCGCGCCAACGAAGTCGCGCTCGAACGGCGCGAGGCACTCGTTCCTCTTGTACGCGAAATTCATGCGATTGAGAAGTGAAAAAATTTTCATGGATCAATATCTCAAGAATGATTAAACCGATCAATTTTTTACGTTTTTAAAGACACGTGATTACAGTAAAGTCACGTGTTGTTTTTCCTCTTCTTTCTGTCACGCGATTTTGCTTTAATCGCGTTTTTCAAGACACGTGACACGTGACTGAAGTGAAGTCACGTTACTTTAATCACGTGTTGTTTTTTACTCCACCTTTTCTCTATTTTTCGAGTTTGATTTCTATGCGTTATTTCTGACACTTCTCATAAGTGTATTATATGGTTTGTAAATATCACATCGCAATGAATTCTTTAGTGTCGTGGAGTAAAATTGTGGAAAAGTTTACGTTTGTTGAGACGTAAGGTGGAGGCCAAATTCAAGGTAATCAAGTTGCGGACTGTGGGAAAGCGTTGGCAAAGTGAAAGTACTTCGCGTTTATCGAAACTGCAAAAACAAAAAAACAAAAAATTGTCGATCATCATCAACGTGTGCGTATATATATTTTTGTACGTGATAAAATTTATATACATATATGTAAATATATTAAGTAAAATTTCTAAAAATTATGAAACACATTAGTTGCGTGAAAAGCGTAAGAAAAATATCAAGCTATGTGCTTTCTTAATGTATATGTATATAATATTATATACATATTACATACATGTTTGTTTTAATTGCTTATCATTTTTTTCGTAATGATATCCAAACATATAAAATATTATTTATTCGTCATTTATAAAGAAAGTTTAGCGATAAGTAGTCAGTATATATAACGTTAGTTCTCATTTTTTCTTACAAGTCGAACAAAACTTTTGTTTGTCAAATAATCTATTGTAAAGTATTTTAGAAATATTAAATTCGTGAATAAAACATATTTTTGTTGAGTAATCTTACCTTGTTTTTATATATTAAGAAATAGTTGTAAAGTTCTAGAAACTTTTTTTTTGCAAAAATAACAATATCAAGGTAAAAAAACATATTTTATCCTCCTCTCTCTTTATGTTTCAATAGATATTTTATTAAACATTTATTATTTTTGAAATAAAAAATTAATTGTTCTTGTCCGTATATTATTTTAAAAACTTGTTGATTGTTGTACATCTATAATTTCTTTAATCACTTTCAAATAAGAAAAAAAATTATACAATCTTTGTTTGCTTTCCTTTCGCGGGTAGAGGTAGGAAGTTATCGTTTTGTGACTACCTAGCCGCGGCTAACGTGCCAATCGACGACTGGAGAAGGGTCATGATTACCAATCAGCGAGAAAGAGCAGCGAGTGGAACGAGATGTAAAATGAAAGAAAAGGCTGGTGACCGGTGAACGATTCACTAGTACAAGCTAGGAGGTGATATAAAGGCGCACGCGGCTCTGATTTGGTCTGATTTGGTCTGTAACACGGGAGAACTAGTTTGATAGCGGGAAGTCCGTCGCTGCCACACCACTTTTTACCATCATGTAAGTTTACTATTAGTTTACTATTATTGTATAATTACACTCAGTGGTGATCTTTCATTGTGTTTAGACGATATAATCTTGCTCTTGTCGCTATAAAAATGTGCAATTTTCCTTATTTGAAATATTCAGACATTTGATCCCAAAAAGAGAGAGACGTTATTATAGTATCATTTCATTTCATAGATCGCACGTTATGATTCGAATTCCTCAGTAACTTTTACGCAATTTTTTGAAATAATTATGTACGCTATAATATAATTGTTTACAATAATAAGTATTTTTATACGCAAAAAATTGTATTAAAGACAAAATATAAAATATTAAAAGTCTACGATGACATTATAAAAAAAAAGTAAAAGTAAAGGACAGAGAGACCCCTGACCGAGAAGTAGCCGCGGGCAGTGAAAGTAGCGCGAACCGCGACTTGAACTTTACTTCTGCGAATGGTCGCACTGGCGATTATAAACGTTAACCGAGAGAGCAAAGAGAAACGATATAAGTATAAAAAAATTTTCCCGGGCTACTCCCACGTGATGCGTTGCGCAAGAACGTGTTGTCGCCTCGACTGCACTTGCGTCTCGGCATTATGGTAATTCCGAGTATCGTGCTTATTGCGCAGTTTTAAAGTGTACTTCGCACTTTTCTCATCTCGAATGTATACATCCAATTATAATCATCAGTAAGAGCTTCATTTTAGTGAATTAACATAGCTGCGAATTATAAGTTGTAATAACTTGTTGTCTAGTACGTATCAATGAAGTTTCATATTCTATATCTTATAAATAGGGTGGTGTGGGCGGTGTTGATATTGGCAGCGGCCGCGTTGATCGATGCAGCGGTACCAGATCCACCGGAAAATCAGCCTGGTATCACGACGATCGGTTCCAAAAAATTAGCGACTGCCGCCGACTGCGCCGGAGTCGTCGCCTTCTCTGCTACTCAAGGATCGGTGCATGTGGGTTATAATTAATGTCATGTTATTAATTTTAGAAATTTTACATCTGAATGAAAGATCCGTATTTTTAGATAGAATATAATGTATCGATGTATATCTTGTTCAGGAAGCCAGACTCGTACTTGCCGACACTCTGGTGGACAAAGGAGTCGGTTATGCAGCGGAAACGGGGATTTTCACCACGCATTGTCCAGGCCTCTATCAATTCAGCTTCGCCGGGTACGGTAGCACGGACCTGCGGCTAACCTTGAAACGCAAACTGAACAAATCCGACAGTTGGAGACCGATTGTCAGCGTTGGTCCAGGCGGAGGAAGCAATCTCGTACTATTGGACACCGAAGCTGGTGATCAATTCGCTGTCTTCGTTGAGTCCGGCAAGATTGCCGACGGGGCCACTTTCACGGCCCATCGCGTTTACAAAAGATAAGCATCTGAGAAAAAAGATGAGAACGCTCCAGCAAAATCTAAATGTTGTGCGAATATCGGAAATATTTTTTACGGTCTCATTTCGAAGGCTTTATATTTGAAAAAGTTTATAAAATTTGTAGTTCTAAAAATTTCTCGAGATAAATTCGATATTCTGTGATAGCTACTTTTCTCCTTGCGTTTTCTTCTTTGATTTTTATCTTTCACTTTGCGCTTTTATTAACTCTCTCTTTTTATCAACTTTTCTTTCTCTCTCTTTCTCTTTGTTTTTATAAACTTTCTCCTATTCGTTTTTCTGTATATTTTATTGCTTTTGTCTTCGCTATAATGACGCAATTAGCAATTAACTTTCTCTCGCTCGATATTTACTTCTTCTTTCTTATACCTCGTAAAATTATTCACATTTCCACTTACTACTTACTTTCTAGACTTCATTATTGTTTTTCTGCTGGCTTTACTTTCTTTCGTTCTTTTTTCGATGTCATCTTTTTTATCTCTTTCTCTCCTTTTCTATTTGTTTTCACTTACTGTTTTCACTACTGATACTGTCTGCTTTTTGTTATTTCATTGACAATTTCTAATTTTATTTCATTTCAGTTTTTTTAGTTTTCATTTTCTCTGTTGCTTTTTCCTTAAAAAAAAAACCTTATACTTTATACTTTTTTTATTGAATTCTACTTGCACATCTTTTACTTTACAAAAATATTATCTATTATCTTCTTTTTTTATTTTCTTTGTACATGTGTGCCACTGGTAATTTATGTTATACACATTCTGTGTCGGTGTTTTTATTTTCATCTCTTTTTAACTGTTGAACTTTTCAATTCTATCTGTTTTTCTACTTGTCTCGCTTTATTATACATCAAAATCAATGTCGTATTATCATTCGCTATCACAGCAATTACATTGAAGAGCTTTGTCAAATTAAAAAAAAAGATTGTCCATTAGAAACGATGGAGAAAAGCGTGATCATTTAAATAACAACAGAACACGTGCACACATCTGCGGCGAACAGTGCGATTTATTTTTTTTTTTTATATTTTTATTACAATTATATCAATATAAGAAACGTTAACACAATAAACAAAGTTGTATTCGTACTTTTTTTACCTTCCAAAATGTTTTAGATAGAGCCAACTTAACATTTTTTTAAATGATTTTCTAACATTTACATACAGTTTTCTTTGGAAATAACACGAAGAAGAGGTTTCTATAACACCGTAATCTCTTTTCGAAAGTCAAATGTTAAGTTCGACATTTCCGATTTCAACTTCTTTATAGTTTTTGAGCACAGGATACACCTCTTCTTCGAGAAATTCGACGACTTGTTTGGGCGCTCTGCCAACGAAGCTCGACGGGTCCAGCAAATCGTCCAATTGAGGCAAAATCGGCGCGAAGTACGGATCTTTCTTGATTCTTTCGACCAGATCGTTATCCAAGCCATGTTGCTTCACTTGCGCGCCTGCTTCTTGCGACAATACGCGTATCTTCTCGTGGCAAACCTAAATGATTTCAAAAACTTATTCAAATTTTCACATCATTAAGAAAACATGGTCGCACATTAAAATCTTTTCATTTTTTATTCACCTGTCTATCGCCGCCAGCTTTCACCATAGCCATTATCACATTCTCTGTGGACATGAAAGGCAATTCCTGTGCCACATGTTTAGCGATGACTTTCGGATAAACGACTAGTCCTTCCGTGATGTTCTCGAGGGTCATCAAAATCGAATCGGCCGATAAGAAGGCTTCCGACAGAGTGAGCCGACGATTTGCCGAATCGTCCAACGTTCGTTCCATCCATTGGACCGCCGCAGTATGAAGAACATTGTTTACCAGTGTCATTAGATGCCGCGCCACGCTGCAACATCTTTCAGAGCGCATTGGATTTCGCTTGTACGGCATCGCACTGGAACCTATTTGCGTGCTCTCGAAAGGCTCTTCGATTTCCTTCATGTTGGCGAGAAGACGAATATCCGTGCAAATCTAAATCAATTAAAAAAAAACAAAACATATATATATATATACAATTTAAGATCAGTACGTCGTGGTGTCATTTTACCGGATATGTCTCGATTAAGTATAAATGCAAGGAGAGAGAGAGAGAGAGAGAATTAATTAATTAAACTTACCTTGTGAACGGTTGAACCGAGTGAACTCAACACGTTTAAACACTCTATATCGACTTTTCTGCTGTAGGTTTGTCCGGTAACGGCGTAGTGCTTCTCGAAACCTGCCATTCTGGTGACTAGCATATCCAACTGCTTCACTTTCTCATCATCGCCTGTAAATATTCGTTTTTTTTTTTATTTAATACAAGCTTTCACTCTCTGCGCGCGCCACATAATATCTTTTCACAAATTAATTATATTATTAATGCTCTTCTTGTTTACCAACCGTTAAAAAGCTGTAGGAAAGACGCTTGAGTACCGGTGGTGCCTTTGACTCCGCGAAATCTGAGATCGTTCCTGGCACGACGGATGGCTCTTTCGTCCATCAGTAAGTCTTGAAGCCACAGCGTCGCTCTTTTGCCGACCGTAGTCAGCTGCGCCGGTTGAAGATGAGTAAAGCCCAATGTGGGCAATTTGCGGTTCTCGAAAGCAAATTTTGCCAGACGTCGTATCACACCGGCCAATTTTGGAAGCAGTATGTCAAATCCTTGGCGGAGAGTCAGGAGATCCTACAGAAAAAAAAAAGAAACAATATTGACGCGAATTAATTGACGGCCTAAGTTGAAAACATGTACGGAAATTCATCAACAAAACAAAGTTTCTGATATTATTGTCTTGTGCGCGTCAATTGTTATTGTATAAAATATATGTAAAGAATAATACAAAAGAGAGCATACCGTATTATCGCCCACGTAGCAGCTGGTCGCGCCGAGATGAATAATTGGCGCAGCTAGCGGACATTGTTCACTGAATACATGAACATGAGCCATCACATCGTGTCTGGTCGCCTTTTCTTCTTTGGCAACGGCCTCGAAGTCGATGTCATTCACACAAGCCTCCATTTCGGCGATCTGTTCCGGTGTGATGGCCAGACCGAGCTCCTAAAAAGTCATTGTCGTCGATTAACATTTTCTGAATGAGATTTTTCTTCAGATTTCTCGGGAGAAATTTCGCTCCGCTAAAATTCAGACGAAAACGCGACGAATGCTTCTTCCAGATGTATCCAGTTTCTATTATCTCCTGATAAAGTCGCGCGTGTGTGTGAAATTCTTCACAATATATTCTTATCCCCCTTTTCTCATACTCGTCATCAGATTAGATAAAGAGGGCTTGGTTCGGTCTCTACTAAAACGCGACGTACGTATCATTTCAAACGGTTAAGTTTCACAGGTGAAAAACTGGTGCGAAAAAGTTCAAAAACATGGTGTCTCTGGAGACTATTGCGAGCATAGTGCTCAAAGTGCTAAAATTGGTGAGAAGATAGATAGATTTTGATATTGCGTAAATCGTAAGCGTGAATAGTGTAAAACAAACACCGAAGAAAGTTCACAGAGTGTTCCGTACTCAAGACTTTTGTTCGATTTGAGATGAATTTTCCGGATTGGGATTAACAAAGTATCGAAATATACAATTATAAGCGATGTTAAAAGGATTTCAGGATCTTCAAGTAAAAATCTGTAGTGATATGTACAAAATAGACGAGACACACACACACAAGAGTGACCGCATTTCTTTTTATTCGAGTTTATATAACTTGCCTTTTTTTAACGAAAAGTTTCAAGTGCGATAAAAAAAACCTATTTAAAAAATATTAAAAACTTACGAAAAACAATTGAAACCGATATGATATTTTCATTAAAAAATGTGCAAAGAATATTATATATTAAGTATTAAATGTTGTCATTGTCAAATGTTGTCAAAATAAATTTGACAAGTTGTTTTACGTAATATAAAAAAGCTTTCTTTCGCGCAAATTAATAATATTACTTATATTGCGTTATACAAGTTACAATATTAAAGAGATACATTAATGAAATATCTTGAAAAAAAATATATTGAAACAATATAACAAAAGTGTCAATGTAAAATCTTTATTAAGTCTGACGTAATTTATAATTAGTAATAAATTACTTAACGCGGCTACGTAGGTAGGGTAATGATTTTTTACAGAATTATAACTGATAAAACGACGTGAACTGAGAAACTGTCGTACACTCATTCAAGGGACACACTTACGCGACGTATGAATCATATCAATTGCCCTTATCGTTTCGTGATAACGTGCGCAGTTTCGCAACGATACACTGCTTTTATAACTATAGACTAGAAACTTTCTATGATATAATAATAAGAATTTTTTATCATATTTTCATCGTATTTTTTTTAATTATTTTGTAATTTTCAAACTGCGTTTTAAATATAGAGTTTACACTTTTTTGTATTTATTTATACCAGTTTCTCTCTTTTTCTATGGTCGTAAATCGAACTTTTACTAATATCAGTTTTAAATAACTGTTCATCGTCTTCTATATAAAGCACAATTATCTGATGCTATATTTTATTTGTCATGTATTAAGAAAAATTTATTCCTTGAGAAAATAAGAGCAAGAGAGAGAGTAACAGAGAATGTTGCTTTATCGAAATTATTCTTAATTAGTCGCTGCACTTTGCACACATTTGCTATTTATGAAACACATATTTATCAAAATTGTTTAATTTGCAGGTTCTCAACCTTATTATTATAATTCTATATCGTACGGGATATGGTGGAGAATTTTTAGGAGTCGGAGGCACATGGAACTTGAATGAAGATAAAAATCCTGATGCCGAAATTGTCGCTTCTGGCGTCTTCGTTGGTTTCTTCATCTATACGAGTGTAGTACTTATCAGTTACTGTTTTGGAACAACAGAGCAGAAAAAGACCCTTGTAGTAAGTGTGATTGTTTCCTTTTCGAATTATTATCTTAACGCACACTTTTAAAAAGATTTACAAAAAGACAATATTATACTTATTTAAACTTTACTATCGTTTTACAGGAAATTATTATGAATTTTACCGGAACGTTTATGTTCGTGGCTGTCGGTGGAACAGCTCTACATTACTGGCACGGTTATCAAAACGATCAGAAATTTATATATGATACATCTGAAAGACAAGTAAGTCGATTCGCGTGAATTTAATGACACTTTAAAATTACAAAAGTAGATTTTCAAACGATTAAAGATGCGCAAGTATTCTTATGTAAGAAATAGTATAATAATTTTAAATTACACAGAAAGTATATAATGAGAGACAAGAAATATCTTAATTTATTTTTATCTCTATTTCTGCATAACAAATCATCGATTGTTTTACTTTTTTAATAAAACTAAAAAACTAAAATTCAATGATTTCAGATTGGCTTAGCTGTGGGCTCGCTGTGTGTCATAGAAGGCGCAATGTATTTGGTGGACTTGATATTAAGCTTCTTACATTACGCTAAAGATGAATTCAATTAAAGACAAGAGTATTGTGAAATGACATCACTGACATAACGAGTACATTTTTTTTTTTTACATTTTGTTCTACCAAAATCAATTTGTCTTTTATAGCAAACAATTCATATCGAGTGTCATAAAAAAAAAATCTTGTAGGTTGAACAATCGCGATCGCGCGCGCGCGCGGATACTTCTCATAAGAAAAAGTATGTGTTAGTCATACGTTTGTCGTAAGATTTCTCTTTGCAGAGAGTGTGAACAACCTTGTCTCTATTCAAAAAAGAAACAAGGTCTTCTCCCATTGCACTTTTTTTTATATACATATATATATTTATTCACATACAGATTTCCATTATACAAAACTATGTGTATCAAGTAATCAAATTTATTACAGAATTTTTATAATAAAACGAATTAAAATATATTCTGTACGTGCGTACATGCCTTTTCGAATAGCTAAAACAACACTCTTCATTGGTCATTTTCATCTATTCGTACCGTCTTATACGAATATCCAACAAATTGCATACACGGAGTGTTTAAATGAAAATTTATTCTTCCTCGAAACGCGCGTACTTTGTTCGCTCGTAAACGCGCGATAATTCATATCGGACAATGGTTTAAGTGCGTGTCCCCCTTATTTTCTGAGACTTCGAAATCGTAAAAGAAACCGAAGAAACGTAATAAAGAGAAAAAAAACGTAAAAAAAAAACTACAAGCTCTTTTTAATCCGAGTAACTTCGTGGCACATCCCTTTCTACCGGATGATTCCATCACGAGCTCTAAGATCCCATCGAGCGCACCAATTAATCTACTTGACCTGGCGATTGTCGCGGATGACCGACACGATTCCACACCCACCTACCAAGCCGCGTAATCACGCTAATTATGCAAGTCGCGTCTAATTTGACTTGAGAGTAATAAATTACAATATAACAAATTTACACATGATGTACTTGAAGAAATTTAAAGAGCGGAATTAAATTTCCGCGATTAAAAAATCAATCGTGATCGCATACAAAACGTACGCGCGAGCGCGCGCACACAACTTTTTCTAACGTAACTGCGTATATTTCAAATAAAATGTTAAATGACATAACACGCGCTCATAACATTCTGAATAAGAAAACTGCATTGATTTGCTGACATGGCAGTACGCATTGTAAATGTTTCAATGAGGACAAGTTGACATAGATGTCTGGTATCGTAATGTGCAAAAAATAGTGAAGAATTGTGGCGAACTCGTCGTAGAAAAGGTCGTAGAAACGACGTGTGTGGATCGATACGACGATTCGCTTCTTCCGGTCGGCTGAGACAAATATATCCGTCTGTATACGAACCGCAGATAGATCTGAAATCGTATGTTCTCCCATCGCGATCAGAATTTCTTTTCCAACGCGCAGTTCCGGGGTTTGCATAACCGCGAACAGATAATTCAAATTGCAGCGCATACAAAATTATCGTCGTAACAAATTCACAGTAAAAATTTTTATCAATTAGGATCGCGCTCACGCAAATGCTTGTCTCGAACTAAAAATAACGACGTAATTTACGTGTGCAACGTAATCAACACACGTGTTTGCGTGTAACATAATCGCGCGACTTTTCAATACGCACGGCAAGCCAAGAGCGCGTTGCAACACGCGGAATTACGCGACTGTGTCCTTGCACCGCTGCAACGTCAAAATAATACGTGTCTCTCTCTCTCTGTTTCTCTCGTTTGAAACAGGATCGAATTTCATTTCCGACTAAAGCCAAAGTGTTTTTTTTTTTTTTTACCTCGCGCAAATGTTTTAGTCTTTGCGCGCGCGCGCGCGTCCTATATTTTGTCTCCCTTTTTCTTTCACGGGATTTTTATAATATGTACAGTGATAAGATGGTACAATCTCAAGTGATACTATCCATGAAAACGTTGCGACGACAATTCGAATCGCGTCAAGCTAATGATGCATCGTCGTTATTCGCATTCCACGGATGACGCATCAGGGCGTGCGCGTGACAAAAAGAACCTGGTGCGCACCGATGAGACAGATTTAACGATACAGAACACATATTTCGAGTAGACAAAAACGCGACCGGAAATCTGACGATGTCAAACGCTATCGTGCGTGAAAGAGTCTGACCTCGATGCGTTTCTTGTTCTTTCTGAATACACGTGTAGTGTTCGTGTATATAAAGAAGTGCTCGACACCTATTTGTTGAAAATCTCTTTTTTATTACACAAGTACACGTCTCGCTGATGATTTTTAATAAATATATATTTTAGTGTGTATCTTGAACTTTCCAAAATTAGCGATGTGTTACGTCATCACTACGCACGTATCGGAACGTGTTTTACTGTGCCTTGATACACGCGAGAGAGAGAAACTCTCGATGATGAAATCCAGGCATCGTTTAAACGGTGCCTTAGTATATATCGGAACATTGATTCTTTACCTTCAGTGTGGCTTAGGCGCGACTTGTTCGCGCGTGAAATATGTGTGGTACTTCGCCTGCGCGAGAATCGTAAGCTCGTGCAAGTATCGCGTATCGCGTGTACACGTTCTGCGTTTCAGTCCGAGCTGCACCGTTGCATAGCGCGCGGCACGTACCGCGCGTCGCATCATCGTAAACGCGTCACCGTTAATTCACTTCTGATCAATTGTGCGCGGAATAAAAAAAAAAAACACGGAAAGGAACACGCTACTCCGTAGAGAATTCTCTTTTCTCGAATAGAAGTTAAAAAAAAAAAAAATAGAAAAAAGAAAAACGCGCGCGATACACTTGTGTGAACATTTCGACGCTTTTGAAATTTGATTTTTTTGAAGCAGTGTATATTTCCGATACGAGTTGGGAAACAGGAGACATGCAGAGTGCAGTGTTACGTTGCAGTGTAATTTATTGGTGAGGAGTGCGCGCGGAGCAAGAGGCGACACGTGGACGGAACGCGTCTCAGGTGAATCAATGAAAGCGAAGTATTTGTTATTCAACGTACTACTGGAGACCTACATATTTAATTAAAACGAGTTTCGAGTCGCGCGGTATCGCAGCACGACTGACTCGCCGATCTGACTGCGTAATAATCTTTCGTTTTTACAAAATTAGAAAAATGTGAAGAAAAAATTTTTTTTTATTTAATTTTTTGTTAAGAAAAATTGCGACTTGAAATTACAAAGTACAAGTGCGCAGCAAAATATTCCACGTATCTTATCGTTTGTATAATACGCGTTTCTTATTCTTTTACTGGCGTCATATAAGCCGTCGCTTTTCTTCACGACTAATACAACCCTTCGAATTACGTGCGCCTCCCCTGTGCGTCGATGTCTATCGCGTTTCTCGTTTTAGGGTCGCCAGAAGAAGAGGGGTGGCGCGCATAGCGTACACACGGGGATAAGAATCGATCGTCGTATCGAATCGAGGTTGAAAATCCTTTCAAACTGGGCGACGGAAGAGGTAAACACCGAAGAGTCAGGATGGCGGACGAGAGTCAGCCAAGCCAACGACCGGCTCCCAGAGATCACAAAATCTTGAGTCATTTGCCGATCGCTATCAAAGTGCTCGAAGTGGCAAGTATCTTCAATTGAGATAGATTGCAGTAAATTGGGAGCGCGTTTCGCATTCTTGACCGAAATCTCTTCTCGAATACAGATAGTGGCCATTTTCGCGATTGGTTTGGCGGTCGATCCGCTAAACTCGTTCCAGCGGATTTTCAACAAGCCGCGATTCAAGCTGGACGATGCCGCCACTATTTACATATCGGTCGCCGGCTATATTCTGATCAATTCACTCTTCGTCATTAGCCACATGCTGGGTGATCGCGTGCCAAAAAGAACGGTAATATATTTTTAATGTCATAAATTTTCAAGTGATATATTTTTAACGCTTTTGCGTATATCTCATCATTCTCGTGACACGTTTCTCGGCTTCTTTCTGCACAAAGAAAAAATGAACGACTATGCTTTCGCTTATGTTGTAGCCTATAGCTATACAAGTTATACAAGTTATACAAGATTTCAAGGCTGAATCTTTACAATCATTAATTTTTTATTGTCATTCGATAAATAGACTTTTTTTGTCGAAGTAATCATAGAAATTCTGCAAATCAAGTTTAAAATTTTATCATTCTTACTATGTTGTTACTATGTTAAACATGGATATTTTTATTAACAAAAATACGTTTCTATGACAATAAACCTTAACGCAAATAAATACGTAACGACGGACCTGCCGTTTTTTCGTTAAAACTTAATCTACCAATTTTTTGTAAACAAATTATTATAAATTACTAAGAGCCAATATTGTAAATATCCTTGATTTGACATTATGCTCACGCTAGAAAACGTTAGCTAGGTACATCTGTCTCATTTGTACAGCTGAGTCATTACAGAGACTTGTCGATGTATACGTTAATTAGCGTATACGCATCAAGGCCTCGTTATGCTGGCTACGCTACAATTCCAACACACATTTTACACATCGTTTAAAAAAACTGTGTTTCTCCGAGTGAAAATTGCACGGTGTTTGTCAAACACACAGCGACGTATGAGATCATATTATACTTATCAGAAACAACCGGTGGGACATCAGTGAATCACGCGATCGAAAACGAATTTTTCAATTGTGCAAACTTCGTGTAACACATCGCAGCTGTGTACGAGAAAATGGGACATTTTGTGTGTTCAATTGATAAATAATTGGTTGTTACAGTTGCTGCTGTTCGCGTCCGTAGGAGTGTGCATGCACGTGGTGGCCGGAAGCTTGATGGTTCATAACTGGCGTAAAATGAACGGCTCTTACTATTACGTGCACAACAATGAGATTCATCCCAGCAAGCAATACATGGACATGCTAATATCCGCGGCCGTGTTTACGTTTGTAAACGCGGCGATATTCGTCGCGGAGATTATCTCCTTAATAAGATATTCAAAAGAAGTGCGTTAAAAAAAAAAAAAAAATCTATATATTGATCAAAAGAAGTCAAAGAACTTCTACGTATGTCGCCAAAGTTACTGATAGTCTGCGTAAACAAATCGATTGAAAAAAAATTTTAAATTTTCTATATGTTTATTGTAAACAATTTTACTCAAGTTTCTTCAATTTTATGTGTAAAAAAAAAGCATTTTTAAGTCAAATATGTGTCTTACAATTTTATCTTTTCACAAAAACTATTAACTTAAATATAGATTGAAACAAATTACAAGTGTGTATTGCAGATAAGCTTGAAAACTGTGTCATAATTTTAATGAATGTTAAGTGTTTCACGAAAAGATGACAAAATTCTAAAAACGTTTATAAGTATTAACTTTTTAAATTAATTAACTAATTAAGAGAAAGGAATTATTTTAAAACAATAGTGTGTATTATAATATATATTGCACAAAATATTTGTATTATATTGTATTTCACAACATAATAATAGCATTTAGACAATACCATTTATATGTATTGCGCATGTAATTAAGATAATACAATTATTGATTAAATTAATAATAATTTGTATAATTAGATGTTGTGATGTAGTGCCTATGTATACATACATACGTATAGCGTAGCAAGACCGCGAAATTTGATAATCATTTGCGAACAATTCGCAATTTCGAAAACACATTTCGTAGCTCGTTGCTACGCGGACAAAAAGTGTCTACCTGTGCGTGTAAAATCCGTCCATTTTTGTATATGAAGTGTTCATTTTTACGAAGCATTTCAATAAAACAAACTTTGAACTATTTTTAAGCGAGATAAAATATGTTACTCCCTGTGTTTTATATCAATGTGTACACACATGTATACGTATCATAATTTTCTCATTTTAAAAAATTTTTTTATTACAGCTAACTTCGGCTCGAATTGACTTCGAAAGCGATCTGACTGACCGCACTATCGTTATCGCATTTTTATGTTTAGTCATCAAGAGAAGAATTCGCAAAACTGAAAAACTGCAAGAAAAATGAGTTCTTCAAGTACGAGAAATATTCCGTCATGATTGAGAGATCGTGCGGTTGCGCACAGAGTTGCGGTACAACCGCGATCTGTGATGCCTCATCGTCTATAATCAAACCGATACGCATCATCCAATTCGTTAGCAAATCACTTCTTTCTTAATTAATGTATAACTCGTTCTATTGTCGTCGATGTGTGACGTTCGCGTTTGAATTTAGATGCTGATAGCGGCGCTTTTCGCGTTAACCGTGTACACCATCTCCAGGGATACTCCGTACGAGAAGATCGAGGAAATACCGTTAACGGTACTTTACGGGTGTTTTTTCCTTGTCACTTTGGTAGATATAATTAGTCAGTGCTGCGGCGAACCGATACCGCAGACGCCGGTACATATTTGAAATTATTACTTTTTTCATATTAAAAAAGAACCAAATTTTATTATTGCTTCGTAATTGATTTATTCATTTTTCTCATAAATTTAATATTATTGGTAATGGTACGTTAATTTTACTATAGATGTTTTTATTTGGAGTAGTAGGAACGATCTCATTTCTATTGGCAACTAGTGGCGTTTTCATCGTTACGTACAGACCGCGAATAATTCACATGTGGCGAATGACAACAAGTATGGTGTTATCAGGCGTTTGCAGTTTACTATATCTATTAGATATCTTTCTTATCTACTTATACGGATATTAAATAACCGTGTATTCACGCACACGCAACATATTCCTGTAAATAAAAAATAAATCGTTGAAATGTGATAAACGGTGTTCTGTAATTGCAACATCACCCGTTTTAACTCTGATTTTTCAAAATTATCTTTCATCAAAGAGATATTACGTAATTTTTTATTTTAAAGACAAGAAAAACGTAATATCAAATTTTGCTTCGCTAAGAACGCCTTTGTCTCGTATAACTTTTTCGCGCAAACGCGTGCACATTAAATATAAAAAAAAAAAAACTGAAAACAAATACGCGCGAAGTTAGATATTTCACGGATCGACAACTCGATTACGACAAATAGTTGTCTCACAACTGTCACACTGGTACGTTATTAATGTTGAAAATAAGAAAATGAAAAGTCTACTAAAACTATCGTCTTATCAGCAGAAGCTGCCTAGAACGAGCAGATGCGCATCGACTCTACTCAAGCCGTTAAGAATATTTCAGTTCGTACGTATTGCACATCCCGTTATTTTATCCTACTACACTTGGCGTGAAAACAAAATTGGAATTTAAATTTGTTCTCTCCTCTCTTTGTCAAATGAAAAAAAGTTTTACAATTTTTTCTTGAAATAGTTCACGGTGTTGCTGATATTCGCAGTCACAATCTACACGATCGTTATGGATCCTACACCGATAAGTGCTCTAGCCTGTATTCTTCTAATCGTCTTATCAGGCGTCTATGTGTTTGTTCTGGCTGTCGAGTTGATCAGCCACTTTGCCGGGGGCGGCGTGCACATAACTCCGGTAATTCACACCGCACATGTGCATCGCGTGTTCCGAATAATCATCGTTAAGAAAAAGCATCATTAAAAAAATTAGTAAAATGTTGACTTTTTTTCCTGAATATAAAATATCTAATTAATCGCCTAACAAATTATTTTAGATGTGCGCGTTCTCTTTACTTGGCTTTGTATTTTTTGGAAGTGCTGCAATTTTATTGATTTCCAATAATTACACACATCTCGCGGTGACATTAGCAGCAATTCTATTATGTACATTAGCAGCGTTGCTCTTTCTGATTGATATTACAATGATATTTGTGTAAGTTCTGCTCTTAATTAATCTCTTAATTGATTTTAACTCTTTTTTTTTTGAGATAAATAGAAAGAAAAAAGTTCTAATCATATATTAAACGTTTTTACATATTCGTAGATTTTGGAAAAGAAGATGCTCAATTTGCAAACGATGTTGCATCAATGATACACCTGAATTTTTACGTAAAATCGAAAAACTTGCACCTGTACATATTGACGAAGTGAGTAAACGCCCAGAAGAAAGTGTCTGTGTATTCTATACTTAAAAGTTTATTAATTTCTAAGGTTTTAATTATTTCTCATTGTTATTATATATTTATAATTCCATCTTCGTGACTTTTCTTGTTTATCATGTAACACTCTTATATGATATTTAGTAAAATATTTTTTCTTATATGCACGTTTCAAACATAGACAATGAAATACGACGTGGCGACCAGTGTTAGTGACATCAGAGTACCAGACGAATTGAAGTCCATTGTTCCGGCTGATCACTCGTACCGTAAAGTCGAATATCCTCCGCGACGACAATACGTCGATCGTCCTACTTCCGTTCCATCAGTTTCCTATCATGACGTTGCCGAAATTCAAACTGAAGCGAATGACATGTCCGTTGTGGAGAGTCAAGTGAGCGCGATGTTCTATTTGATTGGTCATTCGCGTTTAATTGTCACGCCGACGAATCTTTTCTTCCAAATTTGTTATACGACTTGAAAATACATTTTGCACTAGTCATTCTAATTCAAACACAGATGCCTTTGCTTCACTTAAATGATGCTCTTTCGTATTCCTCAGACTCCTGAAACAGTCACCATAGAAAGACCGATGCAAACGGTGAGCAAATGCGACTTTTGCCACCGTATAATGGAACCCTTCGTGCTCTCCACCATCGAAGACGCAGTTGCTGCTCGATGTTTCCAACAAGCACCGTTTACTTATCCCGCCGTCGTGCACTTTGTTCGCGGAGGTGTTGGCGTGCCATGTTGTCGCGGGTAAAACGCGTATGACAGTTGCTCGCTTTTTTTTTTTTTATGTATATCTATATTTTTAAAAACTGTGATGTTGTACATATCTCTTCCGTAGGTGCAAGTGCTTCGGAAAAATGCAAATGCAAAATCAACAACAATCATCACAGCAATCATCGTCAAAAGGTGCAAACGTCACGTTGACGAGTGAGGCAACACAGCAGGTTGCGAGTAAATCTGATATCACATGAGAAATTAAAATTCCTCACAGAGTCAGGATTATTTTATTTTCAAACACAGAAAAATTATTAAAAAATTTTTAAACAAAATTTGTTTTACTTTATATCAACTTCTTCCCAGTTTGTATTATTTTAACGATCATTCTTGCGTATCTGAAATATATATGTAGACCTGACTCTGAATCTCACAATTGCGTGCGTGATGCTGCCGCTTTCTTTATAAATAATTCTCGTCGCTTCTGCACACGCGGAACCGTAGACGACAACGTTGCAGCAAACTTCACAGTCACGTCCTTCTACGTGAAACCAGACAAAAACATTCAGACTTCGTCGAAAACCGATTTGAACACGTATGTATTTTAAATTTCCTAAAAAAGTATGTGATATTTTGTCTCATTACAAATATTGAAAACAAAAAAACTATTAACAACGCTAGATGAATGTTTTAATTAAAAAGTAACAATCATAACTTATATCAAGATTCAATTGAATTTAGTTTCAAGCAAACAGTCAACATGACGAAAGAAGACGCAGACTGTAGTGAAAAGGCAAACTTAGCTTCAACGTTCCCACAAGACGAAGAACTTGAAACAGAACTTGACGAGACGAGTATTCAAACTGTCACCACAAAAGGAAGAACGAATAGAAGGCACAGCGAAAAAAAGAAAAGAAAATCAATCGATACGATCGAACATTGCGATGATGTTGAAAGAAGCAGAGGAGGGGGAGAGCAAGAAGTTAACATTTATCAGCAATTTATGCACGCGATAGAACAAAGAAGTATGATAAGCACCGCGCAATCGACCAGACACACAGTAGCTACGCAAATGTAAGCGTGTATCGTTGCACGATATGATGTTACTTCGCACTACCTTATGCAAACATATTTAAATCATCCGCAATTATATTACAAGGTTGATAATACGATATGAAACATTTTTTTATAGGAGCACGATGCTGATTGCGCCACAAATGACCAGAACAAAAACCAAAACGTTCTTGAAATCAAACAGAATAGATCCCGTCAGAGATGCGTAAGCAAATGACTTTTTTATACAATACGCAATAAATTTAAGCGCACAACGCTACATATATTATTGTAGACAATTTCAATCATTTTTTATTAAACTTTGCTTGATTTATTATCATTTAGACATCAAAACAACGAGGCTCATATTTCTGAAGAAACATCTTTCAGAACATGTATTCATAAAATCGTTCAAGTATTAAGATTCATATTCTAAAAATATGAAAAATAAATATTGACCGTATATACATATATTTATTGGTTATGAAAAATAAACTTCACAATACAAAATAAAATTTTAACAGTATCTTACTTATATTCTAGGACGAATCACAAAATCCTACTGACAAAATGAACGATATTTATTCGCTCTGCAAACAACCAAATGCAGAAGATTCGGAACAATTGGTATTAATTTTATTATTCCTATTATACGCAAAATTCCACTTTTTTTCTCTTTGTAACCACATGTATTTTTCAGCAATCCGCAACAATAATCTCCGACAGCTCTAGAGATTTCACAGCGTTCAAAGATAAAAAGGGAAGGTATTTTTGTGAAGCTTGCGCCCCAGTGAATTGTAAAAAGGTAAACCCCAATTTCGTAACTGTATTACAAATCTTTATTGCATTCTCTTGTTATAAAAACATACACATAAATATATTAATAATAAACACACAAAAAAACATTATTGTAATTTTTATCAGATGTATGAAGTGGTAAATTCGAACAAGGAGCGGGTTGTTATGCTAATAAATTACTCGTGAATTTTTTTTATCCAGACGTTTCGACTTTATTACCAATCATCTTCAGTAGATATTTTTAATTACAATGTGAGATAAGTTGTTATTGTGCAGAGATGGACTGTATTTTCAGTTAAGAATATCCACTGAAGATGACTTGGTAATAAAGTTGAAACATCTGTGGATAAACAAATTTACGAATAATTTATTAGCCTAACAACCCGCTCCTTGTTCGAATTTCTCACTTCATACAACTGATTAAAATTTTTGCTACGAACTCTGGATGTCATCCTTATCACTCTATCAATTATTGTATTATAATATTATTATAATTTTTCTAACTTCAGATAAAACATGCTTCTCAATGTAATATCTAACAACTACTCTCTTTTTGCTAATATAACAATTTTACAAATATTAATATAAAATCTCAATATGATTAAATCAACGAGTAAAAGCACAAATGTTTTAAGTAAATTAATTTACTGAATAAAATTCTCTTATTTTATGTTTCAGATAATATATAAATTAGAAATTATGAACTTGAAGTTACGGTGTGTTAATTGCAAATCTTGTCTTCATCACGATGTTAAACACTGAGAGTGTGACTTGCAAAGAAGTCAAATCCCAAAGTCAGCAGAAATATTTTATCATTCACAGAATGGTTCTGCTAAGTGTAAAAGATCATGTAAAAAGACACGTAACTTCTAATTCCATTATTATTGTAAGAAATTATGAATATTACATATAAGATATGTGAAATATTCATAATTTGTATTCATTGCAGTGTGCAAATCGTGTATAATTGATTTGTTAAAAATTTATGCTTCTCAATATATAAAAATAATAATCTTTAAAAAAAAAAAGCGATACAGAGATACAGTAGGTTTTCTTTTATCGTAGACATGCTAAAAAGAGAACAGTAATATTGATTCTATTGCTTGATTATCTAACTTTGTTTAATATAATACTTTCGGAAGCAAACATAATTCGTACTTCTTTATAAAAAGATAAATAATAATCTTGACATTTTTTAGATTGTGTTGTCTTCCTAACACAATAAAAATAGCATGATTTCAAGGAGCTTTGCATTATTTATAAGCGTGATTATTTCTCTCTCTTTCTTTTTTTTAAACTTGTAATAACAAAAATATAACAATAAAAAAACGTCCGAGATCTTTAAAACAAGCGATATTGAGAAATACATTCTTGGATACAGTCTAGTTCGCGCTTTATAAAGATATATAAGAAGTACGATTAATGAGACTTACTTTGATATAAATCGGCAAAATTGCATGCCGTACTCAAACGGTGCGGTAGCCAATGGCACAACATTGATAAAAAGAAAAAAAACTAATAATAATTAAACAAAATGAGAAAGCGACTTTTTTTTTTCTTTGAGTCCACAGATAGAAGTGGTAATAGCTAGTATTAAGTTTAAAAAAAAAAAGGCTGTAAGGTCACTTTCTCATTTTGTTTAATTAGAGACCTGTTTTTATTTTAATTTTAATAATAATTACCCATAGTTGCCAAATAAAACTTAAAAAGACTACCTTTGGTATCTGATCACTGCATTTTCTAAAATGCATAGAGCGTTAAAAGAAACTAAAAGAAAAAAAAAAGATACCCTGTATCATATCTAAATGTGACCAGTTAGATCTGCTTTACGATAGGTCTCGGGCGCTTTTCTGTTTCACCGTCGTTCAATGTATTCAAAGAGACTTGATTTGACACACTGACTGACGGAAAGATCATATTCGGTGTCAAGGTAGTTGGATACAACGTCGGAACACCGTTTGTTGATTTTGCCGAAATTTCTCCGCACCGAAATTCAGAATTACCGAATTTTTCAATGATAGATTTCTGATCTGTTGCAATTGATCCAATCTGACCGTTGCAAAAATGATGAAAATTATTTTTTATGGATAAAGGCGGTTGCATTTGATTATAACTGTCACCAACATGATTAGCGATCGCAAGTTGCGGATAACTCACGTTCTTCGGACGCATATAAGTCGTAGGCACCAACACGAAACACGGTGTTAGTGGATGATATTGTTGCGGTAAAGCTTGATATGGAACGGTGTTAGCTGCAATTGGTCGATTCATACCAACTACTTTGTTTACAGTGTTATTGTAACACGAATGATTATAATCCAATGCACCAGTACTGTTGGGATATTGACATCCATTTGAAGAAGAAGGAGATTTCAGCCATGAATCTTCCCCGTTGTTCTGCCAGTCGTGTGACATTTTATTCAGTAGTTTATTCACCTTTTCGTAATAGTTTATGCTATTGGAAGTCGTATTAGGCAAGCTTGACAATTCAGTAGGACTTAAAGTGGAATTCCACATGTCGAAATCGTAAAAGCTGTTTGCGTCGTTATCGTTCTTTTTCTTCACATCGTCTTTTTTTTCACGGCTCGTCTTATTTTTCGCATTATACTTATTTTTGTCTAACAATTCGATGTTGTTGTCATTAGTATCTATCTTGTCTTTCAGTACTTTATCAAAAGGCGATGCGTTATCCAGTATTTCTGACACGCTTAGCGTGTTAGAACGTGTGCCTTTAGAACGTGTGGATTTAGAAACTTTGGCACGAGTATTGTTTTTTGGCGGACTAATTGGTGGAATTGGTTTTTGATTAGAACCATTGGGATTGCTGTTCTGTGTTGAACTCGACGACGACGACGTATCCTTTTCTTTTTTAGGTGGTATAAACTTTCGAGTAATCTGTACATCGCCATTATCATCTACTATGCCACAATCTTCGTACTAGTAATACGGAGAAAAATACAATTTGTAAAAAAAAACAAGATTGAAATTTTCCAATTGCTTTTTTTCATTGTAAAATGTGAAATATAGAACCAAAAAACTAAATGTCACAGTGGAATGCATACTTTATATTGCATATCAGTTTTTTACTTAAGTATGTAATGTATTGTCAGTTTTTTAAACCTTGAAAAATATTTTATTGAATTCCGCGTAAAACTTCTATTTAATAAATTTATCACTTCTAAATAGTCTTTGACATGTGTGTACGTAACGTCTTGTTTATGTGTGTACAATAAAGATATTATTCCATGTAACCTCTCTCTCTGTGGATCAAGATAACATGATTTCAAAATGTACGTAAATCGAGATGTGATAATACAAATGCGTCAAAACTAGTTTCGTAATCTTCTTGTGGAACTCATCATACAGTTTTGTTTGTTACAAAGATAAGCCACAATTCTAGTTTTCTACAATATTACATACATATTTACTAGTCTGCCATAGAAACAAATATCAATATAAATGCTTATTTATCATTAGTATATATAGTTTTTGTACATACATATGTATAGTTTTCTTAGATATTTCTAACAGAATAAAATACTAACTTAATTAGACGGAAAAGTCTTTTTAAATTTTTCTCGTTTCTCAACACACATGCGTAAAAGCTCAAATATAAAAAAACATTTATACATTCAGCAAAAAATATAAGATCAACTGGTAAGTGCACTCTTATCATTCGGGATACATACCATTTCAGCCTTAGCTAAGTAAATCCATAGCTTGCGCCACGTACTGAATTTGTTTTGATCACTAAAATTATATCGCATTTCCTTGGAAGCATACCGAGTCGATAAAGGACTACGATAATCACAATAATCACCGTTCTGTACTTTTGAAGTGCTCATTATTAATGGAAATAAAATTCGCGCAAAGATTATATTCACTCTACTACCACCTGACCGAGAGTAGTACAATCAGCTGATTTACTATCAATGCTGCAGTCTGACTGGCTGGTTTGGCGATTGAGTAAGATTCTATACGAGCGCCTCGATGTGGCAGAGAACAAACAACTACTTCGACTGAATCACTAACTCTATCGATAATGTTTATCGACTTGACAAATGTCAAAATAACCACATTTAAAATCGAGCGCTTTGAATATAACCTTTTATATTTGCAATAAATAGAGGATTAAGCTAATACAAATAATAAGTACAAAGCTCACATTATTACCAAGTGCTGAAGTCTACTGAATACAGCTAATCTGATGTGACAATGCAATACGTAAGCATTCCAGTGTGACACGTAGTTCAAAAAACATTTTGCAAATAAAGTCTTTCCATTCCTACCACATTAGAAGGTTTCCAATCAACACGCGCCCATTCAACATGCACTTCATTACACTTAAAAAGTCTCTCAGGTCTTAATTTTCGTCTTGCTAATGCGGCATTGCGATGTGAGTTAAACGAAACAATAGCATAAGCTGCATCTGAATTCGGATATCTATAGGTTGCTACATAGTTAATATCCCATGCCGATGCATAAATAACCTAATATAAACAGATAAAACAATAACAAAAATAAAAATTGTATAAAAATAGTATAATGTAACACATTTTCACACATTCAAATGTTCTCAGTACAGTAAATTTATTATAAAGAACAATTTTTACTTGAAATAAAAAATGTAACAAACTAGAGATTTTCAGTAAATGATAATAAATATCAGAACGACTAAATAAGGAAATTTTAACTCCTCTTTCTTTAAAAAAAAAAATATTTGGCACAGTGAAGTTCTGTTATAAAAGCTACGATAAACAAAAACTCACTCTGACAACTTCCTCTGATTCAATATACCAGGGTAATGGACCAATGTAAAGCTTGCATTTATCGAGGCTTGCTAAAACTCTTATCTTTTGTCCTGGCAAAATTTCATATTCATCGAGTTCCTTGATGGCACGTTCCGCATCTTCTGGAGTTGTGTACATGATAAAACAATAACCTCTTGTCAGTTCAGCCATATCTACCATCAATCGAATTTGAAAGATCTCGCCGACAGTTCTGAACAATGGATACAGAGTATCCTCGTAGATGTCCTTTGGGATCCGGCCAACAAAAATTTCGCAGGGAATACCGGGCGCTGGACCGCTCCATCGAGTTGGTTGAATGCTGAGAATTCTCTGGCCATTGATTTGCGTCGAAGCTAATTTATATTCTTGGAGAAGTCGAAGAACGTTTTTATGTGTCTTCAGTTGTCGACATAATTTTGAACCCATAAGCGAGCCCTTTGGATTATTGGGATTAACATTTTCTTTTTGATTATCCATACTTTCTAAAAAGATTATTTTAAAAATACATGTAGGAATATGATATATAGTATGCAAATTTCTTGTATTCTTTACATGTACATAAGTATACTTAACACATGTTTAACAATGCGTTATTGGTATCTCCATATAGATATTTTATAAAATTACATATAGTTATATATTAAAACATATATATAATATATTATTTTAACCTTTTACGCATGTATAAAGCAAAATCAACTTACATTCTACTTCAAAAGAAAAATTTACTCACACTAATAACTGTGTGTCACAGCTCGTATAATCACAATGGTCTAGTTTACACCGTACATCTTTTTAATACGCGAATCAAATAAAATTTTTTTAAATATATAATTTTCGTGTTTACATCATTATAAATGTGTTTGATACGATACGCGTGAAGAAAGCGTATCGTACCAGCTTAATATGACATTGTTTACATCATTGAGATCAAGCCGATTTAATACGAATACTTAATATGCGTATTAAGCGATCGGTGTGTAAACTAGGCCAGTCTTTACAAATCATCTTTTATCTTCAGAACCAATATATGTTTTAATTACAAATAAAACACTCTTAATCACTTGATTATACTTCTACGAAAACTTTTGTTACTTGATTATTTGTTCGTTTCGATTGATTAGAAAGTGAAAATTTAGACATTGCTTACTTGTGCTCATTTATTTTCTCGTCGCCAACTTATCGTAGTCAGCAACATTTTTGTCTTGTAACGAAACGAAGAACGTATTATCGACTTACCGTTGTCGAAATTGTCTAGATCGGCTAACGTCTCTTGTTCGATGTCACTTGTACACAGAAATGCCGGTTTGGGTATGCTTACAGCATGCTACAGCAAGTGGAGGGGATACGCATATAGGCAAACGGCCGGTACTATTGGAAGCTGACAAGAATGCACAAGCTAACAGATGCGAGGGGCAAGGGGAATCGTCCGTCCGCTCCACCTAATCCCCTCCACTATGTAAGTTCAATCGAGACGGTAAGGGTATGCCAACAAGCGAGGATCGTGTAAAGCTTACGATTCTCGCTTGTTGGCATACCCTTACCGCCTCGATAGAACTTACCTAGTGGAGGGGATTAGGTGGAGCGGACAGACAATTCCCCTTGCCTCTCGCACCTGTTAGCTTGTGGATAGCGTGTATTCTTGTTCTCTCCCCTCCGCTTGCTGTAGCATGCTGTAAACGTACCCGAACTGGCATCAACGCGATCCCGATAAATTCCGATTAATAAGTCGATATATCAACTGATTTGGCAACTTCATGTATAGACTAGTCGATCAGTCATGTATAGACTAATAATTTACGCACACACGTATAATGATATATTTATATATGTATACATGTACACAATTTGTTTTTTCTATTAACTCGAATCTTTGTCAGCAATTTACGTATTCCCAAATACAACTGCGACGAACTTGCGAAACCAAGTAGCAACGACCGCAAAAGACAGAAGTTTCAATTTGACTGCGTCAGGACTGACGAATAGCAGGTTAGCTAGTAAGGGACGAAGGGAGGTTCTCTTTGTTTTTTCGTCCGCTCACCGCGCACAAGGCACTTATTCTCCACCCTTCGTTTCTTTGTCGGAATACGTCGAATGAAATACCTTCCCCTTCGACACTCTTTCGATTTTCCTCTTTTGACTATCATCGCATGTCGATCCGTTCAGCCAATCACAACGCAGAAAATCGGCAACAATGGATGTTATTTTCGCACTCGTCTGATTTCAATTCTCTGTTGAATTAGAGTGGTAGACCTTTTGGCTGTGTCAAAGCTATTGCGCTATTTGCTATCATTCTATCTTTATCGCTTCTTAAATGTAAAATAAAGATAGAAGTACGCTGATAGAGCGCGCGCGTTCTCTAAACACAATCTTATTGTGGTCCGGAATTTGTTTTCGTTCTTTTGTCTCATTCTATCGTGAATTGAAGTTTAAACTAGAAATATATAAACGGTAATAAGAGCCGTTCGCTGGATGTTATGCGGAAAATGTGTGTATATACATATATATATATATATATATATATACACGTGTTTATGTGTAACTCTTACACGTGAGTTTTGGAATTGAGATTTCAATTCTTAAATTCGTACAAGATGCTATATTTGCATCTCATATATGAGAGATACCGTATATCCCCCTAAGTAATTTTAAAATATTGCAAAACCTTACACGTGAACACTTATATATATATATATATATATATATATATATACACATATTTCCGCACAACATTCAGCGAACGGCTTGTTACCGTTTATATATTTAGTTTTATATTTTAATTTCCATTATTATCAGCAAAGCGCGCCTTATGTTTATTTATGACAACGTCTTTTGTTTCATTCAACGGACTGACGACGATTCGACTTGCTCATCGATAATTGTTATGGTCGCCCAATCGACCAACTGTTAGCCGACGAGCGACTACAAGCAAGAGAATAAGCAGCGAGACTAGTATTACATTGCTATACGTTGTGTTTTACATATCGTAGCGATTAGCTAACTAAAAAGTGCAGTAAAAAATTTCCTTTTGAATCGTTGAATTTTTGTCGGTTTTTAAAGTCAAACACGCATGTGTTCGATTTCACACAACAATGGCTTACGACGACGTGATTTCATAATTATATTTCTGCAACATTAAGTTTCCGCGTACAGACAGTCTCACATAGATACGCCTGGAAGCTGTTTCTCCTCTCGCCGAATTGAATTATTGCGAGTCTCTGTATAATTTTGCAGAGAAAAAATTTTATACAGAAATAAATACAAAAAATCGTACATATAATATTTATTATATTTATTAAAAAGTTGATATGTATTTTATTTATCTGAAGATCAATTCTCTCTCTCTTTCTCTCTAGATCTCTCTCTTTTACTATAAATAAAAATTTTACCAAAAATTTTACCAAAAAGTTTTACAAGAGAGAGATATGTCATGCTTTTCAAAAAAAAGTACTAAAAGATAAAAGAGTATTCGTACGTATTGAAAAACGTGAAATTGTTTCTTCCGTTCTCACGCAATTAAGAGGTATACCCGCAGTAGTGTCGCGAGAGATCGAAGACAGTAGCGAAATTTAACGTGTTGCGAACGGGTTCAAGGTACGAGGAGCGCGACGAGCTTTTCCATGACATATTTCCGTGAATTCGCATCGTCCTGCGCCATTGCGCCGTGTGATAATAGCATTGTTACTTGTCGTTCGCATGCAGACAGTCCTTATTACATGACACACGCCACAACCTGAGCGCAACTAACTCCTCCACCTTCGGCTATAATATCTCTTCAGTCGTTGCTCGAGCGCGTCGCGGCGAGAAACTCTGTTTTGCGATTCCATCGTAAACTGTCGCAGGTGATAATACACTGGTTCCCATTATCGAACGGTCACTAAAACGTTTAGCGATAGCGAGTCCGTTCCAAGCGACTTGAACTAATAATAATTTTGCTTGTTAGAAAAATACTTTTTTTTATTTATATTGTGAAAGAGAGAAGATAAAAATTTATTTATAGACGTTTGCACAAAAATTATTTATTCGTCGTAAAAATAGTATTTTATTTCGTTGTGTCACGCGCGCGTTGTCAACTTTTGAAATTTCTGAAATCTTACAATTCTAATTTACGATGAACGTTTATTAGAAAGATGTCACAAGATTTGTTTTTCTACTCTAAACATCCGTCAGAACATAACAAAAACCTGACAATAAATAAATGTAAATGAGCAAATTGTTAGATTTTACCTTTTTGTTTCTCTCGCTTTTTTTTCTCACTCTAGATCTCCAAGAACATTTGTTAAAACATAGCAAAAAACAACCTGTTTACTGTGACTTAGTGATTAGTGGCGTTTCAAAAGTAAAATGAGTAGGTTTTGTTATTAGCCTGAGAAATCACGTAATGCTTCGCCGAAAAGAGACAACACTTTCGCAAACAGCCGCTTCTCCATTTCTCTAGTTGCTCGTTTGGTTTCACCGTTTTTTAAATAATCGCATCATGTGGAATCGCAAGGTGTTCATCAGAATAATCGAAGTGGTACGTAAAATGTGTAGTCTTTAATCTGTTATCGTGGTTTTTTACATATTACGCTAAATCATATTTTAATAAAAAAACATTAACATGTGAATTATAAAAAGATGACTTTTTAAATTAATTTCCAAATACATGTGCTCGATCACATCTGGTGTTTACCACAAGTCAAAGATCAATGTAACCTTGAATCACACAATTGCAATATCTTGTTGTCTGATCAAAAAAAAAAAAAAGAAGACGATCTTAGAAAAACTATTGAAATTACAGCTTCTGTGCATCGCTTGCGTCGTTGCGCTCAGAGTGACGGACGATGAGAGCCGAAGGGTGTTTCATTACCTGAGATATCGTAGCAGGGAGTGGTCGTTGCTGAACAACGTGACATGGGGCAGCATAGGTAGACATTTTTTTAATGATTCACGCGATATATTCTCTACATTTGACGTTTTGTATTACTCATTTCTTGATTTCCGTGAATGATTTAGGCGCTGCTCTCGCAACGGCGACCTGCGGCGGATATACGATCATAACGACAGGTCTTTTGATCGCGGCGGCCACCGGGGAACTTCGCGGCCGTAAGACGGTAAGACGTAATTGCTTTCTTTTTCTCATGCGAAAAAGAGGCACGCGTCGTAGTCGCGTTTCGTAACACGTCTTCAATACGTTGACTGCGCGAATGGGTAGGGATGCTACAGGAAACACTCGATTATACGAAGAGATTAGAAAAAAAAAAAAAAAAACACAGTAACTTACACGGATAATCGAGACGTATTTATTTTTTCAAAAGATTTTTTTCAAATCGCACTTAATTTCAACGTACAGCTGCTTTCTTTTCTCGATTAACCAATGGTGCGACATGTGTCAACGCGTGTATTCTTGCTTCTTTTGTACAAAAAAAAAAAAAAAAGAAAGTTGACTTCTAAAGTCTACTGAAAACGGTGTCAAAACGTTTATTTTAAAAAGAAAAGATTTACATTACTCTTTCTTCTCGGATTTTACATGACAATACGCGAGTATTGCGCGGAAAATCAAAATCAGAACAACGCGCCATTGCGAGTGAAAACAAATCTGTCAGAAAAATGCGAGGAGCAGAATTTATCTCGACACACCGGCATTCATCTCAGGCGTATTTAATTTATTCCGAGGTTGGTTGGCAGAGTGAAAATGTGTACCACGTAAATCTCGGCGATAGCGTGAGAAAATCGGCAGTAGCGCGACGCAAAGATGTCATTGAGGGGCCAAGGATACGAATATATTCTTATACTGCGCGCGTGTTGCGGCTTGCGACAACGTGCACAATCGCAGGCCTTGGTCGATCGAAACACGCGTAATGTAGCTCGTTTAGTGATTCATAACTGAGGCTGGGCCGATCTTGAACGGACTGCATAACATTAGTATATACGTATATATTTCCTGTATATCTTCTAAGAAAGTATTACACGTAGATTAATTTCTTATATTCGCGCGATGATCAATCGGTTGTGCAGAACGTAAATAGAGCGTAAATGATAAACGGCGGACTCTCGCGTAGAAGTGTGTGATAAAAATATCTTAAATTACAACGTCTAATTGCAAATTCACAGGAAATCTTCTTACTTGGATTGGGTGTGATTCTCTTCGGAATAGTTGGCGCCTTATCGCTGGCATCGATCGACAGCGTTCCTGATGACCTGGTCGACAATGCTGCAGTTTTGGGCGCACTGTGCTTGCTCACAGCGCTGGTGTTTATCGGAGATTTGCTAATGGCCCCATCTCGCAAGAAAGACAAGCAAGATGAGGCACGAATTATTGGAAGAGATCAAGGTAAATTGACGAACAATTTAATGCAATTAAATCGAAATTTTGTTTCGCGTATATTATTTTTGTTTTTCTACTGCTGTTGCGTATGTAAATAGTTTTAACCCTTCACAGACAGACATAAGTAAAAGACCTGGAAAAAATATTGAATGTTTGCGGAGATATTCGCGAAAGTCGCGTCGACAGATTCAGTCTGTCCGGCTCGCAGATCATTTTTGTGGTCCGTAAAGGGTTGAAGCCTGTAATCAGACATTTCTCCTACTTGTATGTAACGTTTTTTTTTTTTTCAAAATGTCACAGGAAAATCTCAGATAGCGCCCGTAATTACCGATGAGGACGCAAAATCGAAGCCGAAAACGACCGTCGTTAATATTCCCGAGGACAAAAACGGTCGTGTGAACGACGGTTTTCAGAAGGCGGACGATCGTCATCCCGATTCCGCGAGATCGCAACAGGAATTATCCGAAACTCATCCGCGAAACTCTCGGAATGATCGCGAGCTTCGTGGCGATCAGGAACCGAGAGAATACACGCAGAATTTCGAGAACGGTCGCGTCCTGCGTGACCCGCAGAGATATCGAGAGACCGAAACGCTCCGTGCGAGCGCGCGCGATCCCGATCGCAGAATCGATGAGTCCAGAATAACGTACAAGAGTCGGGACATTTATCAACGACCGATCGACGAGATCGACACGCCGCGATTTCCAACGGAATACGAAAAGGGAGACCCGTTGTTTGCAAAGATCGTCAATCCGAGCGTGAAGATCATGAAGGTTGAGCGAGACGTCGATGACGCGCTCGACAACTACAGGTGATTTGATGAGTCCAGTTTGAGTCATAAGTAAGAATTGCGTAATTTCCTCGAATTTATGATTCAAGACTCCCGATTTACTTAACGCGGACTCATAAACATGATTTCGTTTGAACGCGAGCAGATATTCGGACAACAGCCAGTACGACAACGTGCCCATCAGAATGCGCGGTTTGTCATCCGGGAGAAGTCATCATCGCGATGTGTTCTTCAACGCACCTCCGCCACCTAAAGACTTTCGATCCAGAGGACGTGAGAGATCCAGAGACGAAATTGAGATGTTGGAAGAATATTTCGGCGTATTGAAGTCCACTGGAACGCAAACCGCGAGGATACCGTCGTCGCCAACCGATCCCGGATACGTTCGACACACTGCAAGTAACTGGCCACAAGATGCAAAATCGAGCACACCACGACCTAGTCCTGAGCACAGTAAAATTTAACTTCTCTCTCAGGACTAGTAAAATAATTTTTTTTTTTTATCCATTTTTAACCGTATATTTGTTCGAAAACTCTGTTTAAAATCAAAAGAATAGAAACAGAAATCTCGAACTATTATCGTGTACCAAGCACGTGTGCGCGAGGTGCCAAAAATAGCATTTACGTAATAATTATAAAAAATTATTAGAGAGTAAGATATAAAATGAAAAAAAGAACGACTATCACAGGGGTTCGCGATAATCATGAAAAGTTTAATAAATATTTTTCGATGTCGTTGCATGTTATTGGTCTGTAATTGTATCGCTTCGAGATGTGTTCTATTCAACAAAACCTGTGACAGTCGAAGTAGCGAGGAAAAAGCAAAAAGAACAACAACGTATTTTTTATATACATATAAATTTTAACACAAAGTTAATATCGTCATTCACATCTCTATATATATATTTATAATATATATATGTAGCATACGTACAATTACTATTAATAATCTTCTATTGATAACGTAATAATTATTGTTAGTCTTCCTGTTCAAAACATTGATCAGACGTGTGTTAATGTTACCATCGCGACGATAGTAATCTTCATATCCGCGCATATTTTTTATCTGTTTGTGTTTTTTTGTATGAGAGATTTCTTTAACATAAATAAATGCTATACAAAAGTCCAAGTCGTTAAAAGTTAAAAAATGCTATCAAGTCGCCTGATATGGACGGCTTAGATACTTGAGCATTTGTTCTTTTACGATCCTTCCTTCCAGCGAGTCCTACGAATATCCTTGAAGAATTTGCAACAATACCGTCGTCCGTCGCGGCCCGGACAAGTACGTTGGAGCGAGATTATCCTACCTGGTACCCTATGTAGCTTAAACATTAAGGTTGGTACTTCGTATTTAACGCAAGTGACATTGAAAATATCATGTAACACAAGCTATGTATTAGACAAGGTTGTTTCATTCAAGGCCTTTCTGTGATATAGTGAACGGAAAAGGTTTAATTTAATTACGGGCTCAACGGATTGGCTAATCCTAATCGTATGTCGCGAAGGAAGGACGTTGCGTAACAAAAAAACTTATCTCATGCCGAGCCCGACGCCGGCACTCTGAGCGTTGGACGCTCTTTGTTCCATGGTGATGTACTGTCTGATCAGACGAGAAATTTCGTGGGCTTGTTCCGTCTGCAGTCTGGTGATACGCTGCTGCATTAAATTGCCACATTTCATGTCGAGATAAAGCGTGCCCTCCTCAGATTTGACCTTTCTGGTGGAGATCACCTCGGAATAAGGATAATGGTACAATGTCTCCTAAAAGGTAAGAAATAATTGTATGTGTCAGAAGAGAAATGCTGTTACGAGAGAAGAGATAAAAACTTCCGGAAGTAGCTACTTACATGCGTAATTAGATCTATAAAATGCACTCCGTGCCGATTCAAAGCGAGAATATGATCAGCGCCCTTTTCCTTGCCCTCGGGCACTCTTTTTACCGCAAAGAAACTTGAGCCGAAAAGCGGCCACTTAGATAATATTTCTGAAAAAAACACAGAAAGTATATATATATATATTTTAAAAATATGTAATTTTTGAAGTTTTATTGTTTAAATCAGTTTTGTATCTCACACACACATAAATATAAAATTAAATAACTTGAAAAAAAAAAAAAAGAAAAGTAAACTTTCTCTTTCTACATAGCGTTTGCACACGAACGTAAATAATTTGCGATGCAGTATAAAAATAACGTTATTTTGAACATGCGTGTTTTTTAACATGTTTTTTAACATTTTATTACAGTTAAAATAATTATTTTCTAAAAAAAAAAAAATTGTTTTGAGAGGCAATATCAAAAATTTTCGATCTCGTTCAAAGCACTTACCGAGCACTTGAGCTTTGCAACTAGCCGCCGAGGAAAGTTGAACGTTGTTCCAGGCTTGCTGGACCATGTTGGACCACTGCTGTGGTCTGGGTTCTCTCAAGCTGAGCGCCGGTTTTGGCAATAAGTACTTAATCTCCTTTGTCGCGGGTTCATGCGCCATGTCAGCCGCTCTGTGCAGCAACGCCGCGATTTGTGCCATGTCATACTACAAAAACATGCTCGTCATTAAATACTCATTTATCACTTCGGTAAAAAAACCTCAATACTTACAATTACTTCTTGAGATAAGTGTTCTCCAGGCAGAACTAATAGAAGTCCTTCCAGGTAGTCGGGAGCGATTTGATTGAAAACAACTTCTATGTACAATGCCGCATCCAATCGAAGAGGATAGTACCAAACAGATCTGCGAGAAAATTGAAAGAAAATACGTCAGTTAAAAAAACCATATTACATAAATTTGTAATATTGTAAAAAAAAGATTTTACCTGCAAAATATTAAATAGAACACTTGGTGATTTTTCTGAAGCTCCGTGGTCACATCCAAGACGTACTCGTCCCTGGCCAATGGCATGGTAAACGCATCACCATCGACGATACAGTACAATGAGAACTCGTCCATCTCGTGAGGATTTCTCACTGAGATGACATTGCACATTTCTTCTATAACGTCCTGAACGACGGTCGTGCATTTCGTGTTAATGACTCTTTCGGTACCGCCGGGCAGCCGGTAGATCTGCCTCTTCGCGTTTCTGCCCGCGCTGATCGCCATGATTTCCTCCACGCTGGGCACATTCTTACGTCCGCCATATTTCACGGTCTTTCTGAGATTCTGCAGACAGACCATCGCGGTACCGTGATAAGCGCGACGCTTGTCGTACGCCGCCGTTTCGAGGTATTTGGTCAAGTAGGGCTTCAGACCCTCGCTGCACGTAAAGTACGCGGCGATGATGCTGAATATCCGCCAGCCACGTTGGCAACTCTCCGGATTTGGGCTCTTGTTATTGGTAGTTTGCTTCATTAACTGGCAATAGACCTCGTCGCGGAGTTGCTCGTATTTGTGACAATGCTGTGCAAATACGTGAAAACATAGAACGCGAATATTTTTTATTTGAAAATTTATTTATTTGAAAATTTATTTATTTGAAAATTTTTATTTATTTACTTCTTAAAAAAAGAAGTGAGAATACGATTTTGTTTTTGATTTGAAATATAATCGTACCATGAGGATCGTGTAGACGCACTTGACTTCACTGATCTCAGGCGGCAGTGGTTGATCCCCCATGTATCTCATCAAACAGAGGAAACACTCCACGGCTAAAACGCTCAAATCCGCATCTAACCTGAGCAAGCTCTGTTCGATGGGAACTGTGGAATACTTGACGAGGTCCACCTGTTCCTTCCAGGTCCACTCGGTGCTGTCCTGCTGGCCTTTGCCTTTCTTGTTCTTTTTTTTGCTCTTCAATGACTCGATCACTTTGAGAGACCCGCTGATCGATCCGTCCGCGGTCTTCAACATCTCGAATCTGTTGGACACGCATTGTCGTTCTTTAACTCTCCCGTTTGCCAGCATCGCGTGTGATAAGCCTTTCGGTTTTAACGCGAAGTGAAGAACAAGAAAAAGACACCATAGTACTGCACGTCGGACCGATATCTTACGCCGACTGCGTTATGCTTTCTCAACACGGCTAGCTTGCGCAACACCGTTAATAGTTGCCTCGCATTAATTTCGCATGCAGTCAACGAGTTCGCACACATGACTTCGGGTATCAACGGGAATTTAGAAAGGCATAATCACATATTTTTTGATACATATTTACATATTTACATATTTTTTTTTTAACGGATTTCTTTCAGAGAGAAATTAATTCTATAAATTTCGGCATGAAAAAGATATTCATGTGTATATTTTTTTAATTCGGGTTACAGATATATTGTGTTGCATAAATTAATACAACAGTAGTCTGAAAAAAAAAAATGTGTTTGACTCACTTTTCTGTGCTTTGACGGAAATTCAACATGGCATACTGCAGCAAGGAGTGCTTGCCGTCGTTGACCACCGGCCCGGTCTCGTAAATGTTGTCCTCCTGGAGTCTGACGTTGTCGTCCGGCTGACGCCATTCCTGGCTCGGACTCAGTCGCTGGTTCTGTAAGTTTTTCTGATGATTCGCTTGGTTGACGACGGACACGTGGTTGGGCACGCGACCGATCGGTACGTGATTCTCGTGTTCGGAAATTACGTGACCAGAATGATTATGATGCTGAATGTGATTCACGTGATTCGTTTGTGACTGTATCGTCTTTGTGATTTGGGATACGTGATTTTCGTGATGATTGATCTTCTGAAGTGGCTGCTTCTGGTTAATCTGCAATTCGAATAGATAATTCGCATTGGTTGGCGTTGGTTGAATAATCTTGAATGTAAAAAGTTCCTCTTTTTTTTTTTTTTTTTTTTTTTATTACAAAATCTTCGGTTGAGTAATCATTTGAAAACTGCAATATCACACATCGTGATTAAAATAATACGCAATAACCATCGGTATGCGACGTAATTGAAATAAAAAAAAAAAAAAACTCTTCTATTGCCTATTACTGTCACAAATAATCCCTCATTTGCAGCTGATAAGCGAGTCAATTTTCCGCACTTCTCTGTTTCTCCCAATTTCCGCGCGCCGTGTGTTTAAAGTATTATTTCCTCCTCTTCCCCGATTCCTATCGCGCGGCGCGAAACATCGATCTTAGCACGCAAGTAAACGGGTTTCTCTCCTTCCATTCCGCGTACCGCAATCTGCTACTGGAATGCGGCCGATACCGACCATCAGATGTCGCTATTTTTTTTTTTTTGTTTCAAACTTCTCGAAGAAAATAAGAAGAAAATGAGTGATACGTAAATTAGCATCGACTGCACGCGATTTCTCGAGTCGCTCCTGTCGCGCTCTCTCTCCTTCTATGTCCGCCAGGATATCAATATTTTGACAAAAAAATTGACAAGACACGTACCAGAGAAACAGGATATTTCTTTTCCTCGCTTCTTCCTGCTTTCGTCGATTAAAAGAATTTGCAGAACGGAAAGTGGGTTACGACACACACACACACACACACAGTTATCTCACAACTTATATTTCTTAATATCTTTATATATCATATATATAAATACAAATCGATGAAACTGCACTTTAGAAACTTGACGATGTGCGCGCGTTACAAATTAGTTTTTCTTCTCTCCTGGGAGATCGATTGAGATGACGGACGTGAGAAATAGTTCATCTATCGGCGCGCATCACAGTTAACAAATAGAGAACTCATATCTGCGCGCACGACAAAAAAAAAAAAAAAAATATCGTAAAACTGATGTCGAAGCGCTTTCGTGTGTGATTCAGGAAGAGAAATCTAGTGAAGTCAGGAATAGGAACTGGACGGCTAATGCTTTTAATAACTCTCTCAACGAGATGAGCGTATAATATATATATAAATTTTTTATAATTATGGAAGTATCTTACACGGAGGATAAAACGATATCTAATTCAATATCCAATTTCTCCACTTTTTCTCAATAAAAGTCACAAAAAAAGCCTCATCATTATCGAGATTCCGATAGACAAATTGGAATTCCGTTATATGAGGTGTGGTGCACGTTCTCGTCGCAAGGTAGCACCGGGGGGATATCTTCTTAATATACTTCGGAATCGGTGGAGACGCGGAGAACGCGCGTGCGAGAGAGATAAGCAGATGTCGACCCTGACCCATATAGACGTTAATGCACCGAGACGCGACGAGAGATGTCGATGCGGTTGCCGCGCCGACCATCCGAGCAAATGCAGCAAGTGTCGTCGTCGCTCTCTAATGGCCCATCAAAAACTCGCGGCGCCATCAACAGCTATTTGAGCCTTTTACTTTACGCGGAGAGAATTAAAACGTGTGAGTGTAATGTTAAAATGTATGGGTAATGAAATTGGCGAAAAAAAAAAAAATGTTCATTCGAGCGAAGCGGCGAGATCAAAGAACACGCTCACTCGTGCGTTGTCGGCTTCTTTCGCGACGAAAATCAAAAGCTTCCGCATTTTAACTAGTAGAGAGCGAGTTTGGCAATCACTGCGGTTATTAGCGAGATATGACTACGTGAAGAAGTGCGCGCGAAATAGAAGGAAGGTGCGAATCGGGCACAAAAAAACGGAAAGTAACAAATACGACAATAAAGAAAACATAAGCTAGCATCCGTCAAACTGTGAAAAACGCTTATTGAAGTGTCGTCTTTTATATAAGACATGAAAACAAGTTTTCTCTCTTACGATTATCAAGTGATATTTATAATCGTTTCCTGCAAGATAGAATTTTTCTATCGGATAATCAAATATTTCTAGAGAGACACACAGATAGTAATAATAAAATATGACAAATAGACCTGATAATTTTTTACTTTCTCGTCTAGCTTCTTCAAGGTTTCCTGAATGGTGTTCAGTGTCTTATCGCTCGCCTTCTCCTCGATCTGCGTCTCGTTCTCATTGCACGGTGTCAACGAATCCGATTGCGTTCTGAGCTCTTCAAATCTCTTCAAAATCTCCCGAACGCTCAGTTTGCTGTTGTCCGTGTTATTTTCCTCCGTGATGGTCTCCATCTTCGCCATTTTACGTTCACAGATACTTTCCATCATTTGCTCGTCTTCATAAAACCCCTGAATCATGTCACCCGTCTTCGTATCCACGTCCTTCGATTTCTGCTGTTTCGTCTCTCGATCATTCGTCGCGTCTGTCGCGTTCTTGGAGTTTCTCAGCTCGCAGCCTTCTTCGATCCTCAGTTGTTCGATGGTCAGCTGACGTTCGTTCGTACGCGCGATTGGATGCAGGAATGACTTTTGATCCAACTTGGATACGTCTATTCGAGGAATGTTTTCGTATTCGAACTTCTGTTGACTGAAGTGCTCCTTCTTGAGAGAATCTGGACTTTGTCTGATGTTCTTATTCACATCTAAATAATCGGAGTCCAACTTTTTTTTCTCCTTATTGCTATCTTTCGCAAAAAACTTGATGAAACTGCTTTTTCTCGACTTGCATACCTTGTCCAGATGAGAAGCCTGTTCCAGAAACGCTCCCGAATCATCGGTGTGTCCGTATTCGTCGCTGCTCAATTCAGACTCGGAAGACTTCATCAGAAGACTGTCGGGAGAGTTCGTCTTACGATCTTCGTCGGAGAAATTTCTCACTTCCTGCTTGCTTACGAAGTTCATCTTTTTTCGATACGCCTGATTCTCGTAGTGTTTCCAACAGTTCTCGTCCAGACGATTCCAGAAATTTTCAGCTGTCGACGGTTTCTGCCTCCTCGTCTCTTTTCGCAGATCAAAATAATTTTTCTGTCCGAGATCTTTTCGCAAAAAGTCGGAACGACGCATTCGCTGCACGTTGCTGACAGATCGCGGTTCGAATTTGTGCAGTTCGCTCTCCGAAGACTCGGAGTAGTCGGTGAATTGATTCAGAATATCCGGACGATGTTTCTGTCGACGTCTCAACGTCGTTGGCAACTCGGCCCAGTTGCTGATAAGCTTTCTGGAAAACACACCTTCCGTATCGGACACTTCTCTCTCCATGTCGACAAAATTGGGTGATGTACCCTCGATAAAAGGCATATGTTAAGGCACGTACGATGTAATTAGAGACGTATCTGCGGCGCGTATTTATGATGGTTATTAAGTCCTTGCGCGCGAGCAGATTCTACACGTAGTATTTTTCTACTTTCAAACAATCAGTATTTTCACTCGGATTTTCCGAAGAATGTAGATCACGGATGAAGGACCGTCCGTGGAACATCGTGAGAAACGCCCGGAAGAAGATTCTCGTGGGATCGGCCGGAACAATGCGCACTTTTAGTTATAATTACCTCGCGCCAACAAACTCTCCCTGTCACGACACAAGCGAGAAAGCTTTCATGCTTTCTTAGAAACCGCACACTTGATCTTCACACCAGCTTCGGATGCGAGCAAACGGAGTTTTTCGTTAACACAAGAGAGTTTAGTTTCAAATTTTACTTGAATATATTTGAAAATTTTACAACGTCGTTGTTTCGCGCACGTTTAGTTTAAGTTTAGGTGTGAAATCACTCGGCGAAGAAACTTGCCAGTAAAATAACGTGTTCTTCTACCGATGGATGACTATCATCTTGACGGTTGTTGAGAGACGAGTTGTGAAGAAGAAAACAACAGGCGGGGAGCATCATATCTCGCTTACATAAGTGTGAGGCCCTTCCAACCTTACTCGTTCAAGAACGTTAACGATCGTGCAATCGCCATCGCGTTCCGTTCATCATTACGTGGTGCACACCATATACTGTTTTTACGCCGTAGTTTTTACACGGAGTGTGAAAGGCACATCCCGCCTGCGAGAGAATAATGGCCGCTGATTAACTATACATTCGAAGCGAAGAACCGTACATTAATGTGATTATTATCATTATATTAACCTTGCCAGACGAACTGCGACGTCTTTAAGTTAAGAGCTCGCTCGGTGATGTCATGTCTCTCAATACACTTGCGATCGGCACGATTATATATATGGCTGGTGTCGCACTAGAGAACCGGCTTTCAATAACAATTCATACTTGGTGATAAAAATATTCATTCAGCGCGGCGCGTGTTATTTCTTTCGACTCGATTAGTTGTGAAAAAAAGACGCACTTGTGTTCTTTCTCGTTTGGTTGCGGATGTCAACTTGAAAACTATCAGAACTTTATTTTGATTATTCGTTCTGGATTTTTTTTCTCCGAAAAAAAAAAAATAATTTCAAAAGTTTTCACTTTTCAAGAAAATGTCACTGCTATTTAGTTGGGCAATTCGCTTCGCGTGACGGTATCGGATGTCTGTTTCTTGCACAAGCGAATTATTAGATTGACCAATCTTCTCTTCGTCGTACGTACGTCAGGATTGTACACGAGTAAGCCGTAAAGTACGGATGCAAGCGTATTGCGATACGCTACACCGTACGGCACGGCAGCAGTCGATGAACTGAAGAGCCGCAGCCGCAAGGCTTCCGATTCGCAGGTATACCATGATACGTTCCCTGCCGGTTGTATTCTGTTAGCCGGTTGCCCCTTCGGAAGACGGATATCTGGGTCGGGCCCCACCATCGAAGTTTCGAGGTATGCATGGCGCACGCTAGGTATGGAAAATCATGCGATGCCGCTCTTACCGGTGAGATGCTCTTTACGCTGCTCGATCTTGTTCGATCGGAACGTACGTTCTCGATTGTCGAATAATATACATATAATGAGAAAAGGCGTGAGGCGCACAGAAGCGCTTTGCTCGCTTAAACGAGAAGACACCTGTGATCTCTGAAATCCTGTCGAGCGATAAGTTTTGGAGGTTTCTTCATATGTTTCAAAGCTAAAAAAACTTACTTAAACTTATTTTGTAGTTACATTCAAAGTAAATGTTAAAATTCATTTACACAATTATATATGACAATTAAAACTTGCGTATTTGTATTTTTGATTTGGAAAAAAAATTTGTCTTATAAGGTCAATTTTTTTTTTTCATTTGCAACTTAGAAATATATATTGCTTTTTCCCAATGTGTTTTTCTCAAAGAATGAGTTATTCAGGGGATTCGTAAAAAATTTCTATTTTTATAGCAACGGACGGAAATCTGTTGTATAGAGTCTACAATAGCGATTCCACGCGAAAATGTGCATCATGAACACAGCAATGAAATAGAAATCGGAACCGGAAGAGAGGGAGGAAAAAGTCGGAAGCGATAGCTCATTATGCGAGATTATTGTGATTTGTGACTCGATGGCGGACGTCAGAGTAAAATCTTGAATCCCACGTCTTTCTATTACGATTTTAATTTTTCCGTCTTTATTGAAGAGCAAACCCGGGAATTTTCGAAGTCCTGTGAAAACAACTTTCGGTTGTTCACACATTTGTGCGACGCACCTGCCGCTAACGGAAACGACCGATTATCCGTAAAGCCCTTTAAAACTGGGGATCTCGCGGCCTTTCGCGCACATGTATCATCAACGCATATCTAAAATTTTCTCTTCTACAATTTTTCACTTTAACTGTATTTTATTACACTATATAAGATTATAAATATTTAAATAAATTTAAATTTAAATTTTTTTAAGAGAAAAGTGTTATTTCATTTTGCAAAGGCTATTTATTTGTGTTGGAGAAAGAAATTTACGCTGATTCTGTCAGTAGAGAAATATATTACTACTTTCTCAATCCGCACACATGCCTTCCGCGCGATTCACGTCACGGAACAACATTTTTCTCGCACCGGTTCGAAGAACAAAATATCATTTTCCGCGATCCGGAATCCGTTTCCGAAATCGTTTTGCTCGATACGTTTTTTTTTTTTTTTACAGAGACCGGTTGCCGGCGATATGAGGAAGGGGAAGAGGGAGGAAACTCTTTCCAATCTTACATTTTCTATTTTTCCGTATAGGTTTTTGTTCCGTAATTCCAACTGCGAAGAATGTCATGTTAGAACGCACGGAATGCACGAGTCGGTGAAACTGAAATTGTTGTTGTGTTGTTTATTACATAAAACCGGAAATACATATTACGAAGTGTGCTTTCTATTATTTCTTACAAAGGAGACATCTAAGATTTTAAATTGTTTTTAAGGGCCGAAGTGACGGGAGAAACAAAAAAAAATTTTAGGCCAATGCGGTAGTGAAAAAAAAAAAAAAAAAAAAATAATGAGAATCGTCTTGCGCATTAGCAATTCAAAGCGCTTCCGGTGTTCGCGTAGCGTGAGGGGAAGCTGCTTTCAGTAAAGTTACATGAACTCGGAATCTCTTTAAAGAAATTCGAGTATCTTGTGCTTATATATTTTTTCTTTTTTTTTTTTTTTAGTAAACTGACTTTTCTGCGAGCACGGTAAGACCGCATAAAAAATACAAAGCGATCGCTTTGGCACAGTCTCAACAACTATTGTACGCATTGATGAGAATCGCAGAGTTCTCAGTAATTCTCTTACACCCAACCATCGACATATCTGGTCGTCACGCTGAATGATCTGCTTCTTGAATTGCGTGTGGCGACGATGCATGCAGGTGTATCTGATGAACACGTATAACGCGTGTTATGAGAAATCCGATCTCTCTCGGTTTGCACAAGACATAAAGAGACGAGTCTCATCCACCTCCTTCCTTCCTGCACGCGCGCGCGCGCGCGCGCACAAAAATCTATTCTGCTATTTCCTATCTGTAATACACTAAAGACAGATGCAAGATATTCCTAGAATCGAACACAGAAGAAACTTGTGTCTTCAGTTTTCTTTGGATATTATCGACGACACGAAAATATGACAAAAAGATTGACGGACGCTCAAGAAGAATTGAAACATTCCTTTTTCACGAACGATTACACGACGACAAAAAGAATGCCGATGAGAACGGTGCTTGAGAAGAATCATTTTTCGCAAGAAGTCGAAGATATTACGCAATTTCAGTCAAAGACGAGAAAGAATAGAAGCATCGAGCGCAAAGTCGGCAACGGATCGCTGATTTCGACGTTCTCTTGAACGGCGGAAAAAGGGAGAAGATATAATAGGAGGAGAGGAAGAAAAAAAAAAAAGAAGACGCGCAGGAGAGGAGGCATTGGCCAGCATATATGACCAGTGACTGGAAACGGCAATTTACACTAGGCGTTACCCGCGGTTGCCTCGTTACAGATTGCGACGCACATCGTGCCGTTATGATTTCCGAGCCGACCATTAACTGCTAATTGGTCGCGGATCAGCGCGCTTGATTCGACCAAATGTGGAAGAGACACTAAGTTAGGCGCACTCACCAGTCTGATGTATTTGCTGATCATCTCTGCCAATTGCGGGGCGCGATTCGTGTGAAGAGGTAATCTGATGCCCGACGCGATCTGCAAGACACACACACCCGCTCTAGAAGAATTCACGGAAACGATATCCTCGAGCGGAAGAGTCTCCAGGATCACGAGATCGCCGTTAGGGGTGCGTTTGATCAACCGAAGTCCGTGATGCGACACCGCCACGTGTTGTGTCTCCGGATGCTGCGGACCGATCTGCAACAGAAATCGAAAATAAAGTTTATTTGCTGAAATTTAAATTACTGAAGTTAAAATTGCTATCTGATGTTTTTCAGAACGTTTCCGCTTTAAGCGGAAATACTGTAAAGAAACAAAATGAGAACTTACTGATACAGGGAATATCCTAGCGAAGTACAACGGCCACTGCTTCGCTATGTCTACGATGTTTTTCTTAATTGTAATCTTGTGCTGTGTGCTTTGAAGATTGTCCAGTGTCACGCCGTAATTGTCCAGCATTTTCAGCATGTTTTGTCGATCCTCCTTGGCGATTCTTATGCTGGAAGTCGCCAACACATCGTAAGCAACCTGGCAGAATACCAAATGTAACGCCAGAGGACTGTTCAGGGTTTCATTCGGCGCGAAAACCTCTTTCTTGACTCTCAAGGTCCATGTGACTCTGTTGTACGTAAAATGTGCGTTGGAGGTTTGCGGATAGAGTTTGGTATTCACTATCTCTTGCACTTTCTCAATCTCCGGTTTATCCGCCGGTGGTAATACTGGTTTGAGGAATTCCGGCCATTCCTGGATCTCGATTCTCTCCATTTTGTCCGTGCGATAGGTCGAAGCCACGCTCGATCGTCTCTCCGCTTCCTGATCCAGTTTATTAAAACTGTGTCGTGCGACGGTGAAGGATTCTCTTGTGTTCGGAATGACGCCGAAGTCACGTGGCGACGGCATTCCAAAACTATCCCGCGATTTGGGAGACACGTCTCGCGTCATGCCGAAAGGATCGCGTTTACCGTTCGATCCATCGAACGCGTATTTCGAGTCGAAAATCTCGGAATTCAAATCGCGACGCGAGTCGAAATCGGAGCTGCGATCGCGCGCCGAACTTGCCATATCGGTGCTGTCTTTCGAATAAAAATCTTTGGATTTGACGTCTTGAGCGCGACACTTTTCGTACTCGTGCCGATAGTCGTGACTGTCGCGCAAATGTTGCTGCGTAACGAAGACGTCACGACTTTGGCTGAACATCTGACTCTTGGAGAAATGATCGAAGACCTCGGAATCCGGAGACGTGCGGAAGGAGTCACGAGTTTTCGGCTCGATCGGCGCTGGTGGTGATCGTGGTTGAGGTACACCCGATTGACTGAAAAATGCATAAAATATTTTTTTAACTTTGTTGAATCTGCTAATTCAAATTATTGCTAATTGCTCATTCAAATTATGTCTCAAGGATGAATTTTCATGAAAAAATTTAACGTGTACTTGACGTCGTTACCTATTGCTATACACACTGCCGCCTCTTGGACTTGGAGGCTGCGGTGGTGTGACAGGTGGTGGAGGCGGTACAGGTCGTTCCATTCTCTCGATTTGTGTCCTAACTACTTGAGCTTGCGTCATCATATCGGTTGTGCCCTTAGAAGTGACGCTTTGAGTGTCATCAGCGGTAGAGGCGTAATCGTCCCATCTGCCACCTTAAAATTTTATTCGGTAAATAATATATCTCTTCAAGATATCTTTATTTTGAACTTTTTTCTATAGTTTTTTTTTTTATGTCCAAAAAAAGATCTAATTACCTAGTTGTTGTTCCAACAGAAGTTTTCTGTTATCCTCCAATCGTTTCACTTTTCCATCTTCCCGCGGAAGAGCGGGTTTCTCAGCCGTTTTCGTCGATCTCACACTATGATTTGCCGTCACCTTTTCCAATCTCTGTCTCATCTCCGAGCTCAGCTTCAACTTCCCTATGCTTCCTGGCGACGGTCTCTGCGCGCCCACATCCAAGGCCGATCTGTGAAAAAATTTGACAATTTGCATCACATTGCATTTTTTTCTCTTATAAATATATTCACAAATAATTTCGAAATAAATTATCTAGTTACTTAGATTTCTTTTTAGATTTCTTTTCTCCTTCTTCTTTGTATCCATTCTCGTGTTTGGTCTCGTGTTTGGTTCCCGATGGATGAGTGGCCGTCGATCGATCTTCGTTACTGACGATGTTCTCGATCTCGAATTCTTCCCATTCGACACCACCTTCCGTCACAGAGGGTTCACCTTCGCCTTGGTCGTATTCCTGATACTGTGGCGTTATCTTACGTTGTTGCTGCTGACGCATCTTGAATTCTATGAAACTGTCTTGTCCTTGAGCCTCATTCGAGTCACTGGGTGGTGGCCACCTAATTTGCAATAATAATCGAAGAAAGAGAATTAAAGACTTGACAAATTCAATCACACACATTAAAACACATACTTTGTTTAATTATATTTGGATTTTATATAAATATACCTCCACTTTCCAATGCGCACTGTCTTCGCTCTCCCGTACGGATCGAGGAATGGTCTGGATTCTGATGGATCGTGAGATTCCAATGGAGGGGGCATCGGCGGAGGTGGTGGAACGCCTTTATTATTGCTCGAATTCGAAAGATTGCTGTCCACGCTGCTCTTTCTGTTCTTCAGCTCGCTTAGCACATTAGTGAAATTATTTTGCACGTTACTTTTGTTCATGCTGGTTCTTTTTATTTCTTGTGCCGAAGACGTTTTTCTGTCCGTCACCTTTCGATCAACACTGATCTTTCGCGCGTAGTCGATACTCGTCTTTCTCGCAGCTTCCGAGTTCTTTCTGGGTGGACTTTGGGATCTGTGAATTTGAGCCTTCACGGTCATCGTTTCCTGTCTTTGATTCGTCGATTGTACTGACGTTTCTCGTTTTTCGGTTGACCAGAGATCACCATCGTCGGGTTCTCTAAATGAGACCTGACGGCAAAAGATTAAGATAATAATTTCAGGTAACGATGTAGAAGAGTGTCTTTTTTTTTTTAAAAAAAAAAAAGTTATATACAACAAGAACAATCGCGTTAGAATTTTTGATTCAAGATTAGAAAATTTATCGGGTGAGAGCTGTGTGACGATCCAGTGAATAAGACATGGGTCTGATCTGGTTGGTCCTAAATCCGAATATCTTCTTTGGATTCTGTTAGATGATATATATATATATGTACACGATATGTCTGAAGTTGTGGGAAAATCACGATAGAGAGTGTACGTTAGTTGAAATCAGTAGATACCTTGGAGTAGCGTCCGATAGAATCATTAGGCCCCATATGGGCATCGATTGAGGGGGCTGGGGGGACTAGATTCATGCTTGAGGGGCCAGCGGGTAACACCGTGCTCTGGAAACATACACCCGTGCCGTGACGCGGCTCAGAAAACCCAGAATCGTCCAGAACGACGATAATATTGTTTTCGTTATGAGTTAGCTTTCATTAAACGCGAAACTGTTTCGGTTATCAGTGATAGATCATTGAGTTAATAATAGTTACGTGATATCGTGATAATGTGATAATGAGAGCCGCGACGACAGCGGTGAACCTTTCATGATCGTGCTTAACATGCAATGTTCGCTTCTGATTTCATCGCTTAGTGTGATTCGATGTTACATGTTGTTTAAAGTTTGTTTTGAAGATTCGCAAACGTAAGTAAGAGTTCAGAATTCATTCGGACACAATCGCGTTAACTACGTACCGATTTAATATCTTCGAATCACATTAAGTAGATCAATCAATTTACCGTGATAAATCTTATAAACCTCATAAATATACTTTTTACAGATGTCGTGTGCTTGCTTCATTAAAGTTTCTCACCGGTTGCGTCGAATTCGGACTCTGAACCAATAGCTGCTGCAATGCCTGATTCTGCGCCAGTAGCTGCTGCTGTATCTGAATATTTTGTGCCATCGCACTCTGCAGAAAAGCTCGCTGCAAGTTCTGCTGGTACGCCATTATGTCGTTATTCTGACCTGGCGGTGAACTGGGATACTGCGGCAAGCTGAGTCCTTGCATATTATAAATCGGTATAGGCATGAAACCTGCACCCAAGCTCATGCTATTGTTCTGAGCGGATGGAACTTGCTGAGGAGTGCTGAACATAGGCATCATCATGGGTGGTGACATCATACTCTGTGCAATAGGACTGAAGCTAAACGCAGTATTCTGATTAGGAATATCCATATTGCCGCCTCCTTTGATCCTCTTGGCCAGTTCACTCGCGTCAATGTTCACATCCTCATTTCTCGTGAAAATGGTCTTTATAAAATCATTAACAGTAGATAATTTGCTAGTTTGATTGGCGACACTCCGCTGATTCCCGAGAACTGTTTGATCTTCTGGTAGCCTCGTATTGTGCGAACCTTTTATCGATGCGGCCAGACTGCGGGCATCCGACAACTCGTCGAGATTGCCATCTAGTACGGGCATAAAAAGCTCGTCCAAAAACTGATCCACATCGGAAGCTTGACTAGGCACTCTCACGCGTCGCACATGTGACGCCAAAGAAGGCGCTTCACTAGTATCGGACATGGCGGACGATTTTACACCGTATTCACTCTTTTCTATGTAAGCGCGACTAGACTGGCTTCCCGGCAGCGCACGTTTGCCTGCAAGTGAGAGAATAATCGAACGAAGTCGATACAGAAAAATTGAGTTGTGTAATCGCCGACTTTCTCTTGCACCTTACGCAAAGGCGAATTAAAGACCGAAAGTTAAAACAAATGCAAAACATTAGCATTACTAAAATAATTAAAACGGTCAAACAAAGTTGTGTTAGTTTTTACAGAAAAACATTTCACTTTTCGCGCTTACTTACCAGGATATTGTGACTTGATGAATCTCGTCTGCGATCTTATATAACTCTTATCGTCCTCCGATCTTCCGGTCTGACTGACAGACTGAATGTCCGGATATTCGAAGTCAATCGTAAGATCCTCCTCCTCGATGTTGGGCTCCGTTGTCCTCGTGGTTCTGCTGTACTTCCTCTCTTGCGTGATTTCGCTGCGCGATATGTATTCGGAGTTGCTGACTGTCGGGTTCTCACCGATTCTCTCCAAACTGTGATAACGTTCGTTCAATTTGGACGAGGAGAGACCGAGATTAGCAAGTTTTATCGGTGAAGGTACGACTTCCGGCTGAAGTAGGTTATCCAAACTTCGGCTACGCTGTTTCTCTTTCTCGAAATAACGGTCGTTCAATGCTGATTTTCTCGACAATCCTATTTCTGTTGTAGTTTCCAAAATGGCCTCGTGTGATTGCTTTCGCGTCTATTTGCCAGAAATTATTATTGTTTTCTTTTTAAAACATCAGTAAGGAAATAATCTTTTTTTTTTTACTAATAATAAATAATAATAATTGTTTGACTAATATTTTAAATACAAATATATAAACGTAAAACATTTATATTGACATTCTGCAAAGTTAAAGCAACCGAAGTTAAAGCGATACACACGGGTAGCTTCCCAACGGGCGGTTGCGGCGGAGGAACAGCTGGTCGTCTTGGCACCTGGATTTCCGGCTCGACGGGCTTATCGACCGGTTTGAGCGCTGATTTTCTCTCCAGAGGTTGGAAGGTTTTTAAAATAGGACTTTCCATCTCTTGTTCCAATTCCCGAATAACCTGAGCGTGCTAAAAAAAAAAAAAAAAGATATTCCGTTAAGTCGAATATATAAGACCAACCTAACGTAATGCCAGTTATACGTTCTCTTCTTCATTACTCTAAAAAACTAGCGTTGCAATTTTTTCTTACTTCTCGTTTTTTTATAGGAGGTAGACTGTTTTTGCGTTGCTCCAGGAACATGTGTTTGGCGGCTGGGAAAGCTGGCGCCAGTTCCATCTCCGAGATCAAATCCAGAACGTAGTCGAAACCATTCGTTTCCGTCACGATGGCGTCCGGGCCGTCCAGTTGATTCCAGAGCGTAATTGTCCAACCTGTGTTTTCCACCCCGTGATTTCGCACCGCGAGATTAGCCAGTTCTTCGCATGTCGTCCATGAGTTTATTGCGCACGTAGTTGTTTCACCTACGGAATAAAATTTTATAACCGATTACGATAAAATAGTTTTCATAATTCATTCTCACTCGTCGAAAGCGCAACGCCGACTCACCGTCGTAAAACCCAACATTAAGCGCCATATTTATGCGATTTCTATTGGCTCGCCATTCTAGCACGCACGGCGGGTAATTCCTAGGAACTTGATACACCGTTTGCTGATTGTTATTCATCACACGATACACCGTTCTCTCGCCTTGCAACAGTTTACGTTGACAGTAAGCCTTGTAACCATCGTAGGCGTGATCGGACACGTATCTGATCGAAGAATTTTAATTAAAGACAAAATTACATCGGATGTGCGTTGAAAATCGACAAAAACACAATGACGAAGATACTTACTTCAAAAAATACTTGAAGAGAGTAGCGCTAGGTTGAAACGCTGACAGGCAATTGGACAGCAACAGCCATCCTCTCTCCTTGTTGGCATCGTTGTCATTTTTCCACGTTTGATTCGCCAATTGGCACAGTATCTCGTCTCTCAGTTTTTCATTCACAATGCCCTTATTGACGATGTAATCGCCCAATGCTTGCTCTCGTTTGCCGTTGAGATTGTTCTCGTTCATAAAGCGCAGAATCATTTTGAAGATCATCAAAGAGTCCGTGTAATCTTGATCGCGAGCCTTCGCCAGAAACGGCGTTTTGATCGGCTCGCGTTTCATTCCGAATATGTGACTTTTGAAGTAAATGTTGGTGAACTTGGAGAACTGATACTGATCGATATCGGGCGGCAAATTGTACGTGCAATTCATCGGAACTACCTGTCCGACGACTTTGAGAAGATTTCGCTCGGTGTGCGTCGGTTGCCAATCTGAAAATCATAAAAAGTCAATCAAAAATTCAAAAGAACTTTGTAATTCTGTTAAAATAATTACATCAATTTTTAATGAAATAAAAAGTAAAAAAGAAAAAAAAACGCACCATCAAGTTTGCTGTAAATAAAAGCTAATTCCGCGGGAATCTCTAGATGATTCACGCCGGCAACAGCACGCGAGGTTCTTTCCTGCTCTTCCCGTTGCTGCTTCGCCTTCGCTCGCTCTTTGCTGGCCCTCTCGATCTCCGCTCTCTTCGCCATCTCCTCTTTCAGCACATTGAATTTCTCTCGTTGTTTTCTACCTCTGTAGAGCTTCTGCGCCATCAGAACGCCCTTCTTTAACGCGCGGAACTGCTTACGTTCACGATAACCGCGATAAACCGCTTGTATCAGTATTGTGCTTCGGGAAATGTTTAGGAACCTTCTCCGCGCCAAGAAGCCTCTCGTGTATCTGCAAGGAAAAACCGTTAGAACGATGTCTAGGGGAGAAAGGTTCACACACAATTCATTTGCATTGCTTTCACGACGCTCCTAGGTAGGTAACTAATGAAATAAAATGAATCGTGAAAAGAATTAATAGCTGTGAAATATACTTCTTTTATCTTTAGAATTATTCATATATGTACACGTATATTATTTATAATAATTAGTACTCGAGTTAGTGTAAATTGAAAAAGTTTTTTTGAAAAAACTTTACATTTATTTATTTATTTATTTTTTTCTTTTTATAGAACACGTACCTTTGAACAGTGATGGCTGCTCTCTCCAAAATCAACGCTCTGTTGTATTCCAGTGCTCTCTCCAATGATTCGCGCAAAAACACTCTTGTGAGTCCGAGTTGATACTGCGACTGCGCCTCTTTCGGCGCGGCTTTGTCCAAAATTATCCTGCAAAGTTCCTTGTTGGGCGCTCCTCTGGGCAAATGCGTCGAGACGAGATAACGATACCGATCCACAAAGTGACTGAACAAGAGGCGAACCGGATAGCCAGTTTTTCTGATGCGAATTGTCTCCAACATTCCCGTGTATCTCAGTTGCTCGAGCACGCAGGGCATGTCAAATTTCATTGGGGCTTTCTCTGTGTTCGGCTTAATGCAACGAACGAACCACGGATTACATCTGCAAGTGATAAACAACATGACGGAAGTCGATTTTTTTAACATCGCGCATGGTAGTTTTTAGTTGTTTCGATATTTACTGAGACATAGAATCTAAGAGTTGTTGAAGACTATCGTGAAATCGAGCCGAAACCGTTGGCGTTCTTGGCTTCATGGTGACAAATCTACCGTTTGGTTTGTTCATAGTTTTGTTAGCTTCGTGAGCAGTCCTGACATGCTGGAACATCTTGCTAACCATCTGTAATTATTACCAATCATATGTTACACACGTGACGTTATTATGACGAGACAGTTTTAAGTATTACGATTGAAAACAAGAAGGAAGTTTACCGTAATCTTGCTGCTGATCAGCAACTCGACCACATCTGGCCTCAGGGTGTCTCTGTTCTTGTCTAGAAAACCTTCCACGTTGTACCAGACTTGTCCAGCGTAATGTCTGATCGCGAACTCAGCGGAGTTCATTCTGGGTCTGGAATATAATTCGCTCAGCGCGTGATTGTAGTGACACTTTTCCAGGAAAGAAAGATCGGACGCTTTGGGAAAGTTGCTTTCGTCGTCCAGAAGATGAAGAATACCCACTGGTTTCTTCGCAATCAGATGGATAACTGGCAAATTATCCTGAGAAAGAGACATGAAAAATTCGTATTATATATTTCTTATGTACTCGAAACGAAGGTTTGAATCTTCGATTGCTATTTCAATTTGCATGTTGTTTGTCTCTGAAAACAAATTTTCTTTGAAAAAACTTTACGAAGCAATTATATCTCTGAAATTACCGTGTAATTGATGGTGGTCCAATCAATTTTCTCTTTCGCGTACTCTTGTTGCTCGAGCTTGAAGATATGCTTGTTGAAGTAAAATTGCAGATTCTCGTTCGCGTAATTGATGCACAATTGCTCAAAACTGTTTTCCGTGAAATTTTCGAATCCAAAGATGTCCAAAATAGAAATGGCAGCTGTCTGTTTGGTGCCCTTGTAGACAATATGATTGACACGAGCAACTAGCCATGAGAAGAGCGAACTGTATAAAGCTTTTGCGAAAGCGTCTCTGGCGTCAAGAGCCTGGTCGATATTCAAGGCCGTGAAAACTCTTTCGTTTCTTGCTTCCTACAATAATAAAACACAAATGTGTCACATATAAAATTACTTTAATGAGAATAAAAAAACAATGCGTTTGCAAAATGCGTAGTTTAACGTGAGATCTAACGATTCATTTCCTTTCAAACATCTTTACACTGTATTTGTATTGGTAGGAAAACTTACTGTTGTCTTTGTAGTAAGCGCTCGGATGATGCCATCGGAATTCACTTGAAGGAGGTGCGCCGCCCAACGTATTTCAGCGTCGGAACCGACCTCCACACCTTCCTGACCATGTCTCATCTGTTTCCGGTGAAAGTAAACATTTCCCAAGTGCAGCACGCTGGCTAAAATTTTGAAAATCGTGTCTTGCTCCTCCGACGTAAAGCCTAGAACTTGCATGGCTGACAGAAGAGCTTTAAAATCCTGAACATCACTCTTGCCATCGATCTCGCAGTTTCCACCCTTGAGTAAAAGTGAAAAATTTTGTTATTTATAATTTTACACGATGATAATGACAATTCTTTTTTTTCTTAGAAATTGAGATATAGAATTTTTATACCACACCTGATTTAAATAAAAATATTTGTCCGGTGTAAGAAGACCGTATTTATCCCTGAGTTGCTGATCGAGTCCAGCTAGAAGTTCATAGAACACATGGTAGTTCCTCTCCTCCGAGGCTTGAGTCACTATCCTACTCTTTTCTAGAAGATATTGCGTTATTCTACCACCTATAATTGCGCCGCTAAAAAGTAAACAAATAAATTGGTTCAAATTTGCACACAATGCGCTTATATAACAGCAAACCCGACGACGTGTGATTTATTAGCAGCACTCACTCTCTGAAGTGAACCTCCAAATATTTTCCGAATCGACTGCTGTTGTCGTTTCGCGGTGTTTTGGCGTTACCGAAACTCTCCAGAAGCGGCGTCGCCTCCAAAATCTGTTCCGTGACAAGATTATTTGGCGCGCGATTGACAGCCGCAAGATATTGCATCACCAATTTCGTGGACTCCGTCTTGCCCGAGCCAGACTCGCCCGATATGACCACCACCTGATTGGCACTGGCATTATTAGCCGCGGTTACCTGACTGTACGCGGAAGAGCCTACCGCGAATAAATGTCTACACAAAAGGAAAACGACAACCAAGTGAAATAACATGTCCGTTTTAGGTTTTTCATTGCAATTAGAAATATTAATATTTACGGTGGAAGTGTTCCAAGGATTCGTCCTTCGTAAAGCTTCACCTGGTCCAGTCCGTAGATGTCAAACATCTTATACGGATTTACCGCCACAAGTATACTTCCTGTGTACGTCTAAAGAAATTTATTTTATAAATAAATATTCACTCACTCGCGCGATATGGTGATAACGTGAATAATATAATGACGTACATAAATTAATTCCTTGTCGTAACGAATCTTCAAGTTCCATAATAACGATGCTTCGTTCAGGTCTCTATAAAATATTCGAACTATTCAGTATAGAAATTACGTCGAAATTAAACGAATTATTGCGTCATAGTTGTATCAAAACTCACGTCAACTGGATCATATCTTCCACACCATTTTGTCCCAAATCCTGTCTAGGTTTTACTCCGCTTAAATTGGTGAGAGTAAAGATTTGCGGCTTAAACACAATAATTACATGCAATTATTTGTTGCTTTCCTACACGAAGATTCAGTGTAGTTACAACTCGATAATACAAATTTGCATAATTTTTTTATAACGGCTCGCGAGGCTACGACACTTTCCATTCACAATTTCTAACGGACGCGAGCAGAGGAAAATCCAACTTTCTATTTGAATTTTGTGATTGTTCCTGTCGCATTTTCTCGACGTGGCTCGTAAGGAGGAATGTCCGACAAAAAAAACGAGAATTCGTGCGAATTCACATAAGACGCGAGAGAGCCACTCACGTGAAACCTAACCGGATACCAGTCTGCATTTCCAATGGCGCCGATGTCACATCGAATTTTTTACATATAATCTAAAATATTTACGAAATTTTACCATTTCAAAAACATCACAAATCCATATTATGTGATTTTTTAAAGTGCTTTTTTAAATTATAATATGTTTTTTCTGAAATAATATGAGTTTATTTTTTTATTTTTTCTTTGTTTACAATAAGTTTCTCCTCGAAACTAATTTCTTTAATTAAAATATTAAAATATCAAATGGTTCAAAATGAAGAAAGATGGGCTCTGGAATTTTAAAACTATAGAGATCTGATTTTTGCGTAATCTGTTTGTAATCACAGAATTAATCGTAACAATCAGGTCACACCTGCGAATCTTTACTGCGCGTTCTATGTCTTCAGATTTCTTTAAAGACAACTAGTGTGTTGCCTACGCCAGTGCGTGCTGTTATCTATAATGGGACACCGGTGAGGCGCAGTGCTGCAACTAGTGCACGACAATGTACGGGGAGAGAAACACAAAGTAGACGAGTAAAAAAAAAAAAAAACAAAAACTGCGTGTTGTTAAATGGGCTGCAATGGGTGTCGGTTGCATAATGATGTGGTTGTCTCACGTTAATGGAAACTACACGTTAACAACGCGTGTGAATAATCGTCCACCTCTCATTTCACTTTGCGCGTAGCTCCTTTCAATTCTAACGCGACTCCTACTCGAGCGAGATCGATGACCAGCAAACGTGACTCAAGGACCGGGAGCACGAACTTGAAATTTGCACGAACAACAACAAAAAAGCGAAAAAAAAAAGAGGCGAGAACCAGATTGTAGAGCGAGCGCGAACGTGAGAATTATACCATTTGTTCTCGTCCAATAGAATTCTTGCGACTCAATGGAAGATCTCAAATACACGAGAGAGAGAGAATTTAGCTTATACATCTGTTGGTTCCTTTCAGATCTTTCCGTAATTTTATGCGGGGATTAGCATAATTTACACACCTGTAAATATTTATTAAACGCTTTCTATATTCAACGCTATCTCTTACCTTGCCGGCGATCACCGCTTGCACCGATAGCACATTGGCGGCTCTGTGGTATTCCAAAACCTCACCTGGCAGCACATGGCCGACACCAGGATCGAACCACACCAATTCACCCTGCAAGCAGCACATTGTTGTAACTTAGATAAAGCGAATGTTTTGACACTTGTTAGTGTTGATGCTTTTTGCACTTGTTAATATATTTCAATAATTCATTTTTCTTCCCAAAAACGTATGGGTTTAAGGTGTTTAAATAAAACCATCAGAAATTACGAGTTGTATAAATATTTTTGACCAGTAAAATCCACTCTTCGTCGTTCAAAAATATTTGTTTTTACAACTTTCTTATTTTTCGCATGTGTTTACACCCAAAAACTGTTTAGAAATTTTTTTAGATGGTGGATTATTAATTTAATTGATTAATTATGACATTTATTTAATCTCGAACCGTTTTCACATTCCACGACGGCAAGGTATGCGATGACGATGACGTATGCATTTTTCTCTTTCCAGTGCAAAAACCAAATATCGACGATGACGTTTCGGGAGAATTGGATCGAGCGCTGTTGGCGTCGCTAAACGCCCTTACGTGCATCGGAACGCGCGTCGCCGTCTTTCTCACATAATTCGACCTTTCCTTGCTCTGCTTCGTCAGCATTCCGCTGTTCGAAGCCCTTCTCTGCTCGTCCGCGCTTCGCACCGGAAGCCCCGTCGACGTCTTCCGTGCGAGTTTCACGTAACTCGGTAAGGTTGTCGGTCTTGGAATTGTCTTGGAGTTTTCTGTTTTCTCTTCCAGTAGTAATCCACATTGCGACTTCGATCTACATCTCGCTTGTCTCTCGTTGACACACGTCGAATCTCTTCGTGATTGCTTGCCGCGAGACCAGGTGTCTGTTTTCGAATCGTTTTTGACAGATAGAGTAGAATCCGCGCGACAAGACGTCCTTGTGGCTCCGCTGATTTTTTCTGTTTTAAAATTACGCAGCCGCGATTCGATATCCGCTCTCGAGACCAATATGGCGTCGTGCTTCACCTTGACAACGTCTTGATCTCGATCCTTATGCATTCTCCGCTCCAAGGAATCTGTCTGGCTCGCGTTGTTGATTATCCTTCGTCTGGACATCGTCCTATCGATTGGCTTCGGTTTCTCTTCGTGAGTTTGAGAAGGATGCTTGGAAATCTTGCGCGCGACCTTGGCATAAATATCGTCACCAATGACGTCATCCGCGCACTTGGACCGATCAAACGGGTCGGGAACGGGATCCCGCAGACGTCTGACAACTTTCGAAGTTTCCGCGCGTTCCTCGCTCGTCTTCGTTCTGGAAAGCCTCGTCAGGGTATTTGAAGGAGTGGCGGAATCGCGCAGCGTCGCGGAGCCAGTTGGCAACGACATTTTTCGCCGTCGAATCCTACCGTAAATCGGCGCTTCTCTCCCGGAAGTCTCCCTCGTTCTCGAAGAGTACTCTTCAAGCCGAGACGTCTTCGAAGAATGCACTATCTTAGGCAAAGTCGACGGCCGTGAGAGATCGCGATAATCTTTCGCGGTGCGACCTGAATTCTGGAAACTCGACGACACTCTCGTGACGTCTTTCACCTGCGGACTCGCTTCGAGACTCACGCGACGTCGCAAGATATCCTGTCTGGAGACTCTCTTCAGGAACGAGGAATTGCGCTCCGATTCCTGACGTGCCCTTTTGCCGATCGACGGCAGGGTTCTCGGTCTCTTCACTTCGTCCTTCTCCGCAAGATGAGACGCGTCAGCTTCGTCCCTGACGCATCTGCGACGCAGGATCTCTTTCCTGGACACCCCGAGACCGCGCGGCATCGTGTAATAAGATTCGTGATCGTTCGCGGCGAACGTCCGTCGATCCTTCGCGTCCTGCGACGATCGGACGGAAGTTCGATATTGTCTGGTTCTCGTTTCCGGCGCGACGCCGGAATTTGGAACGGAATTCGAATCTGGGTCTGGGCCGCTGCCGCGCGCATTATGCAATACGCGTCCGCCGCGGCTGGATAACGGTTCCGCGCTCGCATAGAAAGCTTCCGAAGACCGCGGCGAAAAGTGACTTTGCGGGGTCGACGATCGACCCACGGACCAGCGTTGTCGTCGCTGTTGCTGCTGCTTCGCGCCCGATCCCGGCGAATCCGCGCTAGCCATTGCTGGCGAGAATATCGGCGATTGGCCGCTCTCATGTGCAATATACTGGACGGATCACTCCCGTCACTTGCCTTCTCGCTGAGATTTCTCTCCTTGCGGAATCGCGAAATAACAATCTCGTCGACGTTGGAAGATCTCCGAGTCTCTTGTATCTCGCGCGTCTCATGCCAAACTGCGTGTATCACGGAGAGAGAGTTCCATCGACGATAAAAAAAAAAAAACAAAAAAAAGAAAAATTAAGTTTTTTTGCTAATAACAAGAGAACGTACACAATACACACGTAATTTTCTTCCTTTTGCCTCTTTCACTCGTAGTTTGCACAATGCACATAGACCGAATGCAATTTGTCTTAATTATAGCGATGTTCAATTTCGATTGCATTTTTATGTTTAAAAAATCAGTGTAAATCTTTTTTTCCGCAGACACGAGATACGAACAGACACACACACACGCGCGCGCGCGTGCAGCGCGTTCCAAGTCAATGTCCGCAACTCTCTCGGATGCATCGAGGTATTGAAACACACGCAACATGCATCTATCTGTCTTTCACTCGTCAAGAAATTCGATGCCTTTTCACGTGAAATTGACGCAACAGGTATTTTCTTCGCCTAATGTAAAACCATCTACAGAAAATTCTCCCATCTCCTTTTCGAATTGCGATGATTGTCGTGTTTCAAAATATACAATATGATAAAATGCTTATTGCTTCATCGAAAAACTTCAGGTTTTCTCCTGCTTTTAGCCTCCTTTCCCCCGACGTTTCTGATTTCGCTTACTGTTTTCCTTCTTCTTTGCGGCTCGGCGTTTTCTCTCCGCGATTTTTAGTTTATTTACATCAATCGCGACCCATCGCCTTATCGGGGAAGCCCGTCACGATCGCGATCGCGACCCGAGTCGTTGGAGACGAGGTCGCATCGTCGCGCATATTAAATCTGGCTTAAAAGAAGTTAGGAGGCCAGGTAAAGCTTCTATCGGGCTCATTGGGTCAGTCGGCAAAAGTCCGTGCACCACACGCGCGGAATTCGTTAACGGTGCCGCGTGGTGTCATCCTCGATATCTCGCTAATTTTCCCGTCGTTCTTTTGACTTCCAAAACAACTCCTTTGCGGTAGAAAAGGATCTCTCTCTCTCTCTCTCTCTTCGTGTGGAAAAGGATTCTTTTTTCTCGAGGCCGGAAAAATGATCACGCGATGCGGACGCTAGGATGTTCAACGCGGCACTGCAAGTAGTAGCAGGCCTTCCTCTCTGCAACAATTGCCTCGGGTATGCAGTGGCGTATGCGTTTTTAATTGAGACACGCTAATTAGGCCGTGCCTGAAAGCGGCCCACATTTTCGATCAGACGTATCCCTCTAATCACCATTGAATAACACTTTTGTTCCCTACCCGATTCGGTTGTCGCTTTATCTGACTTTTACTTAATAACTACTCTTGAAGTGACGGCCGCCACATGCGCCTAGATCATTTTGTTTAGATATAAAACGATGAAATCATATACTACCGACGCCAGTGGATCGAAGCGCTTTGGGGTGGAACCAAGCGTGCCTCTCTTCTTATATAAAATTACGCGCTAAATACGCGCGCGCGCACACATCCACACATGTTGCATATAGGATGCAGAAGGAAGGTAGGAACGATGCGAAGGGAAGCGATTCTGCCTAGCGGCCGTGGCGAGTTGCAGAAGAGCGATAGAAATTGTCGATTGCAAAGTGCGCCGAGTGCAATCTCAAGATGGACGATGATTAGTTTTTTCCCTCCCTTTGGCAACGTTGGATCGATTTTATTGGCGTTATTTAAGTTTCTTCGCGTTGCTTATTTGCAAGTAAGTGTCACGGTGAAACATATTCTTGATATAAGACAGGATATAGATTCTACAAATAATTTCTCGAATTATATAAAGTTTTAAAGTAAATACCACAACTTTACCACGTCTTCTCTCTTTTTCTCTTGTTCTTTGGTAATTCACTTATCTATTATAATATTCATTTCAATTTCATTTATGTCCTGCGCTTGCTCCGTTGGAATGCTTCCTTAATTATTCCGCCGTTCATTATTCGCGACTGGATGCACGAGAAATGAAGTAAAAGTGAAAAGCCTCTCTGTGCGCGCATTTATTATTATTATTTTTGATTTTAAGGGGCGATCAAGTTAGTTCTTTCTATACATATCCTTTAGTTAAAATTACGTATAGAAATTATTCTAAGAATACAATAAATAAATTGACAGACAAGTGCGTTAGTTTAAATTTTTTTACTTGAAAAATTCAATTAAAAATACACATTTAAATATTCATACTTCCTTATTTTAGAGATCCAGAAAAGTTAGTTTGAATTACTTTTGTTTTGTAAATAATTTAATAAAAACTTCACGACATATAACTGCACATTGATTAACGTATTTATTTATAGCACTGATGTTTCTTTGTAAAAATTAACGACAATCGTTTGTAATTAATTGTTGACTAACGTCAGAAGACGTCAAACGTTTGAAAGTGGCTGATCTGCGAACAGTAATGCAATTGCGTGTGCGCAGATCATTGACTTCGATCACGCAACGATCTCGCTGCGACCGTGACTATGTTAATATTATGCAATGCCACAATATGTCACAAAAAAAATTATTATTGGAGTTACAAGCCTATTAGTGGAAATCATAACTCACCTTTTGCCACTCGGCATACATCTTGAAACGACTTTAAAATGATCTCCGTATAAAAATATTCCTCATTTTGCACACAGTAGTGTCCGCTCTGAAACAAAACAGAATTTGATATTGATTACTTTATCTCGAACAATTTTAAAAACTATTATCCGGGTATTTGTTACTCGTTTATTTCTTGTCTAGAATTATAACGTGTGATGGTGTTTGATTACAAGACCTGCCCTATCGATTTTCAATGTCAGATCCGCGCGGGCGTGCCAAGAAGTGATATCGATACTATGTAACGGAAACATCAACACTTCGGTCGTTGCACGGTCACGCAACTTCCGGCGTTGTTCGAAGAATATCGACGATTGATTCTGAGCTCTTTAATTATGACGATGCACGTTGCACGTTGACTCTCTCTCTGCACATGCGCGCAATAAAAGTAAAGTTGGCATTGTATAATTATAGTAACAAGAGTAAAAAAAAATGCTTTTGTCATTTTAAACTGTAAATCATCATTACCAAAGTTGAGATATTTCTAATGATATTACAAGCCTATTTTGTACTCGGAGAACCATTAGTTCAGCGCGCGAGCACAGTTTGATACTGATCATAATTGTGTGTTCGGAAATATGGGAAGTGTTGCAATGAGCATTCAGCAAGATTGAGATACACGCAACCACGCATGTGGTTTCTATGACACGTAAAGAATATCTGTGTATAGATATCGGAGTTTATACATTTTCTGCTACATCTGACATCATTTCTGCTCTATCGCAATCTCAGAAATAAACATAATATTTTTTTCTCACCGCGAAGCAATATTTATTTCACTGGTCATATATCTTCGTAAGTTGTTAATGATTGGATTGTAACAATATATTTTTTTAAATTTTACTATTGGAAAATCTGATCTATCTGTATTTTCACACGTGACAATATTTATTACGCAAATTAATTATTATATAATTAATTAATAAAAATGTTAATTTAATTAATTTTTTTTCAAGTGTCTTTACGCATAAAGTAACTAGTGATTATTATTGCTAACAGCTCGAGGCATCAGACTACCATTCAAGCCAGCGCATTACGGTGATCGTACATAAGGCGCCAACACATTCACGCGCATCGAGTGCAGCGTGTGTGTTGGCGCGGATAAAATCTCGTGATAGATAATAAAACTTCCAGTAAAAGTAGCAAACGGTGTCCTTCTCCGCATGCTCACCGCGGAATGCATTTCGCAATTTTATGTTAATTTGGTTAGTCACCCCCCTCGTGTGTTCGGCGATACACTCGCGAGTGAATAGAACGCGTGGGTTGCAGACTCGATAGAATGAGATATACGGCAAAACAATGGCGCGACGACGGTGATTTGACCTTTCGACACCGCTGACTGTTCATTGTCCGCCACGACGACGGGCTTCTATCATCGACTCTTTCGGGTTCTCGACTCGGCTGAAAACGGCATAAAATGGCTGACCGGTTTTGCGACGGGATATTCGTGTTGCGCATTTTATTTTTGTTCTCGCGTCAAGATGTGATGTATTTAGCATTAAAACGAGAAGGAGAGGCAGAGAGCGAACTTGAAGTTTTATTAATTTCATTTCTTTTTAAAGTTTGTTTTTTTTTCTTTAACGGGATACTATACACACATGTGTGTCTACATTGGCTCGCTGTGGAGAAATTGTGAAGTAAGACCCCAGGGGAACAATAAATATCCTTTCATGTCTTTCTCTTTCTTTCTCTCTCTCTCTTTCTCTTTCTCTCATGCGATAATCACAGCGAGCGTTAATGGCGCCGAGAGAATAGGAACTTTGCAATGCAAGTTATCCAGGTCAGACAGAGAAAGCAGCAGCTCTCGGCTGCGGTTGATACAAGGATCTTATGTAATTCATAATCGCGCCTCTCTCGCGGCTATCGAAACAAAAGCCGGCCAAAGGCGATTAATCGTGCGTCACCTTCTCGTTTGTAAAACTGACTTGTTTCAAAGTCATTGTTATTCACGGTTGTGTGTGACCACTCGACGCGCCGCTTCAAACATCTCTCTCGCACGAAATTTACGTGCGACCGGTTACAACGATAAAAAAAAAGTAGATTTTAGGAAGCACTTTCTCTCACAGTTTTTATTATTCTTTCCGTTTCAGTCACAATCGGGCAACGCCACAGCGAACTATTCGCGTGCAATCACGCCACATTTCCTCGATATCAATCATTTCCGCCTGTCGTGTAAAAGAGAAACATTAGAACGCCTTTGAAATAGGCTGTATGTGTGTGTGTGTGTATAGAACTTCTAACATAGAAATTTTCAATACTTTCAACACTGATCAGAGTAAAACTTCCTTTAGTAAACGTATCTCAATATTATTATTATTGTTATTGCATGACGAGAATCAAATCGTTTTATTTTGCAGAAACGTGAGTAGAAACATTATAACGGGAACGTCATCTTCTATAATAGCGGACAGATACATTGCCCTTGAATACTTTCGCCTAATCCATGCATCGGTTGGAATGTCACGCGCGGCAACACGCCATTTTAAAAGCCATGCACGAACAACTCCGGTAAATGAAAATACAAATTTACAATTTCTCTGCAAATTCTCAGGTGAAGACTCAAATCTGACGTGTGTCGACATTTACGTAAATCTACACTTTTTTTTTCCTTTTTATCGATATCGATATTTATATTTATTCCGACATTAGTCTAACTGTTTCTCGTCACACTTCTCATATTTCTCAGTTGCAACTCACGTTATACATATATCACAAACAACGAATGCAAATCACAGGTGAGAGAATTTAACCTAGAACTCAACTAATCTCTCCCTGGTGCTTAACTAGTCTGGCGAGTGTTAAATTAACCTTCGTCTCCGTTTCTCAAAACAGGTAGTTTAAGAACCAAAGAATTCCTTGCATATATATGTATATGTATATGTATATACGTATGTGCATATTACGTGCACACATTTATTATTACAATTTCTTTATTTAAAAAAAATCGCTCTCTTTCTCTTTGTCAAGATATTTTCTTAATTATAATTCAACATATTTTCCAGACTTTCGTTTATGGTGTAATATATATAAAATCGCAATTTCCCTTCAAATATTTAACAGACTTTCGTTTTCAATTGAATATCCTTTTTGTTCTCGTAAAGTTAAAAAATAAAATTTAACAGTATAACATCTCAAAGTTTATTTTATCAAATTACGATCATTATTTATGCTTTATTATGTCAGTACACTCTTTATTACGGTTTATTATTTACTCAATAAGCATATCGCCATGCAGGTACCGTTCTGTGCTCCGCAACTATTATGCAAAAAGAAGCAGTGAAATGTTTCGAGTCTCTTTAGATCGTTCTTATATAAACATTTTATAGTTTATTTTAATTTATTTTCCTTAAATATCCATTGATTATAATTTACGCTTCCGACGCTAAAATTGCGAGAAATGATGATTTTTCATTATTATTCTTTACTCCAGTTAATTCATATTTATAGAATTAACAATGCAAAGTATAAAAAATACACATGTGATGTTACGTGTTAATTACATGTCAAATTTACGATACTTCTTCACAATCAGCAGTTTCTAACACAGAAAGATATACTAAACAGGTAATAAAAAAAAAAAAAAAACAACAACAATTTACGAAGAGCGATTATAAAAATCCGTTTTCAAAATGAGTCATTTTATCACAATTTATCAGTTACGAACTTACTGACAAAATAATGGCATGCGAACGCGAACGCAGCGAAGAATAATTTTCGGACGCATTGTCTGGACGGGCATTGATGTCTCCGCGAAATCTCATGCGGGAGAGATCGATGACGCGGATCGCGAAATGAATGACTTTCTCAGACTTATTTTCTGGCGAACCAAGACTCACCTCTGATGTACAGTGAATGCCGCACCGTGCTTCTGATAGAAGCGGAATTTCCTCGACACAAACCAGTTGGAGATATTCGGTTTTCGGATAAGGAATTCGTGAGATTTCACGCGAGATTTGCGAAGTAAGAGCGCGAGTGATTCACGAGACGATGGACCACACTTTGTGCACACTGTATCTCCCAGCAAATCCTGAATCCCGAAATTGAATATTCGCGAACCGCGGGCCCGCCCCGATTGTTGCGATTTGATTTTTTTTTTCGATTCGAGTGTTGCGGACGATCGAGCAGCGACTGTTTCCACGACGAGATTCCGGATCGTGGTATGCGGCCGCTCGACCTCGCCTAAGAGGAAGGTAGCCCGTATCGCCACGACGAGGAGCCACCGTACGCCGCGTGTACCGTTACGCACGCGGTCCCAGAAAATACAGGTAATCCCAGAACAACCTGAAACTCATATCTGTGGGACCACAGGTTTGTGTGCGCAGTTTGAAACGTGCTGTAAATTACCGGCAGGACAACGTAGCACAGAAACTATTTTCCAAGTCCTGCGCAACATCATCTGACATTACACGTACAGAGATAGTGAAGAGTAAGCATATTTTAAAATATTTATTTAAGATTCACACAAAAATGCTTTAGAAAAAGAGCGCTTTGTACACTCATAAATAGATTAAAACATTTAAGTACATTGTAAATAATTAGACTAATCATATTATTATATATATGATGCTAATATAATAAATTAAAAAGACAATTGTTTTAAACAGAATATTAAGCAGATAACGATGTTAAAAATATATATGTTTGCGTTTGTGCGTTTATTGAACCCGCGTTCTTATGATATATATGAATGTTTGTGTTTCCTAAATAGAATACATAAAATATACGTTATAAGAAATAAATAAAATTCTCTCGAGCGACTACCAGAATCTCTCAAACAGGTCATCTAATCAGTGGAGCCCCGCCTAGCCAGTCTCAGAGACATGGACATAAGATTTCTTTCTAAAAGATCTTTCTCTTTATCTCTCTCTCTCTCCGACGTCACTTTCGTGAAAATTGGGTCTTGACGACATCGTCAACGAAATTGACGGAATTAAGTAAGACGGAAACCAAAGGAGAGGAGAAATTCAATTAAGGAAAGGTCGTTGTTGAATGTGTGTGTGTGTTTAGAGAAACTCTATAGCCTAATGTATATATAGCGTATACTGATGTGGTGGATAAATTATGAAACGTGATGTATAGCGATTATATTAATGAAAGAATAATAAAAATTCAGATAGTATGACTCCGGTGAATTCTTTTGACTCGTGACTTACGTTGTTTATTTAGCTGCTCTAATAAATATAACGAATAAATAACAACTCCGTTATCTTTGCGGACATTCTTCATCATGTGGCGATTAAATTAAATCAAGTCCATCGTCTTGTTGCGAACGTGAGAGGAATGAGGTAATGAGATAGAAATAAAAATATGCGCGTGTTCTACTAATTCTGTCACGATGGAATAGTAAAAAATAGAACATCATTAACGTGTTTTATTTCAAACTCCTCTGTCTGCGTTAAAGTGCGTTTTATCTCTTGCATTTTATTATTAAACGTTGTACATTTTAAACACATTGAACAAAGATATTTAGAGCTCGATCGACACTTAGCTATATCTTGAAATCTAATTGGTAGCTGATCGAACTCTTGCTACTCAGTTATGCGGTCGCATGCACCGTAATATTGCAAATATGCGAGCAATGCACTATAAAGAGTTTCCATTCACCGTTCTTTCGATTTCACGAGCGAAGGATATGCGATAGCCTTCAGCAATCGAAGGAATTTTTTAATGACTGTGTGATCAACGATGCGTTTCCATCTTCGGTAAAAGAAGTCGCTGTATCAGTCTCTTAATTCTTAATTTTCACATAAGCGCTGTTTCAAATTTCATTAAATTAAATAACATTGAATGAGAACAATATAGCAAATCTAATTTTTCTAACGCGTTATGTGAAGAGATTTTTAATTATTATAATGATAAAATATATGAGAAAGATATAGACGCGAAATCAGAAGAGAAGTTTTCAACGGCGGATAATGTAGAGATAAAAGCAGTGGGTAAACCAATTCAGATCTCTTACTAGCAAAAGATATATTGAAGCTCGTATGGTATATGTTACTGAATGGCGCGAAAATATTGGTTTATAACAATCGAAGGTAAATTACTTGTAATATATCATGCGCATCATTAAAAGTCAATAAATCATTATAGAGTACGCTTAAATGCAAAAAGTCACGCGTTTTTTTGTTCACAGTGTTACTTGATCTTTTTTTTATCAATATGTATCATCTGTTATTATTAAACACACGTGTCATTCAAAATTCAATGAATAACACTTTGCTACGCTTCGAATTTCAAAACCACAATTATCACTTATATGCGCGATAATTCTATTATTAGAAATTTCAAATAAAAGAAAAAATCAATATGAAGTAAGCAGATTTTGTTTTAATTTCTATTTTTTATTTAATATTTCTTTTCGCCTTTGTAGAAATCTATTACTAATAAAATCACTGTTAAACAAAGATTTTTATTATTTATAAAACATAAATATTATTTTGGTCACAACAAGTAATAAATTTCCGTAACAGCGTTGTTACGCGTATAAAACTTTTTTTTTTCATAGATGTGAAATAATTCATACATATTTGAAACTCATTAATTGCAGTATCAAAATAATTCCTTACTTCAAATAAAGTAATTTTTTTAATAAATCGCAAGTTTAATCGGGATGAAACGTTACTCTTGACAAAACATCATAAACTGCGATAAAGGGAAAGATATGATTTTTTTATCGGTAGCTTTTCGAACGTTGCGCAAACATTCGCGGCGAATGAGCATATGTCACTCGAGTGAGAGATAAAATCAACATCGAATTACACTCAGCTTCTAAATGATACGAATAAAGTTGGCAAACAAACACGTAATTCGCTCTGAGAGATGTCAGAGAAACTGCGTATATATTAACATACACGCGCCTAATCTCACTGCATTCTGTGCGAGTTAAAAACTAAAATCATGGTTGGAAATAAAGAAAAGCAAATATGTACTAAGATCTTGGTTTTCAATCATTTCAAACATGTTTTTTTTTTTATCTCGCTACATATGTGAAACGAGATTGTTTTAAGACACATCTGATGTTTGCAGTTAAAGATTACCGAATATGAAGAGAAATATTTATAAATATCGTCGACACGCGTTCGTGCAAAATTTTTAACAAAAGTTTACCGCGACCACGTTTTTTGTGACTTAAAACGTAACCGCGGCGTTCTCCTTCGATTGATATGGATGAAGCAGCCTGACTTTTGATATACGCTTGATTTCAAATGGAAAATCATGCTTGGATTGGATTCGCACGTGAGCTGAAATAAAGTTACATCGTCAGAGCTACAGGCATCACCATGCTGCTCGCTTTCTGTCATGTAATATATGTGACAGAATTTATGTTACGATCGTTCAACAAATGCCTCTGGAGTTCGTGCCACAATAAATTATCTTTCTCATTAAATATAATTTATATTTTCTTCAGTTCGTGAGAGAGAAAAGGAAACAATACTTGGCACTGACTTTTCGACTATCAGTTATCAGTTAATTATGTAAAATTTGTAAGTATGTGTTAATTAATGTATTAAAATATTATATCTACACGATGAAGGTTTTGGAATCTTCGCGCTAGTACGTTATTTTTTTTACTCTTAACTATTTTAACTCATTTGCTTCTTTTATCTAAGTATTTTTTTTTTGTTTTTTTATTGCACTCTCACACGACCGTTCTCACTTTATCTCAATTCTATCCGGCAACTTGCGAGAAATTCTTGCGAGAATGAATATGTACAAGTTTGGAAGAGAAAAAAAAAGACAAGATACACGGACAGAAAGAGAAAAGGGAGTCGGACAGAGGGCGAGAAGCGGGGGAGAACTTGGCCCTTCTCTAACACAAATACTGTAGCCCCTCGCCGCAACTTAAATTGACTCGATAAAAGTTCGCGGAATAAAGCGCCACTATATCAGAAACATCTGCCAAACGTTATTACAACTTTGAATAAAGAACGGCGGCCGAGAGGGTGTCAAGGGAGAAATAGGAGGAGGACCACTTCCTTGTCGTCCTCATGATGACGACGAAGAGCGAGGAAAAAGTTCCGAAAGTTCGTATATATACGCCGAAGATCGTGGGAAAGTTTACCCGTAAATCAAATTGTTATTTTAATTTTGGTTTGTATTAGATGTCTTGTTTCGGCCATTCCTTTTCATTTTGATGATCTGTAATAATCTCCTAAATGCGTCTCTGATGAATACTGAGATTCATCAGAGCATTTTGTTTCCGAGATAAAAATGTTTTGATGATCGAAAGTCATAATTTGATAATAACAAAATTTATTGCTTCCTGTAAATGCTGTTTTCAACAACTTTTACACTTTTTTTCTAAATTGATGGTTTTTTTGTTTATCTCGATTCTTTGACATTCTCTCTTTCTTTCTTATTTTTCCAAAATTTTCTTTCAATATTCACATCTCTTATCCTGATGATCGAGGCAATCTTTATATCTTGGCGGTTCTTTTCGTTCTTCAAGGTTCAATCACACTCTTATAAAACCAGCTCATTTCGGCGTTTCGCGGACGCTGTGAAGAATCGATTAGCATCGTATCCATTCAAAAGTACCGTGACGTATTTGAAAAAACACAGCGAAGCCAGACATTGAACCCTAAAGAAGTCACAGGTGTTAAAAATTACAGGGAGATGAGCGCAGAATTGCGGATTGTTACGTTACATGCCACGAAGGATCATGAGAAGACCACAATAACATTAATATCTTTATTTCTAAAAAAAAAACTTAAATACAATAATAATAACTATTCAAATAGACAATAATAAAAGAAAAACTTTGCAATAATAGATTGTTTGAAATGTTTTATATAAAAAAAAGTATAGAAAATTTTTCTTAAAGTTTTCGTTTGAGTTTTCGGTTGTCAATATAAAGATGAAATCGATGCCAAAAAACTGGACAAGATAAAAAAAAGCAAAATATCGAACACTGCGCTCAAATATGGCGCGAGCGATTCTGCGATAATTATGGCGTGCGGAACGACGTTGTGGATTAATTGTAACTGCATCGCGCTGCTACCGACTCGCCTAATTAATTCGGTTACTAATGGCCGCTGCGGCGTCCTCGACTTACCGGGATCGAACGTGCCCAACAGCGACCAGGTAGAATCGAATGAGAGATTCCATGGCTGTCGAGCGCGACGATGGAAACTCGGCCTGGAATTAAATCGTCAGAAATCTCTGCCCGCGGCGTCCTTACGTGAGAGCTCGATTAATTCCGATCGAAGCGGGGCGGCGACCTCTCTCTCGATTTCTTTCCCGGCGTCTCCTCCGGCATCTTCGCACCCGAACGATCGACAATCTATTTCGATTGGGATCGTTTCTCGCACATCAGTAATGCATTTGTATTTATAGCGTAATATCTTCGGTTAGAATATGGCACGTTCTTTCTCTCAAGATTTTACAAGAGCTGATCAATTAAAACATTAGATACATTGGAATTTTATTTGTGCTATCTTGGGGAATAGAATCTTTTTTTTAAAAAAAAGTATTAATTTAAGAGATAAAATTTCAAAAATTTTAACAAAAGAAAGTGGCAATTGTCAATATAAAATTGTTTTCTTCAAAACATTATCAGTTTACTCTATATACATATTGCTTACCATGCATATAAATCCATCAATATTCAACTAAACTGATTGACTAATTTACGAGCTAAGAAATTCGATGAGAATTTCCTGTTCCGCACGAACTGGTATTCCGAATGATTTAGTTACCTCAATGGCGGGACATTCGCTGTGCCGTTTGAGATCTCGCAGCATCAATAACATCCTAATCACCTCGGCGTAGAGTCGATCCTACTCTCGGTTGCGTGGTGCAATTTCGTCCTCTAAACGTTCGCCACAAATCACGCATCGCCGCGCGCTGCACGCGATTCAGGAAGCCCCGATTCGACATTTAAACTCGGTCGGATTATGGTTGACCAATAATTAATCGTCACCCGCTATATCGTATACGAACGGTGTAAGTGTTTAACATCGGTAAATGGTCAATCGATCGATCGACCGAGGACTTAATAGCAAACCCAGCGCGACCATGTGCTTGCCGTATCTGTTTCATATATTCAAACACACATAAAATTTTAGATATTTTTCTGTTTTAGACATTTTACCGTTTTCTTTGCAAGAAATATTTTTTGTCTGTTTATTCTGCAATTGTATAAAAATTGAGACAAAGATAAAAATTTTGCATTATTTTTATTATCATCTCTTTGAAAAAAGCTTTAAATTTATTATAAACATACTTGTTGTACAAAAATATAAAATGTTCGATATTATAACACATAAACTTGATTTATATCTGTAAATTTCTATGTGTGTATATTTATTTCTTGAATAACAGTAATTTCGATCGTGTATATGATCGGTCTATTTTGTAGAATCGAAATTGTTCATAATGTTACACGCCTCGCCTATATTCTCTTGGGGCGTAGTTCCTGCAAACATTTTTGCCATTCACCCCTTTGTCGTGCATGATATGATACTCACAGGATCATCGCTCTTTGATCGGTTGGCCAGAAACGATAAGAAGTACATATTTATTTCCAGGTGAACCGAAGCGAAGAATAGCTGAGACGTGATGCGGAAACGATGTCTGGATGTACGCAAAAATAAGCGAAGCATCCGTTTCGTACAATTCCGATAAAAAAAACTGCGTCAAACATCATTTTCGTTCTCGAAGAAAGAAACATATATTGTAAAAAACTGACGATATACGAATGAAAAGGCACACATTTTGTTTAAATACAATGTACTATACATTTTAGTTCAACTGTTGATCTAATTTTTTTCCACAAAATTACTTTTGCTACTGTAATTAAATAAATTTATTTTATCAATCATTGCAATGACACTTTTTCGATTCGCGAATTTGTCATCTTTTCTAATATTGCAAAGAATAGAAAGTTCATTTTACACCGAATGTACTGAAAATTTTTATTTCGATATGCATGGTTTTATATTCCAAAGAGGCAGTCGTGCCGCCGTACATCTTTCCGATCTCCAATCGAGCCGTCGCTTAGCGGAGCGTGAAACACATTTGCCCGAATCGCGGTGCCTTAACCACGCGAGCTCTTACGTGCAGTCCGGATCTGTGCTTCTCGTTCTCCCTCCTTTTCCTTTCGGCCAAGTATACCTATGTATTACATCGACGTAGCTGTTCAACTAATAAATAATGAAACAAAGTAACGAGCATATTGTACGTCTTGTTCTCAAGATAAATTATTATCTAACATAATATAGCACTTTCGCACGTTATTAAATTATAATTTCATAAAAAATAACACAAATTGCCAATAGTATGTACAGTCGCACGCAACATAATCAGAAAATGCTATCATAAAGTACGAAGTGTACGAATCGCCCGAGGAAACCATCTTAGAAACAATTTGCTATCGACAAACGAGGCCACTATCGTCGTTGGGGAATTTTTATCCGCATAAACGATTTGCGAGCTGGTGTGCCGTCAAGAGGAAGAGCGAGATAGAGTGAGAGCGAGAGGAAGAGAGAAAGATACGTAGCGCGCGACTACGAGCGGAATTGAGCGCCGGATAATTGTTTCGAACAATCCCGGGCGACGCTTTTCGTCGGTTCCCATGGCAACCCAAGCCTCCTCGTCGGCCGGCAATCGAAACTGTCCTCCACCGAGCGGCAAGAAGGGGGCCGCTACCCCCACCTTGCTCAGTTCGATGGGGCTATGGTAGGGAAAGAGGTGTAGGCGGGGCGAAAGTCGCTTCAAGAAGTTCTCCCGCTCACAGGATCCGCCTCTTCCGGTCGCTCGTGCAGACGTTCACGAGCGTCGCGACGCTCCATCCTGCCAAAAATCGTTTCGTTTTTATTATCGCTCTTAAACCAGCCGCGACGTCGGCGCATCGATCCGTATTAGCTGCTAATTTCGCGTTATTATCCCTGCTACGCACTCTTGATGTTTCAGTTTTCCTTCCCCGACCCACTTACGAGTTGGATCTACTATGAGGATGCTGGCAAACTACGCTCCGTTGTATTTTTGAAATACAAGATAGTTGCTTCGTATATATGTCGTACATGAAATTAAAAATGTTCTTCAAGTAATATGGATCATTACGTGTATTCTCGAGTTCCAATATTGAAATAATCAGCTTTCACCTTTAAATTTGTCGTACCTTACACAACCACACATACACACATTTATAAAATGTGTAAAAGTGAATGGTGATATAATGTTTTACTCGCGCGACTTAATAATTACACTTTAGAAACTCTGACCCTATTTGAAGAATCCAACATCCTCATTTAACTCGAATAGGTACATCGTGAAACTTGGAATTATGTCGTTCTGAAATTTTTGCCAATTGTGACAGGAGGCAATTCGACAATGTAAACAAGTGTCACGGCTGACTAACCTGTTGGAGAAACTTTTACTTCGTGAATTGAAGAAATATCAGACGATCAGATGATGATTATCGACCGATCGAAATTGCAGGCTTCACTGTAATTCACGGACACTATGACTAATGGTTGTAATTAATACCACGCAATACACAACCGGATCGTGCCGTACCTTAGTAATAGGCTTGCAGATACGTGCACGGTATATCTGAAGTATACTCGCGTAAGGTGTCATTGATACGCTCGATATTAAGATCTCGTCTTCAAAATAATATTAATGTATGGACACCTTCACAGTTAAGCGTAACCTGATGCTACAGCAAATGTCTCACGAGCACGAACGGTGTTCGGGAAAAAAAATCACAACAGACACAAAAAGTGCGTTAACTTTTTAAAATTTCAGAGATTAAAAAAAGTTACAGTTTTGTTTTGTTTTGTTTTTTTTTTTTTTTGTTTTTTTAAAGTGAAAAACAAAATTGACACACGTACCAACGTATTGCGCATGTAGCGTGTAGAAATTCGCGTACGCGTGTCCAAGGACACAGACGTATTAATTCATCGCGAAAAGACAGGATGAGGGCTTCTATCATGCGTTCTGGATATTCCATTTCCACATGTTCGCGGTGCCGCGGTGATATAAATGCTAATTCGTGACGAGCATTTTTGATCGATGCTGAAGGATTTCGAACCTAATTTTCTTCCTGCCAAGAAAATCGCATTGCGAAGACGAGAATGTGATCTGCACTCGCAAGAAACGTTCAACAAGAAACTTACTTTTTGTATGAACTTCAACGCGCGCATTGCCGTAATTTCCGTGAAAAAGAAAATCAAATTTATAATTTAGAGATTTAATTGCGAGTTTTTAGTTTTTATATTGAACAGTAAATGTAACGCAAATAAGTTCATTTAACGAAGTATACGTGACGTGTGTTCTACTGTTTAAACATTAAATATTGCTATATTTCATAGATTAAACATTACGATGTTTCATGATTCCAATTTTTACTAGTGTCTAAATTTTACATACGGTTGAAATATCAACGTATTAGATTTCTGATAATCTAATTGTTGTATTTAAAAGACATTGTTTTTTTTTTTTCATGTTAATTCTGTTCCGATTGAAAACGGCGTATTGACCGGAAGCTCGCTCGAGCGTCTCCGGGGAGGGTGGAATTATTACACGAAGAGCGGACAAAATCACACCGCGCGCAAAGAACTCTATCGTATCTGGCAGAAACGACAAAGGGCTGACGCGAGAACATCGTTTTGTCAGCGCGAGATCCCGGGAGGATTCGGAGACCGATTGGTGTCACCGAGCGCCAGTCGGTCTTCCAAAAGAAGGGAGGGAAAAGGGGTTGCGGTGAACAAAAGAGAGAAACTAGTTCCGCTTGGTTGATACACTGATAAACGCGTCTGTTGTTGAGAAAGATTTATGCATCTTCTTAAAGCCACACGGTCGGGTACTGTCTGTGACTTAAGTTGTCCACAAAATGAAATGAAATGAAAGAGTTTTTCATTTTAATTTACCCCCCCGTGGCGATGTATCATCGTGAAATGTGTAAGGCAGTTCAGTTTGCTCGAAAATTCTCTAATTCCGCACACTTCCTGCACAACAGAAACACAAAGCTCGCACTAAAGAACTACTAAACATACCCTAAATGGGAACTGTTGAACAATAAGTTCGCACCCGCAGCACGCACAGGGGTCCTGTCGGATCGAGACTCGTCAACCAACCCAGCGAGAGTCCCCTTTCGCGATCCTGTGGGACTTGTCCCGACGACCAGTCAAGTCGAAAGATCGATGAAAACGATAAGGATACTGTTTTTGATCAGTCACACGTCGCGTTGCAACGAGATCTTTCGCAATGATGTTATAATCACCGCAGATGTTAATTACACTGTCCGTGAATTTGGCCATTAAAAGACAAGCGGCTTTCAAACAGTTTTCAGTAACAGTTTAGGCGAAAGTGTGTGATTTTTTATCTTCAAAAAGAAAACCTCAACGTGTGTTAGTTTTTCCACGTTTGATTCACGCAATTTTGTTTTTTTGTTTTTGCTCTATATGAAGACTCTCTCTTTCTCTCTTCTCTCTCTCTCTCTCTCTCTCTCTCTCTCTTCCGTTCTTCTCTCTCTTTCCATTATCACTCGGCGAGGCTCGCGCGTTCCATTCGAGTGAGACGTAAACATCTGAGAACGAAGCCGGTACCTAACAAGACGCAAAAATAAATTGAGAGACGCGAGATTAATGAAACGCCCGCCGGCGGCGGCAAGCACGAAAGGGCGGAGTGTAAAAAAGAGCCCGAATGAAGAAGCGGATGAAGAAGAGAGAGGAGAAAGATCTCGGAGAGAGAGCCAATGGCCGGACAGAGAAATCAACGCGTGTCTATTGACGCGCAAGCCTTTGAGGAACAGCTGTGCGATCTAATTTATTTTGTGTTAATCAATTCAATTGGGCAAAGCGCCTCAGCCGGATAAAAAATCATTTGTATTTAAAATCCGTCATAGGGTATGCATTTATAAATTCACTTTGTGTGTGACACTTGCGTTCCGTTTCGAAACACTGAAGATGCGACACTATACCGACTATACGAGCTTACAAACGAGCGGTAGAAAGATTAAAATATCGTAGTCTAATAAATAAGTTCTCAAAACACATCGTTGTCCGTCTTCGACCGTGTACAGCCGTGAGAAAACCCAGAGCGAACCTTAAAGTTTTAGCAGATCTAAAGCGACAGAACACCTCGAAACCTCTTAACGAGGAAACTTTGGTCGAAACGAGCCACTTGGAAATTTTCGGGATAGCTGTAAATATTTTAAGCCGTGCGCGTTCTTTTCACGCGTTCTTCCTTTTGTTTCACTCTTTGCCGATACGATCGTTTTAATTTAGCGCATTAAACAACGCGCAGTGTTCTTATCTTTTTTCGTAACGCGCATGTATTACTCAATACTCACCGATGTTTCAAAAATCTCTTCCAAAAACAAACGAAAATGTCGGATTCTTTGTCAGCTGTCTCAGCAAAAATTTATTGAATTTTTCAAGATAATGAATAAAACGATGACGCGAGATTATTTGGTTACTACGTGATTATTATTTCTTCGAGGTACGTGAGCATGTGGCAACACATATGTAAGTCAGCGCGTAATAAAATATTTGACGCAGAACGGCTACTTATCATCATCAGCATTAACGCATTAAACGGAGTTACAATGGTGCGCACGTGGCGAGCAGTATTCGAAATTCCATTTCGCGCTCAGTCAGGCAGAAACTAACGTCCGACACAATAATGAAAATTTTCAAATTTCACGCTCGATTATATCCGACGTCGCCAGTTGGCACGTTTAGAGAATCGCGGTATCTTTATGTGTCTGGTATCTTATCTGGTCCAGCTGTTCATTGTGGTGTAACTTTTTCGAAGAGTGTGTTCGCAGGGAAATATTTCAAAGGATTCTTATATTATGTTTTTATTCGATAAATGATTTTTTTGTGCGCGTCGTCGCAACGACGACGGATTGCGTTGTTACATTATTGTTGTAACATTGATAAGAAGATTGCGTTCTCGACAGTGTCGTTTTTTTTTTATTTTTGTTTGTACACGAATAAAAATGGCACGTAAAAAGAACGATTCAAAACGTGAAAATGCGAAATTACTCGTGAGAGGTGCACAACGAGGAGCACCGCCTTTATACACCGCGCATTCCGCATGCATCGTTTTCCATTGCATTAATCTCAACTCCCTCAATTCGCGCTTTATTTATTACGCGTCCACGTTGCGTTCCTTTTCGTTCTTTCTCTCCATGTAGGATCGACGCTGTAAATCACGGCCCTAGTCTCTGAGGTGTCGCGCGCAGGTCGTCTCGTTAAAAAATCATCACCGAATTAAATCGACTCGCCCTTCTACCGTGTAAACAACCCCCTCACGTTTCGTGTATAGATTTTCGAGCAACCTCCGGTACCCCCGCGCTCTGTCCCCTTTCCGTTCTCTTTTGGGACGGGGAAATCGACTTCGACCACGCAGGCTCGACCCTCGATAATAGATGGCACCCCTGGGTACCGCAAATGAACCACGAAATGCTGCCAGTGTCCAGGACTAACCTGTCATTGGTCCTTGCCGGGACCGGCGGCCATCTGTCCATTCTACGCGATTGCAGCGATCCTGCGCAAGAGATAACACCGATTTCAAGCCGAAGGTTCTTACATCGCGTCAAATGCGTGTTCGTCAGTCAAAGTTTTTCTATGCACTCTCTCTCTCTTTCTTCCTACTCTTTCCTCTCGTCCTAAACAAAGATAGAAATTCTGAATTCACACACTTGATACTGAGTGCAAGACGCGCAAGAATATTTTTACTCTACTCTCAATACAAAGAAGATTTATAATTTTCAGCTGAACTCGATGTGTTTCGCAGTTCACACAAACACGCATTCACGGGTTAAATACATATATCACTAAACGGTATCGTTATGGCGTAAGCGCGGCTCGTTGTTCCATCGCGGCGGCTTAAAATTCCGTAGAAAAGAGCACAAATCATCGAGGCAGCTCTCCCGGGAAATATCGAACGCGGTCATAAATTGCAGATCAAAACGTGTCAAACGGTCCGGTCGCGAAATTAAAAGTGACGGGCGCAGCGCGTCCGCCCCGGCGCGTATCGGCATCGCGCGAAAACCGAGCCGCCATAATTGTGAGTTACGGTGATCACGCCGGCGTTTATTTATTCGCTGTTGCGACCGTTATTTATGATGAAAATGCATCAGCGGACACTCTGTATCCGACCGGCCGATGTATAATACGTGTATCGATGACGCGTCGATATTTCATCGAAAAGTCCCAAAACATACCGTCGACCGCCCCCACAAATCCACTCCCTTCAAATCTGTCATCAAGAAAATTAGAAGCGATGTGCCGCACCTTTCACGGATGCTCGATTCTGTCAGCGTTAAGTTGAGATATTTCGACAGCATCGCACCCTACGTTGCAATTTTTCCACTCGCGTATTGAGAATGATCGAAATGATATATGTTAAGTACGTTTGGTTAAGAACATTTTATTGAGGCCGAGTTGCCAAGACGTACGAAAACGTAACGTGTAACCATTTTTTTTAGATCGGAAAAAAGGTCCTTTGTCATTTTTTTCTGCACACGGCGGAATGTTCAGCTTTTGTTGTCCGATCGCAAATCAATAATGTGTAATAAGAGCATTTTTGTATTTTTTTTTTCTTAGAGAAAACAATTTTTATTTCGAAGTTTCGATCTTCAAATATCTTCGAGTCGCGTCAGTGTCTGTCGCGAAGTATAAGATACTAGAAAGTGCTGACGATAGGGGTAAACGACGGAGGGCGGAAAGTATTACAGGCACACACAGGTGCCACCAGGGTGCCGTTACTTAGCCGCGCACAGCACCGGAAAATTGTTTACCGGATTGTTTAAACGAAATTTACTAAAGCTTACTGATTTTATATCACGCCGACGCAGCCCCTGGGAGTCGCACGGGATTATACATTAACGAAGTTAGCCATGTGCAGGGACGAAGAGAGGGAGGAGGAGAGGAGGTGGTTCCAAGCTCGTTGGAAATTAGCCGCGCGCTATAATCGTCGCGAAATAAACGCGTTATTTCATGCTCCGCGTAAATAAATTGAAAAAAAGAAATGAAAAAAATGACTATTGAGAAATTTATGAGCTATCTCGACAGAGTTGTAAATTCCGGAATTGTCAAGATAAATTCGCGAAAATTCTCTCGTTAAATTTCCAAATTTCAACTTCCATGGATTCTTAAATTTTTGTGCTATATATATATATATATATATATTATTTTTTTATGTACCATTAATTAAATATTTGCATCTGTATTTTATGCGCTCGGAAAAATTTCTCTCTCTCATTCATAAAACTTTAGAAGTTATTGCGAGATATATATTGTTGCAATAAATATTAACGAAACATTGGCGCTCTCTCTCGAAGAACATTCGGTGCAAAATCGAAAGATCGTGAAATACTATAATACTGATATTTATGAATAAGATCCATATGTTGCGATGCGGCGTTGGCGGCGGCGGAGGCGGCGGCGGCGGCGGCGGCGACGGCGAATCGGCACCCAAAACGGACCATCCGATCCATCTGGCCAAAGTGGCGATCGTAATGTCCCGGCGGTTATCACCTATAATTTGGGGTAATATATTACCTGGTAATTCGTTGCTCATTGGTGCAAGATGCAATTACGAACGTAAACGGGCAGCGTATCGCGCCGCGTCCGCCATATGTTCCGCGGATGATTCCGAGGATCGGCAATTTCTGATTCTGATCTCGCGATGCCTAAATCATTTAAGAACGTTGCGTCACGCCCTAAATAACTTAATCCGGCAGGTGAACGATATCCTCCGACTGAATGTGCTTGATTTCAGAACTGAACCGGCAGTTTGTTACTCGAGATCGCCGTATAAGGATAAGTATTCTCCGATAAGACCGCCACTCAGTCGAAATGTTTTAAAAAATTGATTCATAAAAAAAAAGAAATAAAATTCCCCTCTTAAAGAAGATCGAAAACCGCGAATTATTTTTTTTTCTTTTAACATTTTATACATATATCTCTCTCTTTCCCTCTTCTTTACATTACATCGCATTTAGAGAGAGAGAGAGAGAGAGAGAGAGAGAGAGAGAGAGAGAGAGAGAGAGAGAGAAAGAGAAAGCACGGGATGCCATATTCGTCCGGAACGCGATTAAACACAAAGTTGAATCCGCAAAATGGGACTCTCGTTGAGCTCCGTTTGTGAATGTTCTGTCAACATCCTTAAGATGGTCCATCCTCGCTTTACCGTGGAACTCCAGAGAGCAGGCAATTAGCTCCGGGGTTAAATACCTGCCCCCGCACGACGACGCCGCGCCGAGACAGATTAGACTCGTAATAAAGTGCTGGGGGTGTAGTCATGGCGGAAACGGTGCACGAGGGAGTCACTAAGGCGCCGCTCTCGTTAGAGGCGGCTCTGAAACAGATTTAAACTCGTTTCCTCGACGCTGCTCCACGCGCTGCAAAATTTTCTCGCGTTTTAATTAGCTGACCGCGCATCCGGACTGTCACACGGCGCTGGTCTCTACACATGTAAGATAAAAAAAGATGTCAAATTTCCTTAGATTTCACAACATTAAATGTTGTTTTACAAAAACAATCAGCAGCGAATATTATTTTAAATACTTTCACAATAAAACAGAATAATTTAAGAAAATCTATATTTTATACACACATTAGGAAAGTTATAATAGAAAAGTGTCTCTATGTGTACACATCTCTTATTAACAAATTCATCATAATTAGCAAAACTTTGACACAAATCTTTCTCTCACTACGTTATGTTAATATATTTACCTGAAATGTCAACTAGTAAGATTCAATAGTAAAATTAGACAGTTGAACAATAATTAATCCCCATTAACGTAGGATCAACAATATCGCAGTGCCAACTGTCTTTCCTTTTTCTTTCGAAATTTCATCTTATATGTGGGACGTAGGAAAGAGAAACTCGTTCAGTCAGCAGGACCGAGGTAATTCGTGAGGAGAAATTACTTAACTCTCGGATGATACATAAATTAAGTCGGAATCGTAAAGGGGCCGTACCACAGTCGCAGCCAGTTAGCGTGAGGGTACCCCAGAGGGCAGTACACCCCCGCTACTGCTTCCGTTGGCTCTTTCTGCTTCCTCCTTGCCCCCCAGCCGCGCTCCTTTATTTTGCTCAACCCTTTACGTCACTGCGTAATAGAATTACCCTCGGAGCTCGACCTAGCCGGATTGAGAAATTGCCGTCACGTTTTTATAAAATCTTGTTAATAAAACAGTAAATATTTTTAGTAATTAGAAAAATTCGGCCAAATTGAAAATTTGTGTGAATTTTAATTACTACGGTCAAATGTGTGTGTCACACGAACAAGAGACGGAAGAGATAGACTTGATGGGTTCGTGCTGACGTAGTGACCTGGTTTAAATCTTGTCGCCTCATCTTCTGGTAGTTTCGGAAGTGCATCTTATCAAAAATTAGATCTTCGGGAAAAAGTATGGACGTAGAAGACAAATTTGTAAAAATAGTGTAATGAAATCCTGAGAGAAATCAACACACACATCTATCTATATCATTTCTTGATATACACACATACTGACAATTATCTAATATATTTGGTGACATATATTCAATATAGTCTATAAACTCCTTAATAATTGTATTTTAACTCCTTAATAATTGTATATTTTGAATGTTGTACTTTTCTTAATTAGATACATCAAAGTTAAATTATCAATGAGCTTTATAATAAGTAATATAATAATTGTATTACATATTATTTAGCTTGCGTCGATGCTGGTGCAATAACGTTGTAATCCTGAGGGAAATCAATAAACACATAATCTAACTAACCTATTTTCACGAATATCCAACATCGAACTAAAAGCGCTTTATTGTTGTTTGGTTATAATGACGTAAGTTCTATTTATCAATTTTTGATTTAAATAGTTTTTGTTGACAGCTTGAACAAACGGTAAGAAATTATAGAATTTAGACGCGCGAAAGATACAAGACAAATAAGATTTTATATTATTTTATATTATATTATTATTAAACTTTAATAAGTTTTAACTATTTTTTTTTAAATAATGTTTTGTTTCAACTTTGTATTTTCTCTTTTTCTCTCTTACATCGATTATTGCTCCGAATCGATTCAACAACGTGAATTCAAAATCTTTATCTTTCCGACGGTTCTTATTTATTCCCGTCTAAAATCTCATTCCGACTGAAACATCTGCTTTATATCCGGCGATATGCGCATTCGCGGTATGATTTTTCATTAAAGTGTCTCCTGCAGCTGAGATATGGCCGGCACATTGAATGTAGCTGCTCCCAGAAGCAAGAGAGAGGTAAAAAGAGCGGGCGCGCTTATAAAATGTTCTCGCGAGCGAGGAGGAAAACACGCGAGAATGAACATCGGGCGTAACGTATGCACGCGTTTTGCGGAATATTGCGGCGGTGATGTACGTCCGGCGCGATACTCCCACGAGTACGATAAAGATGCCGCCATGCGAAGTTACGCGGCAACGAGGAGAAGTGGCGGGATTGTGGATTTCGCTTCTTCGATTCCGGCAGTGTTGCTCAAATATATCTACGTACAAATCAGATTAAAGAGACAAAAGAAACTTTGTTTTTTTTTTTTTCTAATTTTGTTAATACACGTAAAAGAAAAATAATAAATAAATAACACAATTATTACCTATTAAATTATTTACTTATCAGATGTGTTCGATAAGAACTTTGAAATAAAAACACGTCGGTATTCAAATGATAATTCTAATCACTCTGTAGATAACCAAGTTTATAGGAAAAACAATCCGCAAATGCGGAAAATACGTTGTTTGAAACGCAAAATTTATGACGGACGAAAACGATTTGTACGACACGTACTCCGCGTGCTCCTATTCATCTCATTACCATCGTTATTGGTGTTACCAGCGCGTCACGGTGCGATGTCCAATTTCCAATTTTCCCCGGTGAAGCCGAAAAATTAGCTTATCGTGGACGATAATCCCGGTTCCCCGGGGACAATGTGAGCGTGCGTCCACGGATTATATGCCGGAGAACATATTTCGTAATCTGCACAGATATACGCGCCTCCGTCGAGCTCCCCTCTTTCCCTCTTCTTCCTCGGCCAATCCCATCCGAGGGTGGTTTCCATATTGAGAGAGAGAGAGAGAGAGAGAGAGAGAACGCGCGCCCGACGAATTATTATTATTATTATTAAGATACTCATGTATCTCAATGACACATCGCTTCGCACGGGACTTAAGCTTTAATGGAGTCCCACTCTTTCTCTCTTTCTCTTTCTGTGCCCCTTTTTTACGGGTCTTATATACCCAAAGAGGCAGCATCGGGGACGGTGAAGTTATACGGCCTTCTGGGGAAAACCAGGGATGCGATCGACGATAAGTGACACGTGGACGGTCACGATCAGTGAATCGTCTAATGTCCGTGAACGCAAAATCGAACCGGAGCACTTTTGACGTGACGTTCGGGGGATATGTGTTAGATCTCACAGATAATTTTCACAACTAAAAGATATCTTAAGATCCCGCTATTCTCACCGCTCGCTTTCAAGTGTGGCTCGAGCGTTCTCAGTTTATTTGCTGAGGATCGTTTGCAGCGTCAATATATCGGGCGGAAAATCAAAATGTGTTTGATATTGAAAGTTAAGATGCAGTTGTGTGAAAGAGAAAAAAATTAATTCTTGATAGATGGAGAAATTGTTGTAACATGTAACTTTTACAATAGCATATGTTACTAATACCGTCTTTAAGGGGAGGCAAGTAGTTCAAACCTGTGTCATCCCGTATCGATGCATTAATTCTCGCGGAAGTTGTCAACGGCTCGTGATTGTAAAGGGAGCTAAGCGGATATCGATTATGCGCTAACGAGGCCTCTCGTCGGTTCCGGCGGATCGTCCTGATCAAACACATTAGCTTCGACTTCCGGTAGAACGAGAGAAGTCTCCATTGTTGGTGAACTCGATGACAAGCCATTGTCGCCTTACGCGTTTCGCTCGTTTTTCGAGGAAATGGGAAAGTCGAGTGGCTTTCTCGACCCCCGCGATTGTGTCGATTGGGTTGCCGCAAAATAGGCACAACGATCCTCGGGATATTTCCTGTCTAAGAGAAATCGTTCGTCGATGACATAGCAATGACAAGGTATCATCTGCTAACTTGATGTTTACATTGCATATTTTACACGTTATACGTTTTTCTTTTATATTTTACACACTTCACGCATTGAATCAGAACTTCTCAAAAATTATTTGTGACCGAGTGTTAATAATTGTTTATAATCTCGAAACAAAAAGAAAGACGCGAGTTGCATAGAAGATTTCTCACACCGCGTGACAGCCAGGACACACGGAATCTTGCTACTATGAAACGTAGAATACTATATAGATCATGCGCTTTTGTAAATCGTCAAGAAATCTCGAATCTTTCAAAGAGGCTTTGTACCGGCTTGATAAAAATTGATGAAGCCGCCAAATTGACGGCGGGCTCGGTACGATCGATCTTGAAAATTCCGAGTGGTTCTCACGCGTAGTCGCGCTACCACCCTGTGGAAGTCCATTGATTCGCGTATCATCGTAATTTCACGGCGCGTTACTTACGCGAAATAACTTGGGGGACCGCACGGCGTTTCTGCCTTCGGCTTTAAACAAGCCACGAAATTGGTTTACTTTTTGGCGCGACCCCTCGCCACCTCCCTCCGGGTGTCGCTCGAATCATGCCACCCTCGCGAAGCGGCTAAAAAAGCAACCAGCCTAATTTCCTACACCTCCCTCAAGACCTTATCTCCTTCTTTGCCCCCGTTGCGCCCTCTGTCTTTTTCTTCGCAGCCTCCCCCCCTTCCCATTGGCTTCCGTCCAAGAATTAGCCTTTTAAATTGGCTCACCTAGAGCTCCGCCAATGTCAAGTGGTCGCCAGCTTTTCCAAAATGGATAAAACGACCTTCTTTCTTTTCAACAGAACGCTACTTTAAGTAGTTAAAGAAAAAGTAATTAGCGAACACAGAAATCATTAGAAGATGTCGTTAACTCTTTAACAGTATTATATCTCTCTTGAAAATTATTTTTTTATTACTCAGCGCACTAATCTTTGAAATTTACGTGATGGCGCGCTTATGAAAAGAAAATTATTTTGACAAAATATAATCTACGTGTATTTAAATAAAGCGAAGTTTTTTTTCCACGACAATAATATTTTCAAACTTGAATTACATTTTTAAATTATTAAATGGATCTCACATGAAAAAAATATGTTTGTTTTTCTGCGTTCAATGTAACTGAGAGTAGGACAGACGTTTTGCCACTGATTTATTTCTTCTTTTTCTCATAACCCCCAAGGTTCACACGAGGTCGCGGGAATAACATTCTCGCGAACGTCTTTGACCACAGAGGGTAGAGTCTCGATACTGCAAGGAGTCAGGCAACTTGCTAACTTGGCGAAAATATATTTGGGATTCGTAGTCCCCCTTCGGAAAGGTGGAATCTGTTTTACGGTTATCGTAAAACAGCAGCAGACGGATCATTTTCTAAGCGCGTTTCTTATCTTTAGTTTCTCTTTTAAAACTTTTCAGAAAAAACTTCACGTGGATTGAGTGTTCCGAATGGTTGTTCGAATTTTGCGATAAGATTTATTGATTTTTATTATGTTTAAGATTTCTTATAAAGTTTTGTACAATTTGCCTTGTAACGGATAGAGATTAAACTCCAGTTTAGTCCCGGAAAATGCGTTTTGAACACGTGCCGCTCGCGCAACGACATCTTTAACGTGTAGCCACTCGTGCATATGGCATCGAGACATCGTACGCGATAACAGTGAAGGATCCTCGGCTTTTGTATCCCCCAACTGCGTTATGGGACCCGTGGGACTTCGGCCGCGGGCTACGCAACGACTAGCTCGACCCTACGATCGTGGTTGCGTAGACACACGCATTACAGGCTCTTCGGGGTTGAATTTGCTCCGGCAACTCTTGCTGTCCGCAACAATCGAATGGCGCAATAAAAAGCGAAAGTCGAAAATATAAGAAATAATCAGTTTTTTTTGACAATTTGTATTTGTTGTCAAATAAAAACTGTTACATCATGAAAAACAAAAGAATAAAAAAATACACGTGTGGTTGTAAATATTTTGGACATTATAAGATCTGCCGCTAAAGAGCTTAGAGTTTCGGAGATGGACAACAAATTGAAAATGGTTGTGAGATTTCAAAAATTACAGTGTGCTGATGTTCGTGCTGTTAAAAGCTTGTCCGAAGAAGAATTGATAGAGTAGAAGAATCACCGATGAAAAAGGAGACGCGATTATCGTTAAGTTCCGACACGCCCCGAGCATGCCGACCAAGAGAATTCAACTTGTGGAAATCCCAACAGATTGCTACGGGGTTTGTCGAGCTGCGGCGGCGGGTCCCTTTTCATGGTGGTTTCCTCATAAATAAAAATAACCATCGCACCCCCCGAGGGATACGTATACGCGCGATATCGCTTTCGTGTCTCCCTGGCACGGAAAATCAGTAAGAATCGGTCCGCTGTTCTCTCCTTTTTCATAGGTATATCTCGATAGATTTACTTCCGATATATTCTTGGCATACCTACACATTAATATTTTATCTCTTTCTCTCTCTGATATTATATCTCATAAGTTATTGTTCTAGTTTATTATAATAATCCCTGTAGTTGCAGATTTATAGTTTTATCTCTCTTCGTTTCTCCGTAGAGAATATATATATCTTTCGAAAATAATTTAAATAAATTACATGTCATATTTATATGTGCACACCTACGTAAATAAAATTTGCGTGCAACACTCGTTTAAACACGTAAGATCTTGAAAACTTGGAATAATATCGGTTTTGGAATTATTACACACACCAATTAGATAGTGTGGCTAACATTAAATTATTCTCGCTCACACACATGTATGTATATTATCGTCAAGACATAATGCCGGGTATTGAAACACAAATAGAGCGAATCACGGTTGATGGAGTCGTGCAAGCGAGAATCGTTCTTTCGAAAAAGTCTCTCGCCTCGTTACCGGTTTCCAACCCCGAGGAGGGGCATCGCCAAGAAGGCGCCAATTACGAGCACGCAAAGTCTTCTCGGACAGCAGCGCGCGAGAACTCCCGTCAAGTTCTCGCGAATATTTGAAAAAATTTAACGGAAAAACATCTGTAAACAACAAGAGTAAAAACGAAAAAGCGAACGACGATGAGAAGCGAGCGCGAGAGAAATCTTGAAAGAGAAATCTGAGAACTCTAAGACTCCAAACAAATCCGAGAGAGATGTCTAAGAAAGAATTAAGAGATTCAGAAAATTGACTCAAAAGAGCATAAACACGTGAGCGCGAACTTATGTTCGAGATTATTGTATTTGTATTGGCTAAACTGAGATTCTCGGTTCTCATTTCGTAGCCCTTAAGCCCGAATTAGTGTCGATATCACGAAGGTGGCATTTCATGCGAAACCTACGCGCAAAAGGTAGGGCTTAGCATCTACGTTCGAAGTACCCGCTAAGCTCGTTGGGGTGATTTGCTAAGCCCGCTAATAAATAGAACGATAGATGGCAACGTTCCAACCCCCCGAAGCCTCCTCCTTCTCCCTCGTGCTACCCTTCGTGACTCGCTCGGCCGAATTACACGCGGATCACAGGTCTTTGAGCTCCGAGTCGACGTACTGTGCCATTACCGAGATAAATTGTGGTCGTCATCTCGATAAGTCAAATCCATTGCGTACAAGAAAAAACTGCTTGGAAATATCTCAAAAATATCATGTGATTCGACCTTTTGTATCGCTTAAGACATAAAAAAACTAAGTTGGAGATAAGTTTAGACAGACGAGTGGTTTCGAATATAAACAGTCGTATTTATAATAGAAAGCTAATTTTATTACTTACGTGTAAAAGCACGACATTATGAAACGCGTTTTATCAAATTTTACCTGATTATTCCGTAACATTATTTATTGCAATAAACTTTGTAATCTAAACTTTCAATTGATTTGATAACGCAGGGATTACCCAACGTATATTGTACATTCTGTTACGTATTCTGAAATAAATAAATAACATGTTACACATAACAACAACAAATAAAGCAATAAAAATATATGATATAATAAAGAAATTCCTGCTACACAGAACAGAAAAAACTATGGTGAGGAACAGAATATATACAGAGAGAAACAGAAAAAAAAAAAAAAAAAAAAGAAAAACGCGAAGAGGGGAGACAGATAATCGAGATAACTTGAAAAACCGATGTGTTACATAAAAAAATCAAGAACCAACAAAGCAAAGATCGCATTGTCGCGGGAGTACGAGAGAGGAGGAGAAGAGAAGGGCAGGTAGAGAGACGACCAAACTTCTACCCTCGAGACAATCGAGCTCGTATATTCCGATTAGGGGGTGGCATTCACTTATAAGCCATATCATAACACTTGTCCGCAGCGCGTTACGATCCCTAGCAGACTACGTTTGGTGGGTGATGCGGGGATAGACGAGAGAAGGTGGTGGCTGGCTTTTCCTCTGCCGGGCTGCCTCTGGGGGACAGATTTACGACCACCTTGGGTACTGATTCACCGGTCGCCGCCGCCGCTGCCGCCGCTGCCGCCAGGAGGTTGCTCCTGTCCGAATGGACCAGCGCCACCCCCGAGTGCGCGTGGGTGCGAAACAACCCCGAGCGACACCACATGTTCGTTCTTTCGAGGGCGGTCTCGCGAGTTGTAATGACCTGCTCGCCGCTCTGAATTTCGAGCTTGTGATTATTACTTTATGAGCAACGAGAGAGTCGAAATTGTATTGCTCGACGTGCCAGGAATTTCACAGATGCCAAGACATGATTACTCGGAGAGATGTTGACACGATTATCGAGGAAATTAATAAGATAGTGGTAGATATATGTATATACTAGTACACTGCTACAAATTAATTATGATTAAACATACCGTCGGATTTAAATATAATAAATACTAATATATATTAACTAATATATATATATCCGATTTTCTGCGTGATATTACATTTTCATTTACTTTCAGTTTTGTGTATACGTATCGCGTTTTTTTTTTTTTTTTGTAATGGTTCTTCGAAAAATATATTTCCTTCGGTTTCTTTCTCCGCTTCTCTCGTTTTTTTCACTCTTGCTTTTCCCTCTCTTTCGCTATGCCTTGTTTTTTAAAACCGGCGGACCGCTTTCACGGAGCTCCTTTTACGGCCGAATTTGTAACATTAAATTGACGGGCTCGCGCGCCGCTGTGCCGCGATACTTCGACGCCGGTCGCCCTTCAACACAGCTCGCGCACCGTGAAATTTCGTGGTCTTTTTTATTGTCCGCTTTACGGCGCCCGTTACGCAGACAAAAAAAAAAAAAAAAAAGAAATGAAGCTTCCTCCGATCGCCATTAAGACCATCATCGTTGAAACTCCGCGAAATTTGAAGAGACGTCGAATCTTGAAAACTATCACCTATTAATTGCATAGTTTATCACTGTACTTGTTTCTCTTTTTATCTAAAATAAAATAATGTTCTACAAGTAAAAATACGTTAACAAAATTGTTCATGTTTATTTCAGATAACATGAACAACAATAATTGTTACATGAAAAATCTAAACGATGTCTTTTTTATTACATATAAAAGTTATTCTACACAATTTGTCGAGAGGTGCACGGTCTAAACTTCAAGTTCAGTTGAAGTTTTACACACAGAGATCGGCACGAAGAGCAGCGAAGATCCGTAAAATGGGTGTGACGGAAACTTTCAGGAGAGAAATAGAGCGAGTGGAAGGAACAACGAGAGATTGTGCTGCGTGCGCTGCCATAAAAGCTACCGTAGTGGTGTCGAGACGTATAACGTTTAACATTTAAACCCTTAGAAGGTAGTAAGGTTGGCTCCCTGTAATTATTGCCGAGGCGCGGCGCCTTGAGGTCTTCATTATAGCGAGTATCCTTGTTATTTTTCTGTACCGCGAAGCGTGCACGCATATATACGCGAGCGTGCACTTTTGTTTTACTACAAGAACGCACGAGAAAAAAAGAGGATTCATAGCACATACAAAAGTGATTGGGGAATATAGAAAACAAAAAAGAAAACAATTCTTTTCAACATCTGCAAATCGTGAATTTTGATAAAAAAAAGCAAGATAAAATATAAATTTTTATTATGTGCACAATTTACATCAATTGCTACGTTTCACATTGATTTAAGAATATTGGAAGAATCCGTGGAAAAAAATAATGATAGCCTTGTGCGACACACAAATATATTGACTAAAACAAGTTTTATACAAGTAAAAATATTGTAAGATAAAAAAAACAAAACTTAACGAAATGCATAAAAACTTGTTCGCGCGACGTCACAAACAGAGTGACTGCCTCCAAATTGGAAGATCTATTTTCGTGGTCGACGACGATAGCTTCGGCAAACCGAAAATTAAGCAAAAGGAAAGGGACAAGAGTGAAAATGTGGTGCGGGAGATTTGCTGGTTTTCTAGTTGACCGCTATCACCATCAGTTGCATTATTGTTCGACCTAATGTATCTAATTTCTTGCAATTTTTAAAAATCTTTTCTGAGACAAAACAAAGCAAGTTGATTGTTAATAATATTCTCTCGCGAGAAGATGAAAAATTTGATGCGTGTTGTCAGACTGGCGTTTCTCTTCTGATCGTCGGCAATCAGCGTGGTCGTTCACATAGTTACGACGCGGTGTAAAATCATAATCCAATTTGTCCGAGGAGGCCGCGATGGATGCAGGTGGGTCAATGAAGTCGTCGCAGCTCTGGCCGGACCGAACGTTTAATCATCATAAATTTCGCGAGAAACCGCAAACCGGCTTTGCCCCGCACTGCGGGAACGGAACGTGATTCGCGCCACAGCCACCTGCGAGAATCTCGAGATCTTTATAGATCTCAAGATCTAAGAACTAAGCTAAAGAAACGAAGATTTTTCATCCATACAATCTATTTGATATACAAACACTTTTGTTTGTGCTGTAAAAAAATTAAAAAATATACGTCAACAAACGAGATGTTTTAGTCGGCAAAAAACTGGCAATTTTAAAAATAGTTTTTTCAGTATATCAGGTTGCTAAGACTATAATATATTATATTGAATATATGTAAATTTTTTGTAATATCTTTTTTCCGAGACTTTTTTCTCTCTCTCTCTCTCTCTTTTTCTCTCACTTAGTCTTTGTTTCTTGTTTATTTCTTTTTATAATTCTCTCATCTGCTTCGGTTCTAATTTGCTCTGATTGTATCCGCGTTGCGTATCGCCTATTGCGCACGTAAGAGTTCCCTCGGCTTTATTGGAACGCGTTCTCCGAAACGTTTTGCCATCGCACCATCGCAGTATCATAAATTTCGCGAGAGCTCTGCGACGAATTATTCGCAACATGATGGCGGCGCGTTTCGCGGGACAATTTCTCAAAAGCGTCGCTCGCACGAGAGATCGGAGTCGGGCCCCCGGTATCAATCTAAATTACAAATTCCATCGAACAATGGTGCGAGCGGAGGGAGGGCCGTTAATGCGAGCGGTCGAGAGGGAGATTCCGCTCCACACGCTGGCCGCGTGGAGCGCGGAGAGCGTGCATTAACTTAATTTATTTGCCCTTTATTCGGCCGTCAGTCGCGCCGCTAGACGCCAACCAGCGACGCCAGTTAACACCAGAACGATTAGGACGCGGTGAACTATTCAAAAGAGAGCAGAGTTATTTATGAGCAGCGAATTATGCAGAACGTAAAACCCGAAGCCGGTGAAATTTATTAATTGAAACATATATTCGTGCGTAAAATAATTTAACGTCTGTAAAAAATAAAAAAAAAAAAAAACGTTCTTTCTTACAAAGAGAATCGCGAAAGCGCGTAAGTTCAGCCCCGTATAATCTTCGAAACTATATACAAAGTCGATGGTGCAATAAGTTAGAACGCAGAACAAAGTTCAGGGGTAACCGCGACAGGACCGTCCCCTAAGTATACGGGATGCTGCCGAGTTCGTATTAAGTTTTCGGAGGGATGTAAAGCACGGTCGTAACAAGGGGTGGTTTTCCTATGATTCCGGGACGAGACCACTAACGGGACTAACACACACTAGTGACCATCGGTACAAGTTCGTGAAAAGGGTGGTTGTAACCGCGCTCTATTGCGCCCCTCTAACAAAAATTATATTTGGATTACAAGCATTATCGCCCCGAAATAAACTTGACTTTTATGGCAGCATGGGAGTTGTTTGCCAGCGCTCTTTTCGACATTCACAAGCGGAAATTAGGCCATTGAGTGCTGTATGAATTTGATTTTTATTAACCGCAGATATTATATTCAGTTTTTTTTCACATGTGATAATTTTTTTGTTTTATTAATTAACTTCTTTAGAAACTTCTCTGGAAGTGATTCCACGATATTTATATACCGATGATGTTGCGCTTACTCAACGTCTGTGAACGTCGATTAAGTGTTCGCGATTTCCATCCTTCGCGCAAATTCATTTCCCTATTATTTCGCGACGTCACCCAGGTGATATATGAATTGTTTGGCACGAGAACGCACGCGCGAATTGTCCTAAATATCCATCGAGTCTCTCCTCAGGGTTGAAGCGAGTCGCGTGCCGGGCATCCATCATCACTTTAAAAGGGCCGCCGAAGGAAGGGAAACCTGGTCCGCTAAACGTTGTCAAAACGTTGACAAAGTCACGTGCGAGATTGAAGAAACGTCTTTTGATCGACGAGCACGTTTTCAGAAATCCTAATGCCTATATTCTTTCAGAATGCATCTGGCATTTATATTTTGTGCGATTTAAAACAATAAAAACAATATAGTGCCAAAAGTGGTAAAAGATAAAAGGATGTACACTTTAGCCGTTACGCGGAAATCGAAAGACAGGTTCTTCTTCTTGTTCGATATGTCGGCAGTGATTTAAAATGATACGCGCTGCAGAGCGACTGGCGTAGCCTGGAATATCCCCAGGAGTGCAGTGCTTCACAGTTAGCCGTTTCCGGTTTCATGCAACGCGATTAAAAAGCTCTTGCTCCAGGCTCTGCGGACCAAGAACTTCGCGGATTTATCGCGCCTTTCTGGAGGGATCTTTAAAATGATCGTTTCATCCGTCGAATTATTCGAACGATCGTAGAAAGCATATCCCACGCTCGGGACGACTATTAATGATTCTTGAGGTCGACCTCACTTCCTTTGATAGCGGCGTCTTAAAGTCTGTCACGGTCAGAGCCACAGTTGCGCGTTCCGTATCTCCCTTTCAGCCCCTTTCCCCAGTTTGTTCGTTGCTCCCTCTCGCCGAGGGATATTAATTATGCCGAGCGATAATGACCGCGCGTGAGCCAACGAATCCGGCATTAATTGGCCGGCAGATAGTCGGTTGCTGCTTCCTAGTGTGAGAGACAAGTGTGCCGATTGATAGGACGGAAATAGATCGCGGCGGAACTTTAAATCGGAATGGCGAAACGACTCTTTCCACGCGAGTGATTTATGTTTCCTCTTAGACCAGAGTGTCGCGGCCTAGTTCCCTCTTCGCTCACAGATTGACGCGCTGAGTTAATCAATATCAGACTGTAATTTTCCAACGGGATTATTTTTGATAAGAAACTGCTTGAACAAAACAAAACCGATCTCTCTCTTCCGGAAGTTCTCCCGGCAATTGCCGATATAAATGATCTCTCGTTTAAAAGATATAAATGTATTTAGATGACATGTATGTAATTTATATACGTATGATATACGTAGAGTAAAGAAGGAATAGTTGCAGTGAGATAAACTTCTGCTATTAAGTTCCGATATAAAAAAATCTGTTAACAACAGCGCGCATATATCCGAAACCGAGTTTACTCCGCACGCAGTGTTTTATTTCAACCGCCATCCCTTGCACGCTGCAGACTCATGTTTTTTGCAACGTCCGACATTATTTTTGGCCGATGGAATAAAACAAGATTTTGGTACAGTCAAATTACTCTGGCGAGGAGAGGAAAAGAGGGAAATGCGCGAAACAAGGGAGAGGGGTGATAAAGAGGGTGGTAGGGCGGAGGGTGGCGAGAGGGGATAGACAGATCAGATAGAGTGGCGTACGGGTGTTGTAGCGGGATCGCAGAAAAGAGCAACAAATCCAGTGGCTTTATCGGCCATCGCCGGTGTAATCCTATAGGTGCTTAGCGTGAAATCCCATAATCGATAGTTTGCTTAACCCGACGCCACGTGGCGCCGCGTGCGAACCTCCATTAAGAGCGGGCTCGCGCACCTTTAATGCAAAGTGTGCACACGTCTACGAGAGCGCAAAGCTCAGAGGGTGAGCGTATCTCTATGTTAATATGGGAATCCATGTGTAGCCCATGGGGGAATTCGATACGTCCCGCGCGACACATCTGGATTCGACTTTCTCGCGACCGACTTAATTACCGCAGTTCTAAAACGAGTTTCCCTTGCGGAAAATTTGTAACAAGCTTGAATGTCGAAGCGTCACACATCAGCATAAAGCGTAGGAAAATACGGTAATATCAAATTAGCCGGGGCGCAAAAATGTTTGAACGTTAAGTATTAAAAAAAAACGTGTTGTTGTTAAAAAGAAAATATTGCATGGAAGTAATAAGACTAAGAGAAATTAAAAACTTTTTACTCTCATTACCAGTTAAAACAACGGTTTCTCTCGGTAGCGCGCGCTTTGTAATTTATCTGCAATCGTCACGATACGAGCAAAAAATTTCTTATGATTACGATGTCAATCATGAGAGATTCATCATCGAACCAGCGCGGTATTTTAAATTTATTACGCCTACAATCCACTTTTTTGCGGTACAGGCATTAAAATTCTCGATTCACAGTTTTTGCAAATAGTAGATCTCGATGCGGAACATATATATCTAACCTTGAGAGAGGGAGAAAAAGAAGGGAGTAATTTTACGAGAACATCGCGTCAGAACGTTCCCAAATAATTTAGCCATCTTACTAGCCCGACCACATCGAATTGTCGGTACACACACACGATTACGTACGCCTCGTTTCCACGTCATGGGAACAGGTTTCCCGTTTCGGATCCGGACCGTTCTAATTCCGATCGCCGTGAAAAATAGTTTTAATACGCAACGCGCAACCCGGTCACGGCTGATTAAGCCGACGCGCGCAATATCGTGCGACTTTTCTACCGTTTCGCTTCACGACGACAAAATACACACAGGCGCGGAGACCCTCCGATAAATTCTCGATTGGTATATCGCGGACGATTTCTTTATTTGCGATCGGATCGCGCGCTGCATGCGCGTTTCGTGCGCATTAAACGCCGGATCCAATCGATTCTCGACGTTCGATCGCGCGAAACCGCCGCTTCATAAATAGACGCTATACAGCGATTTCCTTCTCCAAGCGGCGGCGACTGCGGCGGCGATGCGCCGCCTCTTTGCTCTTATTGGCAACGATAGAGGCGGGATTCAATAGTTATTCATTAAACTCGAATTCAGTCGGGCAGGATGCTCGGGTCAGTTCCACGCTGACCTTGCGGCTATCTTCAAAGGCCTTATCTCCCGCCGCGCGCTCTCTCGCTCCGCCGTTTCTCTGCTCGTTTTCTTCGGCCGCCTTCGCCGTCGAACATCGTAAGGTCGGCCGATACGTCTGTTGGTGAACGATTGGAAATCGACCGTCTCCCGATCGTCGACAAACCGCTTACTACTGCTACGGCATTTCTGTCACGGACACGCGGTCTTTTTCGAATACGGAAGCTTTTAACATAAATGTCAACGATCACGAGCAAGTGAGAATTGACAACCAATAAACAAAAGAAGCTTTTTCTTTATGCTCAACGTTTATGATGCGTGAAAGTTGTGCACAAAAGTAATATACATTAGTACAGTAATCGGTTGCAAAAAACTATGTAATATTGTATGCTATATGACTGATCTTGATTGAAAGACTGTGACCTGAGAGAGAGTAACCTCTTCTTCTCACATCACAAGACGCCACTGGTTGTTCCCATCGTCGATTCCCGCCACCCCTGGCCTACGCTAATGTTCGATGATGAAGTTATCCAGCGATAATGGCTCAATTACATCGCGACGTGCTGCGGCATGCCGTCTGTCCGTTCCCCATCGGGCCCCAAAGAGTGCCCCTTGCGCGGATGAAGCGGGGAGAGGAAGAGAAACAAGCATCGTCGCACCGTATACTTATCATGGCGATTGTTTATGTTGGCTGATGGCCACTTATGCTGCACACACATCGTATTACGAAGCCGTTCTCGGGACCTCACGGCCCGTTACTTAGCCCGTGGCCTGGGCATCGTAAGGTAATGGCGAACGCGTTACGGATAAAATGTATACTTAGTCTCACGGCTCGATGGCACCGATGCCTCTCGATGCCTCGGCAATATTGAGATTATTCTACCTTCCTTTCCCTTCCCCTTGTTTCGGTCAGATACTTCCTTGTTTCTTCCCCGTCGTTATCGTCGCAAATTTTGATCTTTATCATTTTGTGGAAAGAAGATATTTCTCCGCGATGACGGAGGAAGGAAGGAAAAAGACATTTATCGCTGCCACCGAAGCCTGACGACATGTAAATAACAAAACGTAATAACTTGCTTAATTATAAAAAAATGTAACGCGCATGTGATTTCCGTCATATAATATTTGACACTGTTTTTTTGTTTTTTTTTTTTTTGTAAGAAAGAAAGAACGTGCGCAATATTAGGAAAAACATTGAAGGTATGTGTGAAACACAACAGTATTGCTGTATTTTTTTATTCTAATATCGATATTCTGTCATATAAATGTTAACACACTCTATTATTTATATAGTAATAACAATTTATACTTTAAAATGACGTCAAAAAATAGGAACAGAATATTTCAAAGCCATCTGGGGTGGAGTCGTCAGTTTTTAAATGGAAGCGATAATTTGCCGCAGGTCGCGAGTGACGAAAAAATGACGATCGATCGAAGGCAAATACGGTTATTGCCTTCGTCTTGCAATGGGGCGTATCTGTCATATCGGTTTTGCGTTTAACATAATTTGGTATTTTGTAAGTGGTGCGCGACAGGTGCGCACCCCGCAGGGGGATGACGTCAACGCGTGGCATCTTCCCGGGATGAGGGATCAACAAAAAGCGTGGCAAAACCGCGCGAAAAATCAGAGATAGCCTCGAACGACTCGCCGATCCGGGCAACGTTTACGCAGATTGACCACCTTCGATGTTAATGGGACCCTGATTACAAAGCACGCTCCAGCTCGGCCCTGCCCCCTGTTTATATCAATATCTCAGCGTTGCGCTCACGCGCGCCTCACTCACACGCACGCACGAACACGCGCATCCTTTACGACCGGCTTTTATTAAAATACAGATCGTACGCGCGCAAATCAGAGAAGGGGATGAAATTATCGACTCGTTCGGAAATAAGTTGAGAATTAATTCTTCGTACGTATAGCGTGTCTTCGTTGCACAGGTCGTGTCACCGAATTTTTTCACAAAGAAACAAATCAGATCTCTTTGTACGATATTGTGTTACACACACATTCTTACCTTGCGTTTCAAAGAATCTCTCTATTATACGGATCTATATAGACGGGTCAAAGCGTGACGTGAAAATTTTTCTCGGCGTAATCGAGTTTTCGTTCTCTTTCTGAGAGAAAGTATCACGGACGAAAAGGTGGGTGTGCTTCGAAATACAATCCAATTCGCAGCGGATTTCAAGTGGGCTAAATCCTCAACCGATCGACCGCGCGGCGTGGCGTTTCTAGTGCGAGAACCACCCCCTTCGGTGTGCCTCTTTCTTCGGTCCTCGCTCGTTTGGGGGCAGAAAACGCAACGTCAGCGCGCCGATGGTACTATTCGCGCGGACCAAATAAAATGTATCGGGTATTTTATTCTTTGCTGTCGTGTGTGTGTGTGTATGGTATAGACGACGCGTTGTCGATTTCCGATTCTGTGGCTTTGTGCGGAGGGTGACCTGCACGCGAATTCGATTTGGTCCGCGCTTTCACAATACCTTATCCCTCTGTGTAACACATACATATAATAATAACATACCGAAAATCGTTCTTGTTTTTATAAATGTTGAATACATTCGAATTCTGATACAAGGGGTAGACATATATATAAACAAATAAATAAAACATCCAATGTATATAAAGTGACCAGAAAGATTCTTCTTTCGAAAAAGGTCAGGATGATAAAAAAATTACAAATATACGTGATAAAAGAAACATTTGACGAAAAAAAAATAAAATTACCGAGAAAGAGATTTTTAGAACCTGATTGTGAGATGTGTGGATGTTTTTATCTTTATGTAACACAATCTGGAGGGTTGAAAATGATCCTTGATGAAGAGGACGCGATGTATAGGACTTGGCTGATCTCGCTCTCGTGGCTCGTTCTCTCTTATTCTCTCTCTTCTGATCGTTTCGAAACGAGTCCGGACAAAACATTTCCAGCCAACGATGCGACGGAACGTATAATAAGAGTGTGATTAGCATTATTTACGGCCGGTTAACTATTAACTCATAAATCAACCGGCGACTATATTATCCAGCGCCCCACGTTCGTGCACGTCCAACCGGCTTCGACTCGGCCGTGGAAAACGGTACGGCACCGAGGTGCCGGATCCGTAGATCAAACGCTCGATAAGGATGATTCGAGAACTCGGGGTGAGAGACACCCCCTCTCGACCGACCATCTTCTTCCTAGCGATTTAGTTAGAGAAAGATCTGTTTAGACCGCTTCCGCACTACCCATTCCATATTTTGGCTCTCTCCGAATTTGAAGACAAAACAGAACGAAGTTAACTCTTATGACGTAATACAGATTTACGAGGCTATTGCCCAAACATCGCATTTTTTACTTTCCTCCTTTCGACATGTATAACATTTTTATTTGAAAATAGTTTTCTCTCTCTTCAGCGTTGTGTTCTTTATTTTTCATCTATTTTTTTATATTTTTTCAGACAATTTTGTCAAGAGAGAAAGGATATATTTTTTGTTTATACTTTTCGACGTATCTATTTGTATGACATACTTTATATATACAAAATTTAAACAAACTTGTGATAAAATCGAACTTCAATTAATATTAATTGAGAAATATAATTTCTTATTTTTATATTGCCTGTGATCAAATACTTGAAAACAATTTTATTTGTATTTCTTATATAACATAAAAGTTATATTAAGATCATTCACAAATACTGCAAAAGATTTGCACTATTGAAGAATACTCCGGTACACGCATGATCGTTTGATATTATTATTGACATAAGAGAGACATTTATATATTTTATTTCGATATCGATATCAATACGGAATATCGATACTTTTTTCCGATAAGAGGTCTGGCAGAAAGTGGTCGTAAACGAGACGGAGCAAAGAAACACGGAGAGATGCGAAGATGGCCGCGGCTCTCTTCTTGTCTCGCGTACGGCTTCTTTCTCTTTGTTCAGCCGATAGAACATGCGGATCACGCGTCGGCGGTTAGTTCTGATTAGCGACAGAGCGAATGACGTACCGCTGCCAGGTTCTCGTGCCGCGAATACTCAAGCAGTAAGTATACGCTATATATACGCGATTCTCTGCCGAGAGCGCAGGGCCAACCACCACCGCGCCAGTTTATGAGTATTTATTTAGCACCCCTGCGACGCACTCTTCGCTAAATAGTTTCCGCAAAGAATTCGCATGCGCGATTAAAAAAAAAAATCGTAAATGACATATATGTATTATATATTCGACGTTATTAGATTTGATTATCATTTTTGTTGTAAATTAAAGAAGCAAAAGAAAACAAATTTCTGTTGTTACAGCATGACTGTTCCGTGCTGAAGAAATACCGTAAGAGATTAATTATTTTTTATATAATACGATTTTCTAAATATTTATAATTTTTTACGTAAACAAAAAGATAAACGAAACGCGCGTGCGAGCGTGTAAAGCTTTGCACAGCGTACCACTTAATCGTTCAATTATCTATCCATTCTCTTTTCACCAAGCGGCGGAGGGAAATCGACAGCCTCAATAGCGAGACGTGATAAAGCGCCGTCGCGAACGTCATTCGATATAACGCGGGGTCGTCGGGAGAAGTTGCATTGAGAAATTTCAATTCATAAGGTCGATGAAGCTGGCTTGTGATCCATTGATCTCAGAAATATCGTCGGGGTTACGCAACGTTGAATGAGCGGATAGTCGACCGGATGTCGATAACGTTTCAATTTGTCGACATCAAAACCGAGACTTGCCTCATGTACACACAGATTTATGCATTTAGCTCGTAGAATATAACAATATTACTGTGCAATTTCTGTATTGTTGCACAATTGCTATGTTAACTATAACGTGGCCACAAAAGTTTTTTCGAAATCTGTTCAGAACTTTTCAGACCATTTGTTGATTTCAACATCAATCGAAATAAATAAAACTTATAATGTGTACATTGTGCGTTAACGTTCTTCTAAAAGCTAAAAACCATAGAAAGTGATGTTTTGTGTACGAATAATCTCTGTGATCAATATGAAATTATTGCGAACATTTTGTCTGTCTGTGAAGATTTATGGATTTATTTTGATTTATTGACCATATTGGTCAAGTGACCAATTGGATCGATGGCATGGAAACGAGAGATGGCATGTTGACAATAATCGCGATTTTGCGATCTACTGGAAGCGAGAATGATGAAAAAACGTTCGAGAGGGGAAGAGCGATCGACAAGACTGATTCGAAGCCGTGCTTCGCAAGCCGTGTGCTCGCCCGGCTAATTAAGTACGCTATAAGTTAATTGAGATGCTGCGGCGTAGGAATAAAGCCGAAGATACGAGCGAAATGTTAAACTGTGTAAACATCGAGCTAATTACTTCGAGACTTTATCGCATTACTCCACCGCCGCTGCCGCACCGAGCTCGACGAACGAGCTAAGCGGATATATAAGTGCGCGCGCGAAAGCAGGAAAGTGGGAAACTCGTGGACGGAGAGGAGAGGAGAGGAGAGGAGAAAGAGAGAGAGAGGAGGGGAGCGGTTTCGTGTAAGGCGGTGAAGAGGAAAAATGGCGTTTATTTGCGAGAAGTCATTAGACGCGGTCGACAGTTAAACTTGATGTGATCAGTTTACAACATCATTCATTGAAAATAAAATCAATATTTAATGTTGCAAAAGTTCCAAGAAGATGGATAAATAACGTATTGTATCTAACGTTGAAAAAAAAAAGAAAAAAATCCAGATAAAATTACATGTAGATATTTAATGAGATTTAATATTTAATTTCGAATAGATATGTACGCGTGTGGAAATGCAAATATTTATTATAAAGTGTATAATATTTATTATTACTTTGAAGAATATAACGGAAAGTTAAATAACACGAACAAGAGACAGGACGGAAACGGAAGAGAAGGACATAGTTTCGAGGTGCTCGTGGCGTAGCAGTGGTAACTGCTACTCACGGAAGGTGAGGAGACCCAGTTAATTACTAAAGCGTTTTAATCGCCGGCAAAGTTCTGTCTGGGAAAGGGCTTCGAGGATGCGGCTGCTGTGTAAATTAGGAACTCGCCGGCTTCCTCTTTGCTCGTCCTTTTCGCGTCCGCATTATGTACGCTCGGTCTCTCGAGACGTGCGCCAACCTAATTTCCTGCAAAAGCTGACTTTTACGTAATAGCATGTCGCCTTCAAATCCCAAGAAAATCAGTCGTACTTACTAAGAATGTTTTTTTCTTCACATTAAAATGTAATAGATTTGATTAGTGTTTTTTTTTTTTTTTACACGAGGATCCAATTTGGTTATTTTTACATGCGTGAAGAAACTCTCAGTAACGATAGATTTATAACAATTATAACACAGTTGTATATGACAATCATAAAATTATTGTTTACTTGTAAATATAATTCAATAAATAAAATTTCTTTAATTTTTCCTATTTCTGTCGTTATAGTTTTTAGAAGAAGTTTTTTTTACTTAACGTGATATATTAAATGCCTCTTTTTCTCACTTTTCGTTCAATCTCTCCTCTCTTCCCTCTGGTTCCTGGCGCATATTTAGGGGTCGCCGGTTACAGGTTGCCTCGGTAACCACATCGAGAAACCCTCTGTCGTTGCCAAGGTAACCTTCTCCTTCGCCTTTCCGCTCTCCACTCTCTCTTTCTCTCTCTCTCTCTCGGAAATTCAATTCGAGAGAGCGAGAACGAATCTGCAGGGTGAAGAGTACTGGGGTTTTGGTAGAGCAAAAGGAGGAGGAGATCCGAAGCGGAGGAGGGAAAAAAGATGGTGCGCTTTCGGATGATTATATTTGATGGCGCGAGCGAGGACGTGCCAAATGAGGATTTGACCTTGATTAAAGGCGAGCTTTCCCTCTGTTTGTCTTTATCAATGATAAACACGAATCGCGCATGCCGGTGGAACAATTCGTAACGGAGAAAAAGAGAAATTTGCCGAAAGTGTTTCGCAGTTTAACGATAATTACTAAAAGAGTACAAAAATAAGCTTCTGGTATGTTATATTAAAAAATATAATATAAAATATTAAATACAAAATTATTGCTTACATAAGTAAAACACAAATATATTTCTTTCATCAAAGTACGTAATCATAAAATCAGTTATATAAGAAATTTGCATGAATGTTCACATTTTTGATTCTGCTTTCTTAGTCGTTAAAGATTCAAGATTGTACGATAACTTATTGGCTCGCGTCGATTCAGGAAGTATCGCAGGGCTTAATGGAGCAGATCCTCGTGCGGTTTGGTATTCGCAGCTGAACTGGGCGAAGAACTTATTCATAAGATTACTCGCCATTTTTGTCATGGCGCTCTTTTCTCCCTTCCTCCGGTATCGTTATTTAAGTTTTATATTAAAGCACGGTCGGCGCGCGCGGGAGCCTCCGGGTATTTGATGTATGACCCGCGCGTGTTCTGGTTCCTTCACCAAGATGCGCCTAAACGTGAGATATCGTACTCGATCAATTTTTCATGGTTCCACTTCACTCCTTTCAACCTCCCTCTTTCTCGTCGCTGAGATAACCGAGCTCGCGATTTCTCATTGTTAGTCCCAAGAAGTAATAAATAATTCAATTATTCGCACAATAAAAAGATCATTTCTTAAGACGTTAATTATGCTTCCAATTTTGCGTTTTGTATATGATCTTTCATAAATTTAGTTTAGATCGAAAACCATTCGACAGTACGTTATAAATTAATGTTGTTAGTCAATGGAAAAAAATTAATTGCCTAAATTTTTTCTTAATCTCAAGACATAACGAGCTAGAATTACAATTATTATATTGTCAAGTGCTAGCTCGACAATAAAAATAAGAGATGATAGATAAGTGATCTGCTGTCTCAGTTCTTGTCGACGAGCGGACGAATCGCGTGCTAAATAACTTCGCTAACAAGCTGCCGCCGCCACTGTACAAAAAAAAGATTACGTAAGCGGTAATGGCCGCCGGCTCCTTCTAAATTCGAGAACGTAATGTTTCTGACCGAGCGCGTAATCTAAGAAAAAGGGCAGAGCGAGCGAGTATATAAGTGTGCGAGACTCGATGTGTGTGGTGGGGGTTAATTTTAATTTCCCAATTTTTCCCCACACCGACGCAGCGCAGGTGGTGGTGTAATTTCCTCTCCAGCAGAGAATAGATGTAATTACTTAACGCCTTCGAGCTCCTTTTATTAAAAGAGGATCGCGCCCTCGGGGCTGGAGGGGCGGAAGAAACTCGGGGTGGGAGTCACCGCAGGAGTGGTGGTCGCGATTATGGGGCTGTCTCTTCCTTTGCAAACTCCCTTCGCTCGGGAACTAAAAAGGATTTTCTATCTTATTAATTTTATCAGTGACTATCTTTTTATCTAACTATATATTTCTATATCTTTCAACGACGATTATAGAAATTAAAAAAAAAAAACAACAGAAAAGTTTAGAATTTTTCAATTAAAAAATTTGTTAAAAGACATTTAGATGATATCTAGAAACTAAGAAGAAAATCTGCAGCTGTAATTTAAATTAATTTTTCACGTCTAATTGCTGCGCGCTTTAGCGCTGTATACAATATATATATATATTATTTCAACGCCTCATATAACAATACATAAAAAATCTAACTTTTAAGTCAGATGAGTGAAGTTCAGATTATCGCGTCTGTGTAAGGGCGTAACTTTAGATTTTCTCTTTGAAAACTTTTAGAGAGAAGAAGTGAGGACAGCAAACGGAGCAACAATTTGGGCAATAAATAACCGAACAACTCACTGATATGTACTTCGCCTGTCCATTACAACGAATTCAACTCGGATCGAATTCGAGTGCCTTGACCGATGAGATCGGCAAGGATGTCTCGTAGCGGCTGTGGGAAGGGAGGAGCCATCTTGCGGCCTGTTTCAGGGCAGCCACCAATTGATTCGCCCCCACCACAAGTGCTGCAACCCAGCGTCGATTTAATTCCAGGACGAAAAAAGCGTCTGATGGGCGTAACCCTTCGCGTAATTCCTGCGGTCGCATTGGCTCAATATTCCGTGTCACCCACAAGCCCGCCGTACGTTCGACCAATCGGAAGTCTGTGGGCGGGTCTTGAAACCAGTTTCAGTTTCGCGGACAGAGGGGAGTCGTTGACTCGAGTCTCCGGGCAGATAGTATTGTGCCGTTGGCTCATGCCGTAGTGGCTTTATACTGGCAGGTCCTTGCTACTAAAGGAAATCTCGGAGACCCACTTGTCACGCGCACGAATCCGCAGGTCGCGAGGACCCGGAAGTTTTTCGGTGACGTGACGCGGCCGAAAGAGTGTCGCGTGCGTTCAGTGCGGTTCAGTGATTCGCAATTATGCTCCTAATTCTGGACTATATCGAGACAAATCGCTCTTGTAGATTGTGAGACTTGTAGTGACTGCCAAATAGAAAAGACTGTATAAAGAAATTACTTTTAAAAAGATGTTATTGTTGAAAATAATAAGTTAAGTTTTTGTTTATAATCGAGAAGCTTAATAAATGAAGAACTGTGTTACACATTTGCAAACGTGTAAAAATTGACACTTGAGATCGTTGATTATAGATGTGTGATCGACATATTGTATGTCTGATTTGTAATATTGATAAAATTTGCTTGAAAAGATCGTTCACAGGCCGTAAAGAATATCGTGAAACCAGCCGACGGCTGACAGAATTCTACTAGTCGCTTACTTGACGAGCAAGCAAGATGCGGTAATCAGTTGTAAAATATGCGAAATATTGTTACTGCTTTCGGCTCACACGAAAGATCAGTCTGTAGATCTTAAAAACACGTTAGATCTTTGAGAAGATCAGTTTGATTACAATGAACGTGGGGGTATAATAACCTCTGACAAAAATCTTAGAATGGAAAATGTGAAGATTTGGTTGAAACATCGAGATCAACATTATCATCTTAATAGCCTTCACAAACGTGTGATTTATGGACACTGATGGACTGTATTAGTTAATTTTGTTGAAGTGAACAATGTTTCAAACGAAGCGTCTAAAATGGAGGATGTAAGCGCGCGTTGATCAGAGACGCCTACCAACGTCAAATATCCATCTGCACTTCAACAAATACACATGACTCCGGTGCACCAGTGATCAAGTGATCTCGTTTTTTTTTCGCGGTGATCCAAGTGAGGAACGAACGCCGGCGAATTGGTACCAAAAATGGTCCTGGAGCCTGGAGGTGGTCTGTCCTTTCCGTTGCCTCCTGGCAGCGGCTCCAGCGCCTCCGGAGGATCCCTGCTGGCTCCGACCAGGTTGTTTCAAAGAACGACACCTGTGTTTCCGTTCCATTTGACAGGATGGCCGCCTCATCATCCGGTTCTGGGACAAGTGCAGAGTCAGGTCCAGCAGAGTATGCAGGCTCAGCATCAGGCCGCTGCCGCGGCGGTCAGATTCCTCAGTCATCATCATCCGCACCATCCGCATCCATCGTTGAGCAATCATTCTCTGGTACCGGCGATCACCGGACATCATCCAACTGTGCATCACGTGCATCATAATGCCGATCACGGGGAAGAGGATGACGAAAAGAAGGGTGAGTTTCAATGCTCCGTTATTGCAGAAAATCGCGTGACAAAAAATTACCGAAATTTACCATAAAATGTATCGGTTTTTGTAAGGCGTACAATTGTATATTTAAAAAATATATATTTATGTACATATATTTGTATAATGAAATTTTTTTGACACAATAAACATGCTATAAGAGTCCTTTAAATAAGTTTTGACTTTTTTGTGTTTTTGTCGAATTTACTTGAACTCACGAAGCAGCCGAAATTCAATACAATATATCCTTTGTTGTTTTTCCGCTCTCGTGATTGTTTTATATTATTCGTTAAAAGTTAGTGAGATTAAAAGTGACATTAATGACACACAAATTATGATTCTATTGCAAAGAGTTATAACAGTTTAAAACACCGCATTGTTTTGTGCACCGAAGTGCGTGTGTGTGTGTGTCAATATAACAGCGGCGTTTCCAAAATAGCTTTTGAAAAACGGCCTTCAGGGAGTGGCGTAACGCGGTCAATCATAAGATCATTCCTGACGAGCCCCTGGGATCGCTTACGACGTTAGCTTCTACATCCCCTTTTCCCGCCCTTTCTAGCGACCGCCCGTCTGAAATCGTGTTTCGTGCGCGAGAACGTCCGCGTTGCCGAGGGTGGAAATCTGTTTTTTACGTGATCCCATTCACGTCCCTAACACTTGTTTATGCTTGGAAGGGAGCGCCACTTAATTCGCCTGCCTTTGCCTTTCGATTGTTTCCGCCGCTGCGAATTTATCGCGTGATACCGCAAATTTGCGGAATTGTTAGTCTTTTGGCCGGACAATAAAAAAGTTCGACCGATATTATATTTTATGTCAAATAATTTTTCAACAAGATTTAAAATGATTTTATAAGGTTTTCCAGTCGATTGGAAAAAAACGATGATTGGTTTTATGCTATTTAAAGAGAGAGATTTGTGAAGACTTTAAGAAGATACATTGAAAAAAAAATGTAAGATATCAATAACTATTAATTAATATTAATTAATCTTCAAGTTGCACCGTACTCTTTATCATCTTCAGTAAAACTTCTCATGTTGTTTTCTTTTACTGCATTAGATAACATTTGATAGTTTCGCTGCGGTTTCGTAAAAATGGATGTTAAATTTATTATAATGATTTCCACATCGAAAAGGAGCGTGTCGTTTCACGAACGACGACCTAGCACGCGAGCGCGTATCAAATCGAATCACTGCTTATTTCGGAATTTATGAAAGCTTCTTGCCGTGATAAATAGCTTCATTTATCGACAAAATCAGTAACGCGCGTAATTGTGAATCCACTTTGATCAAACGTCGTTTTTACTGTCACATGTCAGAGCATGTGCTCCAATGTTCTCAATTCTATGTTTAATGTCTTCCTTCGATAGATCAAGTTAAACTAGGTTTTGATCTAGTAGATCTCTCGCGTATCTTTTCCGTCGTGAAAGAAATATTTTCAAACACATTCATTCCCACAACTTACAAATATTGTGGAAATTTCTCTTTTTAGCAAAAGATCTCGCGATTTTGAAGGAATTAAATTTGCTCTCTGATGAAAATCAAATCGACTTTTAAATCGACATACATATAGGATGTGAGCAAGACAACATCGTTCACCATGCTCTACTTCGGGAGTATATTTTTTGCAATTAAAAGTGCAAATTGCATTTCGCGAATCATCATTTAATTACGCTTATATTCTTATCATTAAACATTCTCGACGTGTCGCGACGATTTTTATTCGAATTGATTGTCGGCCAACGATACGCCATTTGTGAGAAGCTGCGACGATCTCTCCCTCTATTTTTCTCTTTGTTTTCTTCCGCTTTGCGAACTCTCGTTTACATAATTAGCTCGGTACGCTCGCGGACTCGCGTGTATACGCCTTTACACGATCGTTAAACTTTTTCAACGTTAGCGCGATCGTTAAGCCAACGCTTAGCGTTACCACAAAATTGCGTCTCGTCGACGCTCCCGGCGGCTTCTCGCTCGCAAACTCACCACGTCGCGCCGATTTTGTTGTCATGAATTAAGATTTGAATGAGAAACGTTGTAACGTTGAATTGAGATGTGTGTCAATCCTTTATGATGATCCGATAGACATTGTCAGTGACATCGATGTAATCGGTGTCCATTTTTGTGCGCATTTTGTATTGACGTTTCAAGAGTGCAAAACTTACAAATCAATTATTTTTATCTAATAATTAAATAATGAACGCGCATCTGTATGTGACTTGTGTTGATAATAGTTTTTTAAATCATATTATTTAAACTAGCTTTGTGCAATTGTTTTTGTTTTTGTTTTTTTTTTTTTTTCGAAAAGAGAGTTAGAAAGACGCACAATATAGAAGCGTATTTCCTTTCCGTCTCAATCTGAGAATGTGTAAGCTATCCCCTTGATTATAGCGAACAAAATAACAGCGTTCGTCTTCAAAAGAAGCGCATTGCACTCGAAAAAGAGATGCAGGTGAGACTAAACGAGTCGGGTTTCTTTGGTAAGCCGTTGCCTTATCGCGGCATCCTGTCATTATTTTACGATTAGACCGAAGGAAGAGGCATTAGAGGGTAGTTGACAAAAAAAAAAGAAAAGAGAAAAGGATACAAGAAGAGAATTAAAGAGAAAGAAGAAAGGAAAATGAAATTCCATGTTTCACAAGAATTGAGAAAATACAGATAGTTTATATGAGTACGAAACAATTCACGCTCTTTTACGTCTTAATTCAGAATTGTTTCTGGCAATTTGTTTCATGTTGTACCAATCGAAGTTACAGGTAAACACTTGATTGAAACCTAAGTTTCAATTATCAAAGTTTACAGAAATAATGTCTCAGTGACAAAAACATTCAACTAGATTGACAAACAAAATAAATGGCTCTTTAAGATTGAAAAACCACAAAATAAGGCCGTAAAAAAAATGTAATGCGGATGCGGAGTTTGTAATATTATCAGAATGCAAATTACAAAAATTTTTATAATCAAAATAACACCTCGGTTTATTACGGTTTTCTCATACAGAAAGATATCTCTTTTTTCTCCGAAACATATGTGACGCAACAAGCTGCGAGATACAAGAGCGAGAGTAATATAAATCTTGCCACATTACGCTATCATATGCTGTTGATGAAAACGTTCTTGTTTATTACGACGGAACAAGTTCTTAATTGAAATGAATATAAAGTACGAGTGTGTGTTTTGAAAAATTGTGAGATACGTATTAAAGTTATAATTATTGTCAAAACGATTGCCGTTTATTCGAACGCAGCAGTGGCACCAATTATGAAAATTTTTGTCCATAAAAATAACACATATTGTCGATTTCCAACCATGAGATTATATTTAAATCATAAATGTTAAAAAGAAACAAACGTTTTTTGCGTAATGACGACGTGTAATTTTATGCAAAATATAAGTATACGATAAAAATTATTTAAAAAATTATTATAAAAATTATTTTGTACATGTTGTCGAAGACGACAGTAAACAGTATGAATAAACAACAGATACACAAATTACGACAGTATGAATAAACAACAGATATACAAATTGCGACATTAAAACATTGGTAGGTATAATAACGATTATTTTTACAGTAACGATGCAAATTTCGAACATATAATTACATACTGCAAGAATATGGCTGCCGAGTAAAAACACCGGATGATACCGTGTTTGTACAACCATTATCGAGTTATAAATCCACCATTGCGTATATTTGTCACTGTCATTATTCAGTCACTGTCAGTTTTGCGCAAACGTTAATGTATCGTTGCGAAGAGATATTTTTAATCGTAAATAATAAATTGAATCGGTCGCGCACAAAGTCGCATCGCGTTGTCGCGTCGCATGTTTGTTAAATGCGATAATTCACACGTCTTTTACAGAAATTATCACGTTTTTCAAATAAGTGCAAACCTGCGCGCTTAATACTTAATCTTGAGATTTTACCGCGGACGAAAAATACGTGTCATTAATGGATGACCGCTAATCGCGTAATAATAGTCAGCTACGCGTGTAATGAAGTCGAAAATCATCGGTCTCGCGTAGAATCGCGATTCCTTATTGAGCTATAACGATAATATGTACTCTTTGAGTCTCTGGGAAAATTATAACTTCTTTTTTCTATTCGAACGCGCCCATTTTTCTCACGAGCTTAAACTTATTAACAAAACTTTTCAAACTCTCTTTGCGCGAACAAACAAAACTCTTCAATCATAATTGAAAGTTCATATTTGCACAAGTGACACTTGCTCTCCCCATTGTAAAATCGATGTTAAAAGCGGACTTTGTTTTTTTTTTTTTTTTTTTTTTTTTTTTTTTTTTTTTTTTTTTACAAATCTCAAAACTTTCTCTCAGAGATATAATCGTCGTGTATTAATCAAAATATCAGCACGTTGAGTGCATAAGTAACGTTTATAGTCGCTGAGAGAGTTTTCGAATTCGTGAATTCGCGAAGTTTGCAACGCGGTAAAGCGCGAAAGAAACACACACAGAGAGGACACGCAGAGAAAAGCTCGCGCGGGATCGCGCGCCGCAACTCGCGGAGAAAACAGGCAGGCAAAACGCGCGCGCGGCTTCAGAGGAGGGGGAGGGAGGAAGGGGTAATAACTTAATTTAAACTAAACTACAGTTTAATAATTCTCTTGGCCGGGTCGGCCGTGGAAGATGCGCCGGCAACCGGCAATTTCAGAGCCGCCGTTAACTGCCGGTCGTTAGTCCCTTTTCAAAACTCCTTTCTTTCTTTCTCTTCCATATCCCTGTGCACTTCTCCCGCGCCGCCTGTTCCCCACCTTCCCCGCGCGCTTCGAACCCTCGCGCGGCTACCAACGCTCGGTCACGAGCTAATTTTCGAGCGTGGCTTGCGTGTCATGAATATTGCCACGGGCCCCCCTCAGAAATACTCGCGCGGCGCAGCGCGGCGCGACCGACAAATTGAATCGTCCTCGTCTCTCTCGACCGCCGGCCACCTTGCCGAAATACCGAAGCTACACGGTCTGCACCGACATATCGATCAAATTTCAAAAAAATATCTCTCAGTGACTTAAGTTCTGAATATTCTGTTATTTGCATTTGGTGAATTCGTGATTCGTTATCACGTTGTTCGCCGATAACATTGACAGAAACATGTACATGTGAATCACAGACAAACATTCACGCGCAAGCGTATATCGATCTTCTCGATTCTTTCATTCCAAAATTTTTAGTATAATAATATGATCGATACACCGTCCGCAAAGAATCACGCGACCGCGTGAGCGAACCGTAGATAGTCAGGCGCGTTTACGAAGCGTCGTGTCTACAAGATCCCTTATCGGTAGGTATCTCCCCACCCTACGACAAGAAGGAGAGAGAGAAGAAAAAACATTAATTAAATAGTTTGACTTATGATAGAGAGTAGGTGGGGCATGATGAAGTAGTAGGATGCATGTACTGGGAAGATACGGCTGACGCGGACTATAAATACATCATATTTATATGCCCCGCTAATTGTCTTTGACGATAAGAATCTCTCTTTTATTACTTTCTGAGTTACTTCGTCAACTTCGCAACGTTGCAACTCCCTTGGCTCCGTCTACCCTGCCCACGTTTTGGCCTGTCTTTCTCGTAAGTGCGATTTCTTGGGCGTGCAAAACTGGCAAAAGACCAACTCACATAGATCCAGAAAGAAAAAACTGTTTTGTTTTGTAAATACAAAACGCTTTTATTTTGCGATATAAAAATTTTTACAGACAGTCGAGAAAAAAGGTCAGACGTGACAGTCCCATCAATATAAACAGTTTGAATTTGTTTGTAACTTCACGAAGTTCGTCGAATTTCCAAAATTTTGTTTCGGCTGAGAGAGAATTGTTCGCTATAAATTAAGACGTTCCTAAGATTGCGCGTAATTACGAGGGAAGAGGAACGTTTTATCAACTGGCTGGAGATTTTTCATCGCGGCGACCCGCCGCGATAAAAATAAGTGAACGTCGACAAACGCGGCGTGTCCATGATATCATCAAGAATTATTTCGAATAAAGTAACTCGCCTGTTTTTTGCATTACAATGCTCTCCACCTTTTAGCGATCTCGTCTTTCTTCGGAATTAACCCTTCTCGCGATGTTGCCTGTCTTTAATGTCTCTGCTGGAAGAAACATAAATGGTCGGGCAATTTGTGAAGCGAAATTTCAAGGAGAAGAGAACGACGATAGTTAAATAGTGCATTGTGTCATAAATTTCGTTTATGTCGATCAAGAGTCGATGAGATATTTTAATTAATTACCGATGTATTAATTTTCAAAAAACAATTAGAGTTATTTAATCTGAAATACTTTTTCAATGAAAAATAGCTATACATTCTTTTTCATGTTGCGAGAATGTGGAGAAGTTTTTGTATTTTGACTTGAGATTTCGTAAAGAATTTTTTTAAGCGCGTCGTTTCACATATGAGAAACGATCGATTCAAATACGTTTTCTAATACCATAAATTATAATTTCAGAAGTTGGTAATTGACAAACTTTTCGTCCTTAATTAGAGAAATAATCAAGAGTATAAGGACGGTGTAAGAAAAAAATTTTGTCACCAGATTCGAATTTATTGCGCGGCACGCCTGCATCGCCTACGTCTAACACCGGATAATACAACGGCGGGACTGCTGTTTGCATACGATTAATCGGCCGCTCATGATAAATCCACGTTTTTACGAGCGTACGCACTCCGTGGTGTCTCACAAAAATTAACATTTTTAGCAGCTCGCTACATTCTATTACTTGCTACTGTCTGCCATCAGAATTAATGGTGGCTTCTAAAACATATGTGTAAGTGATATAAACGAAGGTCGTCTGGTCGTGTTCTATTGAAAAAATCGCGAGCGCTAACACATTCAGCGCGTTGTTTATAATAAAATCCCATTCTACGATCTTATAAATTGAGCTGGAAATAACAAATGACTTATATTTTTGAATGTCTTCACGTCACGGAGAGACTGATGCAAATATTGAAACGTTCAGTTGGCAGTTTCATTTTTTGATATAAATTCAATCATTAAAAAATGGTAAAATGTAGGCAAAATATATATTACGTAGGACGTGCGATAATATAAACCGTGTATACATTATGCGCGAGAATTTTTTCTCAAAATATCAACACAATTAATAAATTTTATCATATGCGACTGACAATGAATGCTGCCGATTGGTCATTTAAAACAATCGACTCGTCGGTCTCACGCGACGCGATATAATATCGCCCGGCAAATGATATGCCATGGGGATAACAATCCGTAGTTAGTAGTTAAGGTGGTGTAAGCCAACGCGCCGAGTCCGGCACGCAATTTCTCCTTTTTAAGCCGAACGCAATCAGCCGCGCGAGAACGCTCGTAATGCACACGCGGAATTGCACAATATTGACCTTCCTGGTTTGTGGTTGCATTACGCCGATAATTGGGAGGATAGGGGGTTGCGGCGATACAATATATATTGCTTTTGCGTTAACAATATATTTACGTGTGCCATTGTACACACACAACAAGTAAAAATATGCGACTGTGATACACACAAGACGTAGAATTTTAAAAATTAAGTAATTACGAAAGGAAACACCGCTTGTTCTTAACCAAAAGGTTGAGGTAAATCAAAGTTCGGATTCTCTGACGAGATGAGGAAAGGGATGTGCGATAGCTTTTCTCGCGTAAACATCCAACTTGCGGCGCGATCATAAGCTAGAAAGCTTATAACTTAAAATAAGCGTTGGTTTTAAAAAGAACGAAGAGCGACATAATATTTTTTCTCCCGCTGCTGTATAATTTTTCTAATTGACACGTTAAATAAATACGACGGGTAATTAAGTTTCGCGAGCGAGGGGGGAGGGCGCGCCAATAAAAAAGATGCCGCCGCGAAATAAACACATAAACTCGCAATTACCTCTCGCGTCGCAGAAACAAGTTCAGGACTCGTGGACACGTGGGATTTAAATGCGGGTATTTATTACCGGCTGGTTAAATTCACAGTATTTACCGGGAATTAAGAGATACGCGAGCCGCACGGCCATATATTTCCCGCTTGTCGCCGCGCGTATGCGCGCGTGTTTCAGTACCGTTAGCCTTCCCAATTCTGAGTTTTTCGACACTTTAAAAAAGATCTATCACAAGCGGAACGATCACATTAAATTTTATCAGATTGCGTTTATATAGAAACTAAGTAGATAATTATGTGCGAACTCTTATTACACAGATACGCGCGCACACATAATAGTACAAAATTGAAAAATATCTCTTCTACGTAAGATTTCAACCATTTTTCAAAGTTTTTTTTTCTGTTTTTTAATCATTTCAACTCATCAAAACGTCGCATTTTTTTTATTTAAAAAATAATAAAGCACAAATTCCAGACACATACCCAAGAATATAGTGCGATTAAAACAAAAAAATTACGTACATTAATAATCTAAGCAAAAATAAAGTACGTACTGTAATTTTGTATCGTACACGAGAGAGTATCAGAAAATTTTTACTTGTGGCCGAACAAATTTGCATACTTTTTGCGCAAGAACGCTGTTATATGTTCTAACGCTATTTGCGTTGAAAAAATAATGCCCTGTTGATGAGAATTGATACCGCCAAACCGATCGTGCTCCAGAGACTATAAAGACCCAGAGAACGACACTTCCGATCTCTACCTTCTCGTCTAACCAGCCTGCCGAGCCAGCCAGAGGCCCTCCAGTCTTTTGATGCCGGTTATACGCGAGGCAAGGATCGCACGCGATGGTATTAATATATAATTAACCGGCTCGGTTGTGTAGAGAGAGATCGTATCACAGAAAAGTCTCCTTATCGGCCGGCCGATACGTCGGCTACCCGTATTATGCGAAAATCTTTTACATAGCTCGTTCGACGGCTTCCTTCCAATCACCTTCCTCTTCATCCCTTCTTTCGTGTTCACCTTCTCGCCGCGCCGCCACTCACATTGTCACGCCGCGTGTGTTTTCTCGATCGTTGTTAAGAATTTATCAACTCGAAATCATATTGTGCATATCGGGGATATCAATAATCTGGTTTGTACATAATCGCGATGCGAAATACGATAGATTGATGGAAAATAAATGTTAAAAAAAAAAAAAAAAAAAAAAAAATAACAATCCAATAACACGTGGATTTAAGAAATCAACAAGTTAAAGCAATCCTCAAAGATGATAATTTCAGCACATTGAGTCTGTTCGTTGAGATGGAAATTGATCAATAAATGTCACAAGAAATCATCTGCTTTAAATAATTGTCTTTAATGTTTGCGCGTTGTTATCTGCTTTGTTAATTTCTATAATTAAAATTTTAGTACATTTGATCATACGCGCGTGCGTGATTTTAACACGTGTTACTAAACAGCAGATTCTCAGAAGTAATCCGTTTATTGATTTCATTTGATAATTAGAATTCTTACTTGGGTCATCGAAACGATAATTTGCATATATTTGCCAGCGATACCTAATATCTCAGAGACTTATCATAATATTAATGCGCGCAAAATTGCGTCGTTTACATAGCAAAGAATTCGTCTTTTAGCAAAGAATCCGCGCGATTTTCTTTTTTTTTTTTGTCTTATAAGATAAATTACGCTCATTTACATAAAAACTTGTGGAACTATATTTTATCTTTCCACGCTCCGCATTTACGGTCGGTCAGAATCTGAGAGAATTTCTAATTTCGAATTTCTCTTTCGACACACATTCACGGGTAAAAACTTGTTTCTCGAAAAACTCCAACTTTTCGAAATCGTCGAGTTTTTTTTTTTTTTTTAAGGGTTTATTAATGATCGAGAAACGACTTCTTTTGATTCGATGTAAACGCGTAATTACATCAACCGGCGATAAGTAATACAGTTTTGCGTTATTAATTCACTCGATCCAAGTCACGTTGCGCAATCATTTTATGAATCCGAGATACATCTCTTTCTCTCTCTCTCTCGTGTACGTAAACGAGTCTTAATATCTCGAGTCCCTCCAAGCATTAATATACATGTACTTGCGGTATATCTCTTAATGAGGTGAGCATTTCGCGTGCGTTAAATTATATCGTCGTTCCAAGACGAACGGTTTCACCTTCGTTAGAGCGAGAACGCTTGGAGATGTTGCACATGTACTTTCGAGAGCATCAATGTTTCGCTAAAGTAGAAAAAAATTGTAAGTTTTTTCATATCCAATTATACGTGTTTACATTTTTGTAAAAAATACAAGAAACGTGTATATTTGAAATGCGATTCAACCGATGATCTTACATTGCTTTGAGAAACACGTTTCTCTCACAAATTCATTACTCGCCATCCTCGACTCTTTCCACAAAACAGTAATCGTCGACCGACAACCGTTCGTTTCAAAAGCTTTCTGCCGTGCATTCCGTGAATCTTCATTTCGCACCTCGCGAGTCAGGTATATAATGTTGGCACAGTCGCGTTCTCGGAGCAAGTCGAAACCTTCTTTCCCTCTACCCTCAGCTGTGGCAGTGGGGGAAGGGTGCTCGGAGGGGAATGTAACCGGGCGTCAGGAGGATTGATGGCGTCTAGATGCAAATGCAGTCAGTCTGGCACGCAAGCAACGTATCCACCTACCGACGCCTTATGCCAGTTAACGCCTTACAGCTTAATAATCTTGTTCTCTCTCCATCTCTCACTCTCTTTCTCTTTCTCTCGCTTCCTTCGTCGTCCGTGTCCTTTATCACACACTCTCGCGCGCCAGACTAAATTACTTTATTAACCCCCTTTTCCCGGGATCATTCTCCCAACCCTCTCGATCTCGGAAGGACTAAAAACGACCGATCAGTCTTAATGCGCAGAAGCTGTGCGATATAATCGATCCTGCAGTTTGTTAAACACCGGTGTTATTAAATTTATATTAACATTGTATTACCAACGCGAGGTTCCGAGGATACATTTAATCTGTAATTTATAATGACAATGAAAAGTAGGTTTTTAAGCTGAATAATTAAGCGCACACTCTCTCTCTCACACTCTTGCGCTCTCTCTCTCTCTCTCTCTCTCTCTCTCTCTGTCATTCTCTCTTTCTATAAGTATACGGACAATTATCCATCTTATGTGAGCATCGTTCATGTTTTGGAAAATTTAGTCGATTGTAGTACAATACCGTGAGACGAAGAGAGTGGCGGAACAAATGATATAGTCCTAGCAAGATTAATCACTCTTTAAAGGGGTGAAATGTAGATGCGGAGTTTGGCTGACCCGAAACGAGTAGTGTCGACGTGTTCTCCTGCTCACTTGGAAACTGGTGTTGCTTGCCAGGTAGAAGGTGGTAGTCTCCTGGGTGCCAGGATGCCGTTCCTAACGCTAATGACGTCGTTGACTCTCACTTAACAAGAGACTACCCTCTAAATGGGGGCTTGCGTCCTGGAAGCGGTCCGGTGACGCTCACCAAGCTGATAATTACGAAACTTGAATTCACTTCTGAATTGCATTCGTCGTGTAAATACCGTGTACGAGAGTCCGTTTTGTATCCGCTGCGTGTCACGCAGTTCTATGGGGGAATGAAAATTCTAATAACATCTTTATCAAACGCAATTTTAATTAGTAACCGTACACGCTATTCTATAATCGAGTCAAAGAAGTGCGTTGTTTATTTTTATTGTACTTTGTACGTTTAAAAGAATCGATCTCTTGATAACGTATTTTCACCTTGCAACGCCCGACAATTTAATGCACGTGTATCTCAGGCTGTTTGCGTCCGGACAAGGCCACGGATAGCAGCACGTATACCACATAAAAGTGTCTGTCAGGACACCCATGCATAATTTCAATTTAATTGCACGTTATTTCGGGTGCGCATATGTACGTAAGGCCAGACCATATTAAACGCCTTAGAGTTGTACGCCGTCCTGCGTTCTGCTTCCACGCTGACGAGCTCGCTCGTTTTGCTTCGCCTGGTCTGCGAGATCGAAAAGGATCACGAAAGAGATCAAGGGAGAGAGAGAGAAAGAGAGAGAGAGAGAGAGAGAGAGAGAGAGAGAGAGAGAGAGAGAGAGAGAGATACCCACCACGTTTCTCCTTGGGAAATTATTTTAAAGATCTCAATCTTCTCAGTGATGACGATGATGATAATGGACAAAATTAATTTTATGCGTATAATTTTTCGATTTATTACAATTTTAACTCGATTCTCTGACACACATATGAAATATCCGTAACTCTGATTACGCTCAAGTCTTTACTTTTTTCTGAGATAAAGTGCAAACGTGCATAAAAAATGTTACATCTAAAGTAAACCGGATTTTTAAATTATTAAACACTTAATCTACTCTGTTGCTCTTGAGTCATTATTCAATTATTGGATACTTTTCAGTGAAAGATATCATCTTCCTTCGCATATGATGAAAAAACCAGTTTCTATTGGCGCATACCTGTATATACGATGGTATTTACTCTTTTCTCTTCTTTCGCGTGCATTTTCTCGACGAGTGAGACGTTCGCAGAAGGTAACGTTTCGTTTCCACAAAGGGTCGCGTGCGTCGTTAGATGCCAGCAACGTATCATCATGCGATTATACACCGCGCTGAAAACGTCAACGTGTATTAAACACATACACAACCGCGAGCTCGCACTATGCAATCTATAAAATCGCCTCATTCGCTCGTAATTGATTGCGGCTCTCTGATGATTCAGAGAATTTTTGCGCGAGAATTTTTTCATCGACCAACGCACGTGTGACAATATGCTCATCATCGTTGATCGCCTTCCGTTCGAATACAGAAAAAAAATGGAGTTGCTTCAATTAAAGTTGACGTCACGGGCTGCCACAAAAATAAATAGTTTATTCAATTGCATATGCGATTAATTTAATGTCTAGATTCTTAAAGCAACTATCTGCTGTGTATAGTGCAATAATATTGAAGTTGCATCAACAGGATATATTTCAATTAAACTAATACTGTTGATTCAACATTATTTTTTTTTCCGTGAAGAAATGAACAGTTTTTTTCTTAGTGAACATTTACATATTTTATATGACATGCGCGTCGTAAGTATATTGAATTACAAGCTTAATTGCATGCGACACGAATCGCGAACGTTGTAAGTGATACAGCGTTTAACTAATCTTATTAAGAATTTAAAAAGGCGCAAGATCGCGACACTGAAATCGAAGAAAACAAAAACGTGAACAGACCGTGGCGCAATTAGAGTGAAACGCTCTAGAAAACGGCCTCTAATTGGATCATTATCATTGAAATCGCAGGTCAATGTGTTTGAGGAAGTGTGTGTCAAGCAATGATTCGAGGCCAAACCCGTCGTTACCAGTTTTTTGTTTGCAATTAGCAATGAGATATTTATTAAAAATAACGTTACCTATGCAAAACATGTAAATAGATACATTTATTTAACCACAAATGTTTTTTACTTGATCTCGCGTGCATATTAACGTTAGAATTATGACGCAACCTAAAATTACACTGTGTTTAGCATTGATAGCACATTAGCTTGACGGAACTATAGCGCGCAACTCTGTGCGCGCGTGTTTTCTTTTAATATTCGCACGCAGATTTGGCCGAAACGTATTTACGCCGTTGCATTGCACTTTGAGAACTGAGTTTAGTTCTCGATCAGTCAGGCGCGAGAGTTATTATCAAGCGTAGCTATCAAACTTGATGCATGATAGCGGACGGCGCGCTAAATAATTTATGAGAGAACGAGTTAAACAATTTTCACGTCCGGTTTGATCGCGAATCCGTCGTCTTAATCTATTTTCGTTACGTTCGCCTCGCAGCGGAATTGCATTTCCTTCTAACGAGGGAAGCGAGCTGTCTCCCGGCGTAACGCATTCGGTGCATAATGAACCTGACATGATGATAATGAGTCGACTAATTTCATGATACAACCGCGACATGCCTCAGCTCGATAATAAACATCTTTCTACGACGAACGAGAGATTATTTCTCTTCTTTTATTTTATTACACAACAGCTTGGTGAAATAAATAACTATATCTATAATTATAATCTTTAATTATACTTTTAAAGCTGAGGGCGGGATATATTAAAAAATTATGTATATTTTTTTAAACAAAGCGCTAAGTCACACGCAACAGATTTTTAACATCGATATCCTCAATATCTTCTGTATATAATTTGTTTTGATTTCATAATGTCGAAGTTGCAGTATGTGCACATTAATCGAGAAAATTATCCGCCCCGCTTTCGCCGATTTGCTTCGAATTATTAATTACTGCCACTTATTCTATTATGGAATTTGTGATGCAAGTGAGCGCGGTGATCGGTCGGGACGCATTGACATGATAAAGGTATTATCGTTCGCGACGATCCTTCAACCTGCCACTGCGCCGGAGAGCGCTTATTATGGATTATAGATTATCAATAATGAGCGAGACGCGCGCGGAGCGAACGAGACGGCCCGCGAATAAATAGCATCTAATTACGTTGATTAATATCCCAGCCCTGCGATTTTTCATTGCCTTTGTCCACCTGAGCGGCGATCTCCAGCCCGATCCGCAAACACTATCTGCGATCGGTAAATCTTAATTGGTCGGCTCTTTTTAAGTCGCTCGAAATACCTCGCGTCGCAAAGCACAGTGATTTTACTTTTTTTTTTTTTTTTTTTTCACAATTTTGCATTTTATAATAGTTTTGATGCGCCAGTTACGTGGCATATTGTTTTCACATGCAAAAGAACGATTTCGAGGGAGAGAAGTAATTTTTATTTTGCTTCGTTCCGCGGGGAATCTATATAGATAGATAACTGAAGGTTTTTTGTGATATTGCCAGGTCAATCATAATTCCCGATCTTTTTTATTCAATTCCGACCATTAGCATGCATACGCGCAGCATTGGGAACCGCCGATCCCCACCGAAGATATCGTCGAGAGTAGCGAATTGTCCTCGTAAAATCACTGGAATTCCATGTTTATTCAATATATGTGAAAGGAACGCCGATGCTGGGATGCTGGCTCGGCTTGCGGCCTTATCTCGCGCGTGCTCAGATAAAATGGGATGCGATTTTCGGTATGAGCTCCCCTCGCGGAGTGGTTATTGTTCCTCAGATGTCGACTCAAACACCATTTTAATAAATGTTAAAGAGAACAACATGATATTGACGTCGAATTATTTTTTTTGTGTGAGCAAATAGTAAAGAACAACGGTCAAATTAATTAATAAGATTTAACGATGTTTTATTGCATCGGTGTGTTTAATAAAGTTATTTTTTTTTTAATTTTCTCTCTTTGTTTCATACGCTTCGTGTCTTTTGCAATTTTGATGTACGATATGTTAATTTTCAACTTTACATATATTCATATCGTAGTTCTTTTTCATATTAGATTACGTGTTTAAAAGTCTTTATTAAGATCTAATTCATTCGACGCTGGGCGAGTGTTTACCTTACACCACGGTTACAAATGGCGCGAAATTAAGATAAATTCGCGATTGTCCGCCATCGACGTCGTCCTCCATTTTCGTGTGGCACGAACATAATAATTCCCGTCGAAAGTATATAGCACTTAATTCGATATCGATATCGATCACGCGTGAGATAGGCTGCCGCAAATTATAACGTTTCGTCGCCCGGATGCAACGATCCCGCCGATCGATCGCTACACTTACGTCGACAAAAAAAAAGCGTATCGCTCACGTAAAGATGAGTTTTTCTAATAATTAATAACAATTAGTAAAAAATACATGTACAGAAACACATTTTTTAGAAATATAAGTGAAATGTGTGCCAGTTTAATGACATTAAAATAAAATGATCGAAGAAACAGTACGCGGTTATAACAGTATGGTTAATTATAATTAGTTAGTTTTGTCATTTTTATCTCTAATTATTAAAAATCAACGTTACACGCTATATTGAGAGGATCGAGGCGCGAGCGAGAGTTCTAGAAAGTTGAATATTTTTTTCTTAATTTTGTAAAAATAATTTTCGAAAGTTCAATCTGTAAGGTCTTGCTCTAAACTTATACACACACACACATACAGGTTCACAAATCGCGCTTCGAAATTATGTTGTTAGATTATGTCTAACAATGATGATTGCCGTTATAATCTCTCCGTTACTCGCGTCACGCTCGACTTGACATAACGACGAATAAAAAGAAACGATCGTACTTGTTAAGCGTGCGTGCGCGCAAATTCATCGATTTACATCGGCAAAGTGGCGAGCATGAAAACGAACGCGCCGGTGCAGCTGCTCGATCGGAGGAGAAGATTGAAGAGGAGTGCACAACTTTACTACATGGTTAACTTCATTATTGGAACGCGCGCGTCGGCCGTTACAACAACGGGCTTACATTATTGCTCGGCGGTTAGCGTAACTACTGCATTTGTTTTCACTGCGAGACGTGCACTTACGCGATCCTGTCGCGCGGCAACAATGGCTCGCGCCGATTAAGTAATTGCGGGTGTTCGACTATGTCGCCGTTATCGTTTACTCGAGCGATTGACTTCTTCTATTCTCCGCCAATGTTGGGATCTTTAGATCTTTGATCTTAGAAGCATTCCTCCGAGACCTCGGGTCTCCGCAAAGCTCTTTTACGATGACTTTTTCTCAGATTTTCACCCTTCGAGGCTCGCAACGTCGTCAAATGCCAAGAGGCTTCATAGAGAGAGGCTTGTGGCGTTTGATCTTTGACTCTCTTCTCTGAGGATTTTTTTCATGCCTCAAGTCTGAAAACGTTAATTTTGAGAGACACTAAACTTGATTCTTAATTTTAAGTTTTTTTTAACGGTGATTTACTTTCCTCGAAGATTACCGACGCTACTTTATATGATAATATCTTCGAAACTTTTAAGAGCCGCGTTTCCGATATTAGAAAAAAATACTTGCCACAGACTCGTCCTATATCTTTGCCCTTCGTCATTTTCCTCAAATTAGATCACAAAAATATTCGAAAGATTGTGTTTAGATGTTCAAATGTATATGCTCAAAAAAAAAAAATAAATAAAAAAAACTGTTCTCGAACGTTTGGTCTTGTTTATTACTTTCTAAGTGTATGTAACAATTTCAGGTTGCGACGGCGAGTCAGACGAAGGCGGCAACAAGAGACGAAGAAGCAGAACTAACTTCAACAGTTGGCAGTTGGAAGAATTAGAGCGGGCTTTTCTGTCGAGTCATTATCCCGACGTTTTTATGCGAGAAGCTTTGGCTGTGAGACTCGAATTAAAAGAGAGCCGCGTGGCGGTGAGTTTCTTCTCTCTTCCACTTTTATTATTATTTGTTTCAATGATGTAATTTCATAAAAACGTCTTCAGCACGGTATATACCTTCTTTGAATCTCGGATCAACAAGAGTTCTTTCTTTCTTCATAAGAAACATGCAATCTTCGGAGGTAATCCGTATCACGCGATGTCCGACTGCTATACAATAATATTGCAACACGCAAAATTATTACCGAGAAATGAAATAACAAAATTATGATGATCTGATTGTTTATCAAAAAAAAATGTAACGAAAATGTCCGACGGGAAACAAAAGAATTAGAACGGGAAGGATGGATGTGTGATAAAAACGAGGAGGAGGTGGAACGCACACAATACAATGTGAAGTAGGGAACGGATGCATGTGCTATTTGCGGGGCCTAACACGCGTGTCTAAGCGGATAAATATAAATATCCGCCGGAGGAACTTAAGGGTGACCGTATGTCCGACCGGCCGTGAAATTGAGAGTCCACCCTTCATGGGTCCTGTCGAAGGATTCGGCTGGATAGCGTTTATTGAACGAAAGGCGTGAGTATTCTCCGAATACCGGAAGACGCGATAGGCTACGCATAAAACAGATTTAACGTTAGTTTCGCGGAACCGCAATACCGTGTGTGTCTATATGGCGATAAATCTCTCCTTGCGAAGAACTTTGAAGAAGATCTCTATAAGAGAACGTCTCTTTTTATGAAGCTTTGTTCCACGTCATTCTACGATAGAGTTTTTGTTTTTATACAAAACTGCTTGTGTGTGTGGCGTTCAGAAAATCAAATGTTGAAAATATTTATTAAATTACACAATTAATAAATAAAAGAAGAAACACAACGAGATCTTGTAAAAAATTGATTGAGAAATAATAGCATCAGCACCGCGCGCATTCTTATTTAAATGGACGTGATCGCCGAACGGGATAAATCCGCGTGATTTTGCACCCTCGAATAGATCTCGAAGGAAACGGACCAGATGGACTAACTATCCTCCAGAGACGAAGAAGTGAAGGGGCAAAAGTCCGAGACTGAAACTAACCCTTGGAACGTCTGTCGACCCTGGAAAACTCGATCCTAAAGTCACTTTAAATTCGTGCCTATCACATTATCGATCTCTGATGACTACCGTCATAGAATTTACGTTCACGTAATATGTTGTTAGAATTTAAGGACATCGCATATATAACGTAACACTGAGACTCGACAATTGTGCTCTTGTTGAATGTAATACCGACGTGACGAAAGTAATTTTTACTTTGTGCGCCACTATCGAACAGTGCTTTTGACATTCAAAATAAGCATTATATATTTTGACCAAATTCACTATTAAAATATTCTAAAAGGGAAAAGTAACAATTTGCAACTTTTTGATTATGTTTCTCGTCACATTTATTATTGTAGATCGTATATAGTTCGCGTTATGTGTTATCACAGAGTTTCATTACTGGCAACAAATCTCGTAACACAATGTAACTGTATTTGAATTGTTCGCGTTTCGAAATTAGAAATCTCGCTTTTGAAAATCTCGACACTGATATATATATATATTACGCTCTCAAAACGAAATCAAGTAACAAATGCAAACGCTTGTTCGAATCTCGATTTCTGAGGATCTCAACTGACACGATCTCGAAAACCAGATGCAAGTAACGCGACCGTAAATATATACGGGTCTTAATGATATTCGCATCATTTAAATTCGACTACAAGGGTCGATAGTATCGAACGATGGCCGCGTTATATCTGACTGTTGCGATATTTTGAAAAGACACACCAGAAACACATACGTTCACGAAGGTTATCGTACATAGTGATCGATGTTATCTAATCTTAGAGCTATTCCCCGTCGTGGGGACGTCCCTCCGAAAGGACGCACCCGCTGTGTGACATCGTGTCACATTGTGTCACCACTCAGCCGGGTTATCGTCTCCGCCATCTCCCGTCTCTTCTCTCGGCAAAATCTGATCTTCCTCTCCGCACATGCAGATCGACGAGAAATTTCGAAAGATTCGGGAATATACATATTTTTCCGAATCTCTCTCATTCTCGGATTCGCAAAATTTCCGTGCAGATACCGTGCGCGCGTTGTGTCGGTCGTCCGGTTATCGCCGCGCGCGTTACCACTTTCGCATAATATTATTCGCGAGAGAGAGAGAGAGAGAGAGAGAGAGAGAGAGAGAGAGAGACGCTCGAACGAGTCATATAGCCCGATCATAAATAACCGCGAACCACGCGTTTTGATTTATCGCGAGCGAGAAAAGAACACACTCTCGCGCGCCCGACATCGCCATTATCAAAGCGCGATTTGCATTCGACGACAAACTTGAATAGGCTCCGGGAATATCGACCCGCATTGATAAAACGCTGAACTCGCAGAATGTCGGACCGATCACATGCATTAACCGTGACGCAATTATTCTGAGATCTTATATTGCGATCTATTGTTCACACTTATCCGACTTTGTGCGGCGAAGCTCTATCAGCGAAATCGATGCGATTTTTTTTCGAATAAAACACAATTGAACGGAGCATTATTTGAGATAAAGATGTCGTTGTTTAGCATTCTCTTCTATGTTTTGTATTTGTTTTATATATCTCCCGCATTTTAACACGATACCTCTTATCCGTCATACAATAACTACTTATCGGGAAAAGGAGAAGAATTAATTACGGTTTCGAAGCAGTTTAATCGACCGAGTGTGCGCTCGTCGTCGACGACGTGCTGTTATCGGTGCAGCAGAAAACATCGTTTATTAATTGACGGAAACACATAATTACATTAGAATATGCATTATCTTCCCCACAAAATTTGTGTGGGGACTGGTGGTTATCAAAACGATGTGTCATTACTTCCAAGTTTTTTTTTCTCGCCGCCATAAAGATGTACACACATGTTTAATCCAATCGCACGATGTGTATAGCTGTTTATAATCTTTCGACGCTGTTACACGCTGCAGCGTGAAATAAAAACTGTTATTTAGTTTGTCGGAACATTGCCGGCTTCTGTAATAGGACACAACAGCTTGTTATGACCTTTTATCGGTCGTTGATAAATTCTGACGAACAGCCTAATGGTCGAGTCACGTTTCCCACGCATCGCGTTAATTTAATGCGTTACAGCTGCGTTTGGTTTTGAACCGTGTGTAGAACAACTCTTGTGAGATTTGCGGGAGTAAGATTTTGAATCGAGCAAACAAGTAGTTTGTTCTCTGACAAAATTTGGGACAAAAAAAAATGACAAAATTTGTTTGTCAAACCGTTAACGCAAAACATAGCAATAACCGTTGATTTAAAAAGTTACTGCTGCGCAATACATTCACAATTAAATTTATCCACAATGTTCCGCGGCCTCTGAAAGTCACAAAGTTTGGAGAATTAAACAATGGACAGATAAGCGTGCGACGGACTCTAATAGAAGTCGTAGAAGTAATTGAATTAATTATGATCATCTGAAGTTTAATCGCGGATAACGGCGACTCGCGGATAACGCGCGAGGAGGGGGGTGGGTTAGCGCTTTGGGCTCATTGGGGGTTACGAAAGTGCCCCGAAGTCGAGGAAAGTCATAAAGCTACGTGACGCAAGAAAGGTGTTTCAGGGAGCCAAGGGGATCTATTGATCTTCGGCTCGCGTGAGCTCAGCGCCACTCACCGGCCGAGCCGTACAACTAATGTCTTCATCTCTCCCTCTCGCCACCTCTTCAACCCCCCTCGAGTGCCGTCGCTACCCCTGGTAGCGCCGTGGCTCACGCTAGCCCTAAATCGTCGTTCATGCCACAAGCGTTCACGCGAGCAAAGGGTTGTCGTACTGAATGAATCAGGACACCCGGGAGGGTCATTGGTCCTTCGTTCTGAGACAGGAGTCTTCCTGTAATTTCGGAACTTAATGTATCCCCCTTCGTGTCGCTTCTGATAGCGCCGTGCTGCGGGCGTTGTGATTTAAGTAGCTCACGGGGAAATTTCGCGTCGTACAAGAGGGCGCGATGGGGAAAGACTCGAAGAGAATCTTGAAATTTATATGCGACGCGCGGCGAGTACAACGTACTTGCTACAAGTAAGGATCACGAGAAAAAAATAAAAAATCGAGGTTTTATGAGCGATTAGAGCTAACTGATTGTTAAGTCACTTTTCTTTTTTTTTTTTAGTAACAGACAGATGAGAAGGCTACTTGCGATTCGAATTAACTGATGTTACTAATAGGAAAAAAACATGTATTTTCTATAAGAACACAAGTGTGTGTTACGTTCTACTTTTTTTACACATAATCATTCGACGAATATTCAACGACATCAAAAGTTTTAATTAAATGCAGCAGATTTTTTAAGTTCTTCTCGATTATCGCTGTTTAGGTATGGTTTCAAAATCGAAGAGCAAAATGGCGGAAAAAAGAACACACGAAGAAAGGCCCCGGACGACCCGCGCATAATGCTCACCCTCAAAGCTGCAGCGGCGAACCTATTCCACCCGAAGAACTGAGACGGAAAGAGCGCGAAAGGCGGCAAAAAAAGTTGCTGAAAGCTCTCGAGAGACAGCAGCGGAAGCTCGCTGCTAAAGTAAGTTTCAAGTTTTGCAAAAATACATCTTTCAACGATTTATAAATTTCAAAAAATATTTACATTATTCCGTATTAAAGTTCTCACAATAAATTTATTTATTAAATTCGTGTATCGAGATGAAGGTTGTGTGTGTTATATTGCGATAGAAAAACTGTTTTCTTATTTTTTTTCTACAGAGTTTCATTAATATAATACTGAATAATTTGTATGCGTGTTTGTTTCTTGATTTTGAAGGGCATTACAGTGGACTTATCGACATTGCGTGCCGAATGGGAGTCTCGTAGCGAGGCGGCGTCGGGACGCGGTTCCGCGAGTGGCCCTTTGAGCAACTCTTTCGGTCAACTAGGTTTGAGCAGCGAGGGCAACAATATCTCCGCGACCGGCAACGACGCCAACGAGGAGATAGACGTGGTCGGCGGATTGGACTCTTGTAGCGAGAGTGGAAGTGAGCGGGTCGATTCCGCGGCGGATGGTTCCGTGGACGGTGAGTGTTACCCGGTAATCAGCAGTAACGCGAACGAAGTTGGCGAACTCCGGAAGAATCCACAAAACTCGTCTGTCGAACACTTGAATCATCAACCCGGTATTCACCACTGGGGCTTGAGCCTGCTGGAGCGACGACGCGAGCTGGTGGGAGTCGGAACAAATCGCCAGTCGGTCGGTAATGGCGCCAGGAACCTGATCAGGCAAGCCGAGGACGAAGTCCAGAGCGGCAGCATTGATCTTTCGGTGAAGGGCAGGGAAGAGAGAAAGAGGCTGAACCCGTTCTCCATCGACAGCCTGTTGGGGAACAACAACCGGACTAGTGCGGCATCGGAGCGCAGGCCAGTGACACCGACGTCGCCGACGTCGCCCATTTCGTCGGCTTGCACATCGCCTTCCACAACGTAGTGAACAGGTCGAGGTGAGCCCGATTAAAGGGACACGTGGTTAAAAGTGGCCACAAGTGTGTGATTAATTAGGATTCTTCCATTCGGGATTTACCTAATTTAGCAAGTGGTGGCCGTCGGACAAGCAAATATTGAAATGTGAAAATCAAAAACTGGTTATTCTGGTTGAAAGATTGGATACAGGACGGTCAACTATGGTAATGGTCTCTACCAGGGTTCCTGTTTTGACTGAAACCGATAGATTCATGGATATCCTTGCGTATTTGTAGACATTCTCCCGTCCTTCGATGAACGCGACTAGATTCTTAGTATCCTTAAAGTCCTTTTGAGAAAGTCAAAGTTTAAAAAATCTGTGTAAGTTTCGAATCGAGTCGCGAGTTAGATTAACTGTGCGGTTCTTGGGCTTTTTGGATTCAGAAGGATTCGGAGGATCTAAAGATCGCGTCATCGACATGGATCGAACAAGACTTATATCATTTCGACATATCGAATGCATGCGTGACTGTTGTAGATAGAGCGTGTTTGATCTCGTCCATGTTGTGTCTCGTTTCGAAAAAAGAGATTAACACAAAAATGTGCAATAAACGCGGATATGCTCGCCGACTAGACGTTGTTGTCTATCCTTGAGGTAAGAGAAAGACGAAAAGAAATAAAGAGCAAGAGAGAATATGCGTATGAATGTGCGTGTGCATGCATCAAAAGCGTGTATTTAATGTAAATAGCGGGAAGGAGGTCTGTTTTATTTAATTTGAGTAGTCGATACCCCAGTGTTCGTCGATTGCGGATATTATTTAAATTTAAAGCAATAGAGCGGAGGTTCTCAACTCTTTACATTCGGGCGAGATTTTGAATCGATAAAAACTTATCGAAAAAGGACTCCCACTCTTGTAATATGAACATCTACAGGAGAAATAGACCGGTTGAATTAAACATCATTTCTCTCAGCAGTTTGTTTGTAGTAATGTAGCAAAACAAAACTCGCTTAACGCGCGAATCAGTTTAAAAATATAAAGAAAAACGAGTAAAAAAAGCTTGAGGACCTCTGCAATAGGAACTCTCCTGGCATTGTATATAAACTTTGAAGATCCTAAGCGTGAGGATACGGCGCGGTACAAAAAACAAACTTTATTCTCCACCACCCCCGTAAGCAAAATTGACCTACCGAGCTCTGTTTGTGGTTAGGGGTGATTAAGAGTTGCCATACAATGATCCGGGATATGCGAAATCAGTACCTATCATATATCCACTAAAAATATATTAATTTATTCTCCAGATCACGCCGGCGTGTTCAATCATTGCATCACCTCATGGCATGTCATCCCATATCCTTTTTCCTTTCTACTGTATTTGAAAGAAATCTCAACTTGAGGGAACGAGCTTACACACATCGAAATAAACGTAAGTATCAAGCAATTAATTTTAAATTAGAAAGTCTGAGAAGAAAAGTTTTTCCTTCGAAGATTATTTTTTCACACACACATTGCACTTCTTTGTGGTAATTAGATAGAAAAAAAATGTAGATCAGTATAATTAAGTAACTTGACAATTGATAAACAATTTTTCTTTTTGAGCGCTTGTATTTGATGTTGAGAATTTTCAAATGTGCAATGAAATACAATATAGTCCAATCCAATTTTCACAGAAACAAAAGTCAATTACAAGCTCACCGAAGATTAAAAGCACAATTCGCGCGTTTGCGACGCGCGAAGTTTATGCAGATCCGCATGGGCGCGATTTATGTTCGCCACGAGTCGGAATACGCTCTCTCGCTGAAAGTCGAGAGAGCTTGTGTTCATTTAACATCGATGCGAAGGGAAGGAGAGTGGAAGAATAATAACGAAGTACGACAATGCAGCCGTTGTTGTCAGCGTTCGCGTAGCAAACAATGAATCGCGCATAAATCATAGACACATAATGTAACATCGCTTCCGTTGTTATTCTTTTTTTTTGTATTGCGGTTGTGGTGTTAAACAAACGCCGTTTATAGTCCGCGACGCGCGCTGTTGAAAATATCACCTGAAATATCTCACCTGAAATCTTTCCGAACAGATTTCACGTTTTTCAGCGAGAAGATTTTATAACTGCCAAGTGGTGAAATTCATTTCCTTAAGTACTTATAAATTTGCGGTAGCGTTGAAAGCGACTGTTATGTTATAAGTCGGCTACAAAATGGCGTTACCGCTTGAGCGAATAGAAATCGGTGGACGCGACGCGAGAACGCGACATACGACCACGGGGAACGTAGAGGGGAACACGACATAGTGGAAGATAATATGCGTCGCGCAAAGACAATAAAGCGCGTCGCCGCTCGCAATTTATGTTACGAGCATTTACGCGCGCGCGCGACCGGGCGCCTCTACAAAGGGCCATTGTGTGATTGCGACGCGGCACGGTTAATATTATTAGCCGTCCACGAGGAGCTGTGCTTAAACGGCCGATGCTTTCTGCCCTCGCCCTCGCTTGAGGACTCCATTACTGGCCAATCCTCACGGCGGTTGCCTCCTCTTCCTCGTGCACCGCGCGCGCGGCCTATTGTCGCTGGGCACGAACAGTATAACGTGCCCTGTTGTGGTATAAGCGGAGCTCACAAAGCAGCTTCCTGATCGCCGAAGAAAATGAGCGATGTCCGGCACTCGTTAACGCTCTCGCGATGATTCCCGAGAAATATATGGGCGTAAATTATTCCGGGATTGCGCGCGATTAGAACCACCCGACGCGTACCACCTGCCGCATTCACAGAGACCGCTATCAATAATTCGGAGATTTAGGACTTACGTTCTTGATCATCTTTGTTTTTTTATTTATATATTAAAATAATGATTTCATTTTTCAAACTAAATGACGTTCTGTTGCCTGCGTTGTCTGCTTGTGAAAAAAGAGAGAAAAAAAATATTGTTTAATTTCAAATAACTGCTTCGCTGTTAACTTGTAGCGCCTCATCAAGCAGGATTATCAGATTAATTTTTATCGCTGATGTACGACCGGGGCTTAAAACCGAGGAAGATCCAAAAATCTATCTATGTTGTTTTGGGTTTGAATAAAAATACGACTGGCCCCACCCGCTTGAGGTGTAACTCGATCGAATTCGATCCAATAGATCAGGCGGCAGATTCCTTACCGGTTATTACAAGGGGTCGGAGGTTGATCGCTCGCATAAACCATTTAGCTCTGATCACCTATCGATACCGATATTTCCCAGAGGTATCGGCTATCTTTCTCCTCGATCTTTGTCCGACAAAGCCCACTCTCCTTGTCTAGATGAGCCTTACCCACTCTGCACCAGATTAAATATATCTCAACATAGTCTTCTAGCTCACATGGTTAAGAGCGTTTCTTCTCCCAATGTGTTCGTGTCGCAAACATTTTTATCGATCCACACAATGCACGAGCTCGATAATTTCCTACAAAATTAATACATTGCACCTGCTATATTTCATCTTGAGTATCGATATAAGGTGTTACACAAAGAATATGCGCAAAAACAAACGAGTTTTCGTTTTGTGGAACAATTGTAGATTCGACGAGACTTAAAAAAAGTGAGATAAAAGTGTAACTTTGCGTGTGTAACCAAGCAAAAAGTTATTGGTTTTTACTTTCTCGAGAAATTCTGTTCAGAAAATAAATTACAAGTCTCTTCTCGTCCAGAAAAACGCAAAAGCTTCCGTTTGCCGCGATCGTTATTTCGCATCTACAATTTAAAGATTACTCGACAATTGTGGTCTACGAGCTCATTGGGACTTACAGTCAGGTTGTCTCATAAAACGCCAGCGACTTGGCCCGGCTATTGCCATTATGCATGTACATACATAACTCGGTGTGCGCAGAGCGAGAGTATATATTCGTGTGTATACGGGAATACAGTCTCTACCTACGTATTAAGTCGTTTCTCGTGCTGTACGAGAGATGCTGCTCTCGCTTCCATGAAAACGGTGCGTTGAGGCGTGCGACGGACACAAGAGAGTTCCCCGAAAAATGAACGATCAGATCATCAAGACTTTGCGCGATCGACGCTTACGTACGATTTATCTCAAAGCAAAAAACGTTTCGCGCGAGAGTCTTAAATCTTTTTTTTGGATTCTAATAGCTAAGATTTTGTCACGCATCGTTTGGTTTTTAGTAACGATCGAATTATTTACGTTATATACAAGCGGTATTAATTTTTAATGTCAACTCTAATCGCGCCGATGATTTCACACTTTGTTTTTGATGATTCGAGTAAGTGAAAGGCAATCCCGTCGGATATTGAAAAGCATCCATCTACGGCGGATCCCGAGGCGGATCAGGACTCGGCGGAAGATCGAAGATGCGAGATAAAGAATTAATAGCCGCTTTTGGCAACGGACCCGGCTTAACTGGCGGGAACAAATTTTATTACCAAATTTTCCCCCGCCTGCGTGTACGCGCCAAGATGGTAGATATTGTTGCCATGAGCTGGATCCCGTTCTTCGCGGGATTCATCGTGTGCACACACTCGTTCGTGGAATCGAGATATCGCGCTGCCTCGCGGGCGGTCGCCACGCTCGTTGGATTCACTTTTCTGCCAAAATCGATTCCCGATCGTCCAATCTCTTTCATACACACACACACACACGCGCGCGCGCGCGCGCGCTGACGCAAATAAGCTTCTATGGAATAACATAATTTGAATACGAACAAAATCGACTGAAATAATATATGAATATAACTCGTCGTTTTATTATTTAAACAGTTTTATTGACATTATTTTCAGCGATATTTAAAATAAATTAAATTAATAAATAAAGTTTCGTTTACTTTGTGTGTGTGTGTGTGAACACAAAGAATAAGAAGTTTTGCTACACACACGAGCTGAGAGAGAGAGAGAGAGAGAGTTTGATATATTAAAACACAAGACAGCCTCAAGTAATATTCCATATTTCTCACAAGGTCTTCTATTATGATGTTTTCTTCCCCGGTGTAAGTCGTACAGTTTCCACGAAGCGTTATGCTGGAAGGTGCAATCATCCCTCAATTTCGCCCGACACCTGCTAATGCACGAATGTGTCAGCGGCGATAAGCGACCGAAGAATAAAATTGAGTATTATGCTAATATAACGAATGGTCGTGCAAGCTCTTTGCAATGTTGCATGCAATAGGAAACACGAACGCATCATGTCGGCGCTAAATCTTTCCGTTATTACGTGAAAAAACCGGTCCGCGAAAGGATGCCGCGCGAAATATCATCGTTTGCAAAGAATGTCCTCGAACAGCCAACCGGATTATCCGCCAGCATTATTTTATCAAGCACCTGCTGACGCGGTTTCGTCTTCTTCTTCTTCTTCTTCTTCTTCTTCTTCTTCTTCGTGGAAATGACTTTTCTACACGTTGCCCAATACGTAAAGAGAAGCAGTCCTAATCGCCGTCGCCAATTAGGCTACATTTTGTGTCCGAATCCTTCGAGCTCCTTCACTTTCTTTATGTCCATTATACTTCTCGTTCTTGGAAACCATAATAAAGGGTTTACGCTCGAGAAAGCGTTGAAAAGATGTATTTTTGGCGAAACAAAGTTGTGGATTCGTAGAAAAGCAAATTTGTTTCGGTGGCGAGTGAGTTATTTGTCACTAAGTGTGTGAAACAGACAATGATGATTTAAATTTTAATTGAGTTTTTTGTTGTTGTAATTTCTGCGCACAAACTTTATCTGGTTCCTTTTGCTTCCTCCTCTCTGTCAGATATTGTGTTCCAAGTTTTTTGAGCACAGATTCTGGAGTACATGAAGAAGGATTAAAAACTAGGAAAGTTAGAAAAGGCAGAAAGAAGGAAATCCAGGTGTTTTTTTCTTGTTTCTCTCTCTCTCTCTCTCTCCCTCTCTCTTTCTCTCTCCTTTTCTCGACGCAGCAATCGACTCTCTTCGCGGCAATATTGCGATAAGTATCTCGGGTCGACTCTGCGAAACACGAAGAACGATCTGCGTAGTGGTGCATGGTGCTTTGATGGCGGCCAGCCAGAAGTAAATCTAAGGTTTACGAGGCAGTACCGCCTCTTACTAGCACCTCCTCGAGCACTACCCTGAGTTCCACGGGGCACCGCGAGAGCGCGAGCCCCTCATAATTCTCATAATAAATCGCCTCCAACAACTGACGCCCGCTCCACATACAAAGGGATTTACCGACTAAAAGGAGGATCGAAGGGTTTAGAGTAAGAGGGGAGAGGGAAAGGGAGGAATTCGCAACAATGGGTCGACCCAGATCGCGAAACCGCACCGTTGTTGCGAAAGGCGGTTACTGCTGCATCTCAAGCGCGAAACAGTCCAGATCCTTTGGATCTTGGCGAATCTGTATGAAAGAAAAAAAAAAACTCTTCATCGCGATGTAATTATAAAGTTTTTCGTATATTTTATTTTAGACATTGTATTTTACGATCCGATATTCGAGGAATTGAGTTACCGGGTTACTCATTTCCTTTGTCAGATGACTTAAAAATTTTGTGCAACCTTTTTTATAAGATAATCTTCTTTTAAATCAAATTCTTAAATTTCATTCAAGTTTGCGATTACTCGTCGTAATCATCTTTCCTTAAAGAATCGTATAGCTCGGGTCTATAATAATCTCGAACGGGTGTTCCTGCGTCTTACGGCATTATGGTAAACAACAAGGCTGTTCCGCTCACATATGTCTCGAATATTCTCTCACATTAGTTGCATTGTATCGCGCGAGGCCGAACCGTCTTCTTAAAGCGCATCTCTTCTTCGTGTCCCGCAAGCCGGACATGTATATAGCGTGCATGGGGTCTCAGCGCGTGGTCACAGGGCCCGATAATATAGTTATTACCAACAGGGGGCCCCGCGGCCACAAGAAAGCGACGAACCCCGCATTAAAAACCAATTTTTAGTCCCGAAAAAACCTCCGCTCTCCGTCGTAATAACAGGCCTGATAATCTATAGTAGGTTTTCTATCCCGAGACTGGAGACCGACCTGCTAGGTCCCCGCCGTCCTTTTCTCTTCTCTTCGCCGTCTCTCGCTATTCTCTCCCCATGTCTTTCCCCAACCTGGTCGAGATAATCGAGCAAATTGATGCCTCTCCCTGCCTCCCCTGCGACGACTTTTTTCAATTAAAATAGTCCACAACGCATCCGACAGCTGTCGAACGAAGCCTACGACGTAATCATGTGGGTCTTTGATTCATCAATCGGTCAAGTTTGACGTGCGTTTCCAACTCACTTTTCTGGTAGTGAACGCGAACACTATGATTACTCGTTATTGAGGAAACTTGAATAAAGTTACTGACATATATATACGTATAAAAATATGTATATAGATAAAAAATATATACATGTACGTATGTTAGTCTCTTATTGTACGTATATCTTGAGATTCTAACAATAATTTGTCTCTGTAGTTTAGATATTGTGCTACTATAACGGAAGAGAATTTCGGCTGGGAGAAAGGGGAAAGGAGGAGGCAGTCCTCAGTAAATTTCTATTAACGGTGCGGCGTTCGAAACAATCGGCCATTAAATCGAACGATCTCGCGGTAGATAATAACTGGTAATAATCGGTCGGAGCCACCGGTTAGTTTCGACGCTGTTGGAACCCTCGCCTCGCCCGAAACAAGCCGAGCATCGGTAATGAGAGGCCAATTAGAACACCCCGCCGATGGAATTACCCCCCAACGCTCCGAAATTCCAACTGGCTCCCGTGAGCGTTCCTCGTAATGCCCGCAAGGCACGCGAGAGAGCGAGAGATCGCGTGAGAGTGCATCCGAGTGCGACGTGTGGATGCCGAAAGACCCGTTCTCCGTCCCTGTCCTTCCAATAAACACGGGTAGTCCACAGAAAGTCTATTCTTCGCGCTAAAATAACAGTCTTTGTTAGTCGTTCAATGATTTGTAACAACTAACTTTGTAAGAACAGAGATAAGGAACTAATGAAAGAGTTTTTATCTAGAGTTCAACATTGTTGGCACAAGTAGACAAATAATCTATTACCAATAGATAAACTTTTTTTATATAAGAAAGTGTCTTTCGCGTCTGGCTTGGAAAACAATCGCGACATTTTTGTAACAGTTTTCGATTGTGTAATTAATCACTTGAAAACGCGATTGAAGTATGTATCTGGTTGTTGTGTATGTGTGTGACATCTTACACACAGAAGCAATTTTGATACGAAGAAAATAAAAGAAACTTGCTCGTTACTCGTTGCTCGCGCGCTTAATTTGCAGTCGCGTATGATTAAGCGGAATATGAAAAGCGCTGCGAGACACGTGCTACCGTTTGCCGTCTCTCCGCTGAGATTTATAATTATTAATTTTATAATAGACTCATCAAAAGCGAAGAACACGCGAAGCTTGCGAGCGTTCAACTAAAACAACAAAGCTAAACAAAAACTCTCTTTCCAAACAAAAAAACAAGAAGCATAAGTATTGAATTGAAATAATTTACGTAATGATATTTTTTAACATAAAAGATTCGATTAATTACCCGGAAATGATTTTTCTTGCCGCAATCAAAGTGCTGCCTTTAATTTCCGATCGGTAATGTCTCGACGTAACGTCTATATTTTCGCGTCGCCTCATCAAAGGGTTAGTCGGGATTTCATTACTTCATTAATCACGCAGACGATCATGACTGCATCCATTTGTTTCTACCAACTTAATCAGCCAATAGCGTCTGTTAAAACTTATGCATACTCAAGTCCTCATCGATTTATTTCGAACTTCTCATATTTTATATATCACGCGTAGATTAACGCGATCGATCACGCGATTACAGTGGCAATTATTGATCGCCTGTTTACACAATCAATTTTGTAAATAATTAGCTACCGGTTGGAAATTAGAAAGGTACATAATTCCGTTCAAGGTTTTATCATGCGTATTGACGATGTCGTATACACGATGAAGTAATATACTATATAGCGGAACCTATGGTAGAAGAAATATAATCATAGAAAATCTTGCGAATACAAGACCATGTGACTAATCTTGTAAGATCATAAATCAAGTTTATATTTTAGAAACGGGTTCTGTATGACTTTTGCATTTACTAATTAATTTACAATGTAGAAAATTTAATTTTACCAGACAGGAATGATCTCTTAGATTAAAATATAGCTGTAAATTTAAATATCGTAATTCTCTCTTGCACATTCTATTCCCCTACGCGATTTATATTTATGATTTATTTAACATTATTATTGTGTATTCGATTTATGCCATCTCTTGCCTCTTTTCTGTCTGAATACGAAATTAATGATATTATTGTGATTTTGTTACGTAATGACGTTACTTATCACAAAGTTTCATCGTTTCGATCAAATCGCATTTGCAATGCGGAGAGAGTATCTTACCGTGTCTATAATAGCCGTTGGTTCTTCATAAAAAAAAAAAATCTCGATCGTTTAAATGGATTTCAAGGAAAGAGAGGAGAAGCAGCGATTGTGTTCCGCTCGAATTCCAACAAGGTGTTGCCGTGCAAAAACGACTTTTGCAATATTTCGGTAGGTGATTTACGTTTTAATCTAGCGTTAACGACTTCGCGTAGACAGGCGAGACTAATGGCGAGGCCAAGACCAATCGCGTCTATGAAGCACGGAATACAACAAAAAAAGATATTCCCGAGGTCCATTACAGGTGACAAAGCGAATACTCGTGATCTATTATCGTTAGGAATTCAGTCTTGACAATAAGTTAAAAAAGTCTATCAAGAATTTTTATTCTCGTTATATTTTTTTGCATTCAAACATATGTGTGCGCATGTTCTGAAACAATTTTATTATAAAAACGTATCTTAAAACGCACACTTCTTATTATGCGAGCGTATATACTTACTTTATAAGAAACACATTTTTCATCTTTCAATGTAAACATGCGATTTTATATTCTTCTCTGGTTAAATCCTGATTGCTGATAATATCAAATCTGTTTTTATTTTTTTTTTCTTATTGAACGTGAGATTAAAAATCAAGTCAAGACGTAACGAATAATCGGAAAGGGGTCATGTTTACGAGGGGTCTGTCGGCTGACTATAATATTTTTGGCGAAGCGGACATAACCGATATCGTTCATATGAATTCGTATTGACCATCGCACTCGTACGCGCAAAGAGATACGGCCAGGTGTATCGAAATGCGATCTCCACGTTTAATTACGAATCCTTCTGGGAACGATCAGGAAACATATTCCGATACCAGCATCCCCTCCGCGACGTAAGCGAACTTTCGGATATAAGCGCAAAAGTAGTATCAAAAGCGGTTGTTGTGAGCGGTGTGTGAGTTCAGGAAAAAAATTATTTTTGTTTCACATTACGAGAGATTTACACAAAATTTGGTTTTTGTGATTTAAGAGGTAATGTTGTTTTTTTTTATCTTCGCTCGATCGAGTATTTGTTTAATCAGTTTTCTTGCGAGATTTTCCGACAAAATTTTTTTTACAACAATCGAGCTGTGATATTTAAATGACAGTCGCGAGATATTTTCTAATTATTAGTGTTGCTATGGTTTAATTTTATGCAAACTTTTTAACATAGATGAATGCAATAATAAACGTGCAAAAATATACAATAAAAACATTGTATCTGTAACGCTGACTGACACTTATCTCATTTTACATGCTGATTTGTAATGTAACTTTGAGAATATTCAGCAGCGTGTTCTCAGCATGAGGACTTGTTCCATTCCGCGTATCACCTGCTTGCAAACTCATTGCTTGAAAGAGGCGTGAATATATGTAGCAAAATTTTGAAAAATTTGTCGGATAGAATATTATGACGCATGAAGGACGGTAGCCAACATCGCGCGCTTTAATCTCGCGTTAACGATTTCATGTAGCCGGTCGGAACTAATGATAAGGGCGAGTCTGTATCTATCAAGCAAATAACAAAAAGAGCAAAAAAAGAAAGAAAGAAAGAGAAAGAGAAAGAGAGAGAGAGAGAGAGAGAGAGAGAGAGAGAGAGAACGAAGAAGAAAAACAGAGTATCCTTGGCACTCGCCATGTTTTCAATGGCCGCACGGGAAAAGGTGTGAACTCCTTAAGCTGCCGAGGTGTCGGCTCGTCAGCAGTCAGGAAGGTGTTGGGCCGCGATCATTTATTATCTCGAGATTGAATTTCTCCTCGGCTCGGCCAGCGCCTCGGTTTAATTAAAATATCGTTATGGGTAGGCGGGGATTCTTACCTCCGTCGTCTCGCCTCGTCTCACCTCCCGTCGTCTCCTTCTCTTTTCGAAAGCGGTCACAATGACCGGAGGATGGTCTGAGGAAAATATGTAGTGCTTCCGTTGCTCATCTTCTAGATCACGAACCAAGGTCTGGCCGATGCGAAATTATATCTCCAATCACAATTTTAATAAAACTTTTGTTTTATATATATATATATATATATATATATATATATATAAAGTAAAAGATCGCAATGCCGCGGATCTTAGCCACAGTTAAGAACTGCGTAATCAGTCAAGCGTTGCCTTTTTTTTTCAAAGAATCAAGGATTATTCTCTTAAGAAATTATTTTTCGCGCTTTGACAAAGAAATTAGCGTATTCAAAACGTATTAGATTTACTCAACATTCAATTCGCGAATGTCATCCGGTGATGATAGCGTTTGTCGGTAAACTTGATAAGCAAAGAATCGGTCGGCTAAACACGCCGACTCGCTTCTTTAATTCCGTTAAAAGCGGCCGGTTGACAGATTACAACCCGCGAAAGAAGCAGCGGAGCGGATCGGCGGTGCGGCCGCATTTATCCGCCTAGCGATCAAAAAGTGATCAATACGGGCCGATCCTGACTGACCCGAGCGATAACGAGGTATTAACGATCGGAGCCGAACCAGTTCGAAGGAAGGTTGCTCACGGACGAGGCTCACGTTTAGCCGATCGGCCGAGGCCATCCCGTCCCGATCTTTCTCTTCTTCTCTCATTCTTTTTCTCTTTCTCTTTTACCCGTTCTCCGGCGAGCCTTTTGTTCCGGATCGTCTCGGGGTTTTCGATTATCGTCCGGTACCAGGCACCGTAACGATCGCCTAACTCAGTGGACCCGCCCCCAACAAACGGCGACTCCACCTCTCGGCCCCACTTTTTGCATTTAAATTAATTTGCGTCGATTAATTTTTAATTAAAGCCGAGCCCGGGACCGGCCAGGCGCGAAACGCTCGCGTCAAACGTACCGGCCTTTCGCGATCGAGAATAACGTTCTCGACTGTATTTCTGGGGTCTCACGAAGCGCTATATGATGGTGTTGTGATTGGACATGTGCAAATTTATGGATATTGCAAGGACCGGAGAGATCCTTTCGAGCAAAGGTGCGATTGATTTGGCGCTTTAATAATTGAATCGGTTTATTTTGAAAAAGTGACGTATTACAGATATTAACGGACGCGGATTATAATATATTTCGGACATAACTATAAGATCAAATTCGCGGAGTTTACAAAATGTTCTGAGAAGAGATGACGAGTTTGTACGGTAACGATTTCCAATAAATCATTCGAACTCCGTTACACCAGTGAAAATCCGCGCGCTATCGCGCGTTTGTAGCGATCTCTCCCTTGTTCTCCCCTTCGTCCGCGCTGAATCTCTTCTCCCGCGATGATACTTCGGTGGATCCTCCTTGCGAAAGACAGCGCGGCGTTCATAAAACGGCCGTAAAACACTAAACGGCTGTAAAGTTGCTGCCCCAAAACGCGCATCGGGCGTTTCGTGGCGTTGCTCGACTGGCGTTGTTGCTGTTGTTATGGAAGCAGCGCGCAACATGTTCCTTTGCAGTCCGGCCGGATAGAGACACGCATCTTCGACATTAAATCATCTCACAACCACGCCCTATCCTGTCTTCCCTCCCTGTCTTTTCTCTTCTCCGTTCGTTCGCGTCCACGGATCTCTCCTCCAGATGTGTTTCTCACTCAAAATTCTCGAACAGCCGAAGAAATTGCCGCTAGACAAAGAAAATTAGCACGCGCTTCTCATTCTTTCGTTGAGAAAAATTTGCAACATAATCAACTTTGTCATCAAAACTTCTTTACGCGCTTGACAAAGTGCTTACAAGAATAATTTGAATTAATAATTACTTATTTATTTCAATTTGCAAAGCGCTTTGCTTCTTCTTATAAATCTTGGGTCCTTTGCTGGAATAAATCCGCTTGTATCTTGATTAACACATTCTTTTTCCCCACTCATAGACAATCGTGTTAATTAGACGATAACTTCCGGCAGAATAGGCAAGAATATACTCGCCGCCAATTTCCGGCCAGTATAATTCCACAACTCCGTAATTATCACCAGATTCAATTAATCATTTCGATCGATATACGTACGAGATGAGCTACCAGGCAATACATAGTTGAATCGGAAGGGAATAAGAAATAAAATTTCAAAGATAATAATTTTATTCTCCATGTTTTTTGCTCAGTGTTTACATTTTGCATGAAAACATGCGTTTAGTTAAAACGGCATGCCGTTTTGCTTCAATAGAGCCAATTATAATTATGTAGTTAAGCGACAGTACTTACGCGCGACATTTATATAATTAACAGATAATGGCTATGTTAGCTGGTAGTTGCAAATACATAATAGAGGAGACTCATAAATGAGAACTTTGCGAGTACATACATTCGCAAAGCTAAATAAATACATATAAATATATTTTCTTCATTTAACAAAAAAATGCATTTTTATATTAATTTTATATTTAACGATCATTTGTTCAAATGAATTGCATGTAATTTTACAGACGGAAAACACGCAGACTTCTTGTATAAGTTTCTTTATTTGTTTTTGTCAATTCTTTTCTTTCAGAAGTAGCTGCTTGTCAACACTTGAGATTCTTATATTGAAAAATATTTCTGGATCTTCGTATATATACATAGATTTTTAGACCAACTCGCGCGCGCGGATATTGTTTTGGAAGGCTTTTACCTTTTGACGGCTGGGATAACAGGTTCTTCTTCTGTAAATCGAATAGAACTCCGCCACGAGTTAACAGTTAGGTATCTACCTGTTCGCTTGTCACGCGCACAACTCGATGCCGATTATTTTATGTCACGAACTTCCTCCGTTTACTGTATTACGTGACCTCAACAAATACCTATACATATGTATATATGTATATGTATACTGGAGGAGAGTACGTATATAGCTAATAAGATGATTATGTCGACTTATTAGCGCTAATCATGTTGTTCTGTATGAAATAAGCACCAAATCATTGTTATTGAAACGACGAAATTAGTAATCTTTGTGAATAGAAACCCACAGTACATCCTTAATAGAAATCTAGCGATACTATTTACTATTTATTGTTTATATCTACATGGATAAATCCTTGTTACATACTTCACATTTTATTGCGCTATTATTTTTTGAGAAATATTATTCATTTTACGTTATATCGCTAACCACGAAGCGATTAAAGTCGCCGTATTCCGAATTTCAATCACAGAATGAATTCGTCACTAAATATTACGAGTATCACATCGTCAATGACTCATCTGCTTTCCAGCGTGGGTGCGTCTTCTCTCCAGGTGCATCTTTTCCCTCTTCCCTTTCTTCCCTTCTTCACGGGAGAGGATATCGGCCAATGAAGACGTTGTAAAACGAATGCACGCTTCGTGTCTCGGTTCTCACACCTCGAAGACGGTGCGGCGCGCGGTCAAAGGCCCGCGGGGGGTAAGGCCGTTGGACCGTGGGGCTAATTGATACGTAAGATTACGTTCTCGGGCTGTCCCCCTTCTCTCTTTACTCCCGCTCCCTTGGCCTCGTCGGGATGATTGGTTGTCAGACCGGAGACCGGTCACTAAATTCCTTTAGTTCGGCTCGTTTTCGAGCCGCGCGATTACAGCCACACCGCTACGACTACGGCAACACGAACTTTTAAATAACACCCTCCAGCGACTTTTATGGGAATAACGCGTCACGTTCCAAGAGCGAGCTATACACATTGAACGTAGAGTTCGCGAATTTTTAACCGTAACATATCTCTTAAGTTGCGCTTTCTTAACGCCAATACAGTTTTGGTTATTATTTTGAGACATTTTACACATGCAGTGAACAAGTGATGCAACATGGTTATATCTACATGTATGCACTTTTATTTATTACTACTGCAGCTCAATTAACAATTTGTAGATAGATAGACTCAACCAATACCATTAAAAGTTCGTTGATAGCCCATAATTCTTTTATCCCCGCAACCGAATCGATGGCAATTTGATATCGATCGAAAGATGATGCGACTAGTGATTCAGGACCCCCCGTGGTCATCTTCCAAAAGAGTGTTAAATAATATATATTACGTAAGCAACACCTGGAACCGCGCGCGGACAACCACAACAAAGGCTGCCTCCCTTCGATCGTGACTTGTTAACACCCTCCAACACAACCAACGATGTTAACTTCACCCCACAGAGATCTCCCGGCAAGATTGAAGACCCGTCGTTTCTGTCTTCTTTTAATAGATCTAGCAAAACTGATTTGTTCAGATCAAATGTTGCGATTTCCTATTAAAAAATATATTTATTTCTGTCGGTATTATATGTTACTCTTGTAAGATAAGTGCTAAACTATTTCAACATTTTTACGGTTCGCTTGTTATTGTGAAAAATGTTCCGCACTTTTAGTGTAATATAATAATGTAGTAACTCGATTCTGTTTTTGTCTCTAACTACTAAGAAAACATATGTAATCACAAAATCTTTACATCAATCACACAATTCACGTAACAAAGAAGACAAACGTTTCTCAAAACACTGATAATTAACTCGTGTTTTAAATAATCTGGAAACTGAAGAAATATATTATTCAAAACGAAAATGACACAGGATAATAAGGATGCAAAAGGAGCCTGCTGGGGAATTGGGCCAGTCTGAAAGAGTCACGTGGTGAGACCCGTTAACAAATTCAGACGGACACGTTCGCACCTCTGCTTGATTAGCTCTTCGTGCTCGTGCGCTTGCAGGGCTGTAGATCGGGCCGGACGGGCCCTGCGAGGCGCGGTCCGTCACGCTGTAGTGGGAGTGACGCGTGCGCGGTGAGAGGAGAGCGGTGTCTCGTGGAGGGGCGCGGAAAGTGTTGGGCAATACTTCCCAGGTCGTCCGTCGCGCCGCTTGACGTCTTAATGCACGTCGAGAATAATCTCACCGCCAATTTATTACACTCTTTCTCATTTCTTTTCCGGACCTTTTGCCCCGCGTCCGCGGCGCACCTACCGGACCCTTCCTTTTGTACCCTCTCCGACGAGAGAACGGACTCTCTTCTCCATCCGCCGCGCCTCTTACCTCACCCATCTCTCTTTCTCTGTTCCGAGAGCCGCTTGTGTGCGAGCGGTACCCGCTCGCACCTAATAGAATACATAATTTGAATTTTTGACTTATACAGGAAGAAAGAAGGTGAGAAGGGAGAGATGCGTGCGCGGAGAGAGAAAAGTGCGGGGACATAGTCGGCAGAGAGGACAGACACGCCGCGCGATAAATTTATGAACTTTATGGGGATTTGGGGGAGCTGCCGAGTAGGATTACGGTGCGCCGATCTTGATCCTTTTTGACGCGGACCCGCTTTCTACGCTGCCCTTCTAATAATCTCTGATGGCAATTATTTATATTGGTGACATAATTACAGATTGAGAAGTAAGGCTGACTGCACAAAAGAAAAGACCGATAGAAGATGAATTGAAGCACGAAAAACAATTTTCACGTACTTTTTCTCTTTTTTCTCCTTTTATTATAAAATTAAATGAATTTGTTAGAAAAAAACAGTGTTTGTCTTACTATTCTTTATTGAAATATTATATTATTTGTCCAACTATGAGAGTTATAAAATCTCAAAGATCTTTATTTGTACTAACAGTTCTGACAACGTTCTAATTTTCGTTCGTCAGCGATTTAACGAAGCGTGAAAGAATCATCAGGGCACGGTGGTCCCCAATGACGAAAGACTCCGTAAATCTTACGCTCGTATAATAATTTAACAACGCGGACTCGTAGGTATGCGCGATCCCCACTTTATTTAGGCGACAGCCTCTTATGTTCATAAATAATTGTCTTCGGATTAAGAAGAGAAGCAGCGTTCACATACATGGAATCTGTGTTAGCTTCAGAAATTCGGCTCCGCTTTGAGGATCCGCCTCGAGAAAGGGCCTGTAATGAAGCTACATCTACACACTTGACAGATAGTTATTTTTTTTTTTTTTTAGCTTTTCTAAATTCTTGATTGTATGCACGATACAATTTTTGGATTGTTGATTAAATTGCGAATAAATTTCTTTTTCGGCGATTTTTGAATCTGTTCAAGGTGCTTTAAACCATTTAAATATAATTTCATCTTTTGTTTTGTGTTTCTCTTTCTTTATTTAATATCTTTTTAAACCTATTATATGCTGTGTGTTCTCGTTTATTTAGTATGCTATATGTAGCTCTTTAAAATTCTATTTCTAAAGTAGAAGCAATAAACTACATTCTTCTTCTTTCTTTCATTTTCCTAAGCGCTTTCTTTTCAGAAGATAGTTATTAAATATTCCAATCAATTCACACAAATACATTTTTTCGGCTTAGACATGGTCTGAATATCGCATCATTGACTTCACGACGATCTTTATTGTGACAATAATTTAATTTTTCGAGCCACAGACTTCTGACTTTGCTCGTAAATACAGCGATTATCATTTGCGCTTATTAAATCCGTCCAAGGTTCGGTCCTCTCTTCTCCTTCCTTCGTATATAGCTATATATGTCTCCAGGCCTACGGACCCATCTTCTCCCCTCCTTTCTACCGTAGCTCGACGCGGTGATCCTCCAATCAGCGACGCGGACACACTCGCGGTCCCTCTTACCTCTCGGGCTCCACTGATGCTAATTTCACGGGGCTCGCGAAGTCTATTGCTTCGGCAGCAACGTGGCAGCAACGTGGCAGCAACACGGCTCATTCCCCCCTCGCGGCGGCTTCACTGATGATGACGAGATGATCACTTAATTTGGCCAACAGCTGCCGCGCTCCTTCGTTCTCTTCTTCATCTTGTTCCTATACTCTTCCCTTTCCTCTTTCTTCATCTTCTACTTCTTGTTCGCTCATTCTTTTACCGGCTCGTCGACCTGAAGGAACGGTCCTTGAAAGAGACACTTGTAATGGCGAAAAAATATCACGGCAACTTTGTGGTGCAATGCTTATATGCATCGGCAATAATTAAACTCATTGCCGAGCAATTAGTTTAAAAAGTTCGCAATCCGATTGCATATTTCTCAAAATTGTTTTAATCTTTTGCGTACGATGTAGCTAGGCGTTTCTATGCAGCTGGGTTTGCTGCTGCGGTAGCGATCATTGCGGCAGGAACAATTTGTCGTACACCATACGCCGATATCGAGATACCAATCGACTGCACAACGCATTAACTAAATTACTAGCTTACCTCTTATATTTAAGTTAAAAATGATATAGAATATGTTTATTTTAATAGAAGACATTCTCCTGTACCAATACAAGAATTTTTAAATAAAGATGAAAAGATTATGAAATAAGTTTGAGTTCATTAATGTTGCAATCGGCTTTTTTATTACTAGATTGTTAAAATTTGTTATTATTATTGAAGTGGAGTTGAAGCATTTATAATTTATATTTTATTTATTATTCTATCCCTTCTAACTATATAAATTATCAGAAATACAATGACAAAGAAAAATATCAGTGTATATTTCTTCTGTGAAACAAACATTTCATTTGTTTTATTTTTATTTTTTTATTTTTTTGATATTTCTCAATATTTTTAGCACAAAACAAAAACTCCTTTTTGTAAGTTGCTGTTACCTCTCGAAACATGTTTGTACTTACGTAATTCGTTGTGAAGTAATTTTAAATGCACATACAACGCGCCTTTTGCTTTTGATGAACACGTATTTAAGTTTATTGTCTGCAAATTCTTTTGATATTCTGAAAAAAGCTTTAATTGAACTTTTTACAATTCCGCACAGTATTATATCTTTTGATACAGTTCTTCGCAAAATCCAAATAACTTAAAGCTGCATCCAAGGGTGAATGGTTATCGCGATGGAGGCACGATTTATATTCGCTGTCGACGCTGGTTATTCGTCTCCGCGTAACTTTTGCGTCGGCGGAGTTTTTCCTCGACGGTGGAGGTTAGGCGATACGTTTTCCAACGGAAACTGGCGTTGAAACAATGAACCGACCAACCGGCGTGCTGCCTGCAAATCTCCAGACTTAGCGCCCCCATTGTCACCCCTCGACGGCCCTTCCCGCTTCCCTTCGTTTCCGTTCCACTCCACCCCTTCGGGCGAAGGGTGCTTCGCGGATTTAGACAGCCCCGTCGCTATGGCAACTGTGGCGAACGCCGGCCTCTCGAACTTGTTCCACACGCACGAAGCGGAACGCGCGCGTTTTCGCGCCACAAACGACCGATACGAGCGATCGTTTCGCGGCGCGCCAAATCCCCCGTAAAAAGTTCGCTCCGTACTGCGCGTCGGTCATTGAATACAGATTAAAGTGCCAATTGCGTCCCGGCAACTCCGATCACAACGTATTTTGCGAAGAGAATGAGATGGATGTTCGGAAAGCTAAAGCGAATTAGAAAATTAAAAGAAACGATAAAACTTGTTTTAACCAAAATTAATGATAAAATTAGCTCTCTCACTCACTCAGTGTCTAATAAGACAATAATTTTTTTTCTTAAGTTTTATCACTAAGGGTCGTACTTCATTCGACGACGTCAAAGTATACTTCAGCTGATGTGACTGAATTTACTGGTTTAATTTTTAACAGAATTAAAATGAGTGGAAAAAAATTATATCGTAGAAGTACCTAGAGAATTTCTTTCCTTGGAGAACATACAACAAGTTGAAAATGAGATATATTTATCACAAGTTATTAAAAAATTATTAAAACGAGGTAACAGATGAAAGTGAGAAAAACAATCGAAGTACAATCAAAATTATCATTTCACTGTGTAAATATATAAGCTAAAGATTAAATCACCTTTATATTTAATATTTATTGATATATTAGTATATTTAATATTTTATTATGTTTGTTACAATTTTTTATTAAGTTACGTTATTAAAATATTATAAGTAAAATCTTTTCATTATTATCAACATATATTTGCGAAGATATTACCGATATATATTTTCGAGAAATACCTTTTGTCTTTTATCAGGAAAGTGGTGGAAGCATATTATATGTTATGTATTAAGTTATGGTCAGCCCGGAGGGTATAGTGATACCAATGCAACGGACAGGAATGGCAGGAGGAGAGACTGTTGCGGAATTAACCCTCGTGAAAGCTAGTGCTTTCAGAGGATAATTTTATTTGGCAGCGAGTCCTGGCTGCCTGCAAGCTGTTTGGCCGCCATCTTCGTTCTCTCACTCTCCCTAGTTTTTATATTATATTTATCTACCACAGAATTTATTCTCTTATTCCAAGTTTTTTTAATGCTTTACAGTAAAATGTTAATTACTGCAATTTTATGCGACGTTTTGTCGATTTCAGTACAAAAAGTCCATTTTCTTCTTAGAAATAGAGAGGCTTACCTCTCTTTCCGTGAGAAGAACGAACCTCACATATCTTTCACGGGTGTGAGATAAACTTTCAAAGGCGGATAGTAGAAGAGTGACGGTTACGGGTCAGATTGGGAGAGACGAGGGTAAAGAAAAAAAAATAAGGTCCACCGTCTCTCCCACGAGAATGGTTGAGAGAATGGAGTGAAAACGTCTCCATTTGCTGAACGGAACCCGATTTTTTCGAAGTCCATCTTCCTCGCTTTATTCTCAGAGGTTATTTACTTTTGGTAATTTCATTTTTATCTAACTTTCACACAGGAAGCTCTAAATATCTGGATTGGTGTTTGTAAAATACACATAAATCTCTGTGTTTTTCAGTTAGTTAATTTTACAAAAGATTGCAAAAACATTATTAAACATGTTTTTTATTCTCAAATGTCAATCCATTTAATGTCACTTCAGCCAATTATGAGCCCGCAAATTTCCGTAATGTGATTGTATCATATATTGTGTCATGACTGTGGAAATCAGGTTTATTTATCAGATATATCGAAGTATTTAAAAATATATAAATCTCTCAAACTTTTATTATATCTCTCTTTCTTTTGACAGATTACCTTTAATTTCTAATTATATAAAACTATTTTATTTAACGTGTTTTGCTGTAAATTCAATGACACGTCGCGATGCAAAACATTTGTTTTATCTTATCACACTATTTCCTAATTTATCGTTACACATGTTATAAAGTAAAGAACGTAAATAAAATAAATAAAAAAATATAGTAATAAATATTGTTATAATGAAAACCTTGGCACACATCTCGCTCGCGAGCATGCAATAACGATCCCTTTCCCGAGGGTAGCCACCCTCTCCTGTACCTGTAACATCAATTAAAATTCTCGTGGTTGATGCGCCGCTGTTTCGCGCGATCGTCCGACGTTTTTAATTGGATTAGAGTGAGACGGCTATATAGAGCGACCGAGGGAAAGGTAGCTCGTTTCGAGGGTGCGAGATTGTAGAAAGGGGTTGGTGGGATATTTCGGAATGAGGCGGTGGTGGGTTTGGTAGCAAACTCAGGTAAATGACAGAGATGAGCAACTCTATTTCCTTTTCCAGCTGATTCCACCGATTGGCCGAGAGCGAAGCATCCAGGAAATGAAGAAATTAACTTTGTTATCAAAGCTTAATTTGTCTTCATTGAAAAACTTGTATGTATTGGATTTAAATTCATTGTCGATATTGTCACGATTTTTATTTCCGAATAACATTAATTTTGTTATTCGAAATGACTGTTATCTAGTATTTCTGGCGCAAATACGATAGATGTAAAAATTTAGTGAGCATTACTGCTGAGTGCGCATAATACAAAGAGGTCAGCACAATTTTCTTTTTAAATTTGCTACAATAACCAAGAGATCAGTTTTGTACATCATATCTGCATTCGCAACACGCTGCATTAATTATGTATTCAATAAATTTTAAACGCATTAAAATGAATTCAAATTGCCGATTAATATTAAACGACGTTCGCTAATTGGCCGGCCAATTATGCGGCGTTAATTAAACATTAGGAGCAACGCCTGCTAAGCAAATATGATTCTGCCATCTATTGACTTCCGGTCGAATTTAGAGAAAGTTCACGGTAAAATAACGCCATCTATTAAGTACAATAATAATTGCGCTTTCTTTTATGTGTAACATAAACTTATAAACAATTTATATATATTTGTAAAAAAACCAGTTTTATAAAAATATATTATAAGAAAATTTTAACTAAAAAAATACACAATGCATTTAAAGATAATTGAAGAGATTTACATTATCAACTATTTTTGTTTGCACTGAAGATAATTGAAAATCCTTCTTGAACTTCACTAGACAGTTCAATGTTCGTACATGTGTTTTATTAACGATTAAATGATTGTTATGAATGCACATGTGTTTTATTATTCTTTCTCGAAAACTCGCTATATTTTTAGGGTTTTTATAGGGTTTGACAATTTTATATCTGACAGATCTCTATATCTTGAAGGAAGAAAAGAAACGAACAAAGTATAAAGATTTTTCCCATACGGGTTTCCTTACACTCTATATTTATTTTTCACACACAACAAATATTACATTATATAATAAATACATCTATATAAGGAGAAAGGAGAAAAGAAATATTATCATAAAAAAGAAATCACATTTTATTACATTCAACACTACAACAAATTGATATATTTTCATGTGTGAGGGCGCATAAATTATTTTCTATCTATTTCAAATTATATACGCATTAAGACATATGAAGTAAGAAATATAAAAACAAACGACTTCGGCAAACATAAGAGTTATTAATGGAATTGTTTTTTTAGTTTTGATATGTCTTTGATTTAAATGACACTATTACGGTGCGTATGTCATTGAGAAAAAAATGAAAGAAGTCTGGAATTAAAAATTATATTTTTCTGATTGACATAGTTATATGACAACGTAATCATTCCACACACATTGAAGCAAAGGTTTTACCATGCTGCAATGTTTGTGAAACAAAATTATCTTCCGTAGTATATTATATTCTTAACTGAAAATATCAAATTTCGCCCCGATGAGTTCTGTGACTATATTGACCACCGAATATATTACAATTATATTGACTACATTAATGTTTCACGTTATGCAATTTTATTCGAATGGTTATGTAGCTGAAACGTGATGACGCATTAAGTTCTCAACAGCGAAATTGCTGAATTTTTTTTTTTTCAATATCTAAAATAAGAATGATTAAAAAATTTCAGACTGTTTGCTATTTTTATCGCTCATTCAATTCTCTTAGAGTATGTGATACAGATTACAAAAAGTTACACTTTTCCCACAAATTACACTGTTAAAGATCCTGCTCTTAACATTTAATTATCTCAGAATCGCTTAATTTAAGGCGATTATTTTGGCACAGTTATTATATAATACTTCGTTTTCTATTCTTTTTTTTTTTTTCGAGATCTCTATTGCAAAGAGGATTTGCAACGTCGATAATTAATAAAAATGTATTTTCTCGTTTATGTGAACCGACATGTATATACGCCGACATATTGATATACGTCGATAAATACAATATATATTATATTAGAATACGATAGAGTTATATTTCGCTGGTAAGAAAACACTCTTTTTATTTTTATTTTTATTTTTTTTTTACGCAAATCATATTGCGCATACGTCCTCCAACCCGCCTCAAAAGTCACACCAAGCTCCGATTACAATGGGATCTCCTCTTCTTGGAGTTATCTCGGTGTCGGAGGCGGGGATGGTGGTCATACAGCGCTTCCGGTATAAAAGCTCGCCTTGCCGGCCAAGCCAGACGCTCGCTTCTTCTTCTCACATTCCATCGTGCTGAAGGTGTTTTGAGCGATTTGCGACTTGCGCTTTGGATTCTGCAGAGTCATGCTACGCTGACTGGAGCTGGAACTAGAGCTGGTACCCGGTTCCGATACTCTGAGAATACCCGAGTGTATCGTTCCGAAGTTCTGGTATATGTATTGCGACGGGATGGCGGAGACCGATGGGTTTTGGTTCTTCAGCGTGATCGGAACAGTCTGGCCAGCTAAACTGTTGAATCTGGTGTCGTAACCAAAGGGGGTGTCTAACAAGGATTCGGTTTTCTCGACGTAACTAGTCAATCTAGAATCAAGAAGATCCTCTTTGTCAGCAAAGCCGGTTAATCTGGAATCCATGACGTTCGGTTCGGTGTTTCTTGCGGGAAAGTCGGTGTATCGTTGTTCCTGGCTGGGTTCCTTATTATCTGTGAAGGCAATCATATTCTGTCTGGAATCGGATAGAATCCGGGAATCGATGAAGCCTTCCTTATCGGTGAAACCGCTCAGTTGGGAATCTACGACGTTACCCTCCGTTTTATCGAAGTTATATCGTGGGTCGAGGTTCTTGTTATCCGCGGGATAGGCTGGCAAAACATGAGATAGGTCTGCTTTATCGACGTAACTGATGGTCTGTGGGTTCGACGCGCAGATATCGGGTGCTGACTTGCAGAGTAACGAAGTTCCTTCTTCGGCTATTTTTTGAGGTGCTAGGACACAGAAGTGCGGACTTACTTTCCTCCAGGCATGAGAAAGCGCGCTTATATTTGTTACAGGGTGTCCCGCAGCACTTCAAAGTTTTTTTTTTTTAATATCATTGGGATTTCTTCTCGGACTCAGAATCTTGACTCGAACTGAGTAGCATTTTCTATGGATATAATGAATGACTTAATTTTTTTTTTATAACGCAAACTTTACAGTTATGATATGCCGCACCATCACACGCGGGACACCCTCTTTAGCGATAAGTTCACCCACTTTTGGTTGGTTGACCGAAAGGTCGGGTCTGCGGCGGTCCCGGTGATTTCTGATGCGCCCTCACGAGATATTCTGAGCTGAGTCCTCTCTGTTCCCGCAGCTTTCTCTCAGCCCCCGGAACCATGACCCTCACCTAAAAGAGAACGAAGGACATGAATATCCTCGGGTAGAATAAAACCGTATACAGCTAAAAATAAAACTTCACTCTCTCTCTCAATGTTAAAGAGCGGATGTCGTTTTTCACGTTTTAAATATATTCGCATTTATGTAAGTGAACGTATCTAGTTAAACCAAGCGGTACAAATTGCGCGGCAAAAAAGTTTTAATCGACAACTTCACCATCTCCTCGACCGTAGAAAATCGCGCCATGTAGCCGGACATCGTTAAAACGGCTGCCAGTTCTGCAAGTATCAGCGCTAATCCCGAGAGCTGTAGACACCATCCATAGTGATACTGAGGTAGACCATTATCGTCTATCTGTATGCCAGCTGTCGATGGCAAACTGTATTTTCCTGATAGCTCCAGTGATGCATCCGACAAAGCCGACGCCAAAACTATCAGACCGCCACCCAAGGAAAGTCCTACAACACAGTTGTACATATGTACATCCAATGCGTTATATTTGTTTTAAAAAATATACTGTACGAAGAATCGTTTAAAAAAATACATACATACTTATAAACATTTATTAATAAAATGTTACTAAAATCAATAATTATTAAACAATAATATTATTTTTATTATAAAATATATACAGTTATCAATTAGATTTATACATGTCTATACGGATTAAATTTAATTAAATTTATGAGAGACTTTTTGCAATATATCTGTATTTATTTCTCTCCCATTTCTCTCTCTCTCTCTCTTTTCCCAATAAATCTATATTTAATTTATAATTAAATTCAATTTACTTATCAATCCGAACTAGTGATTAACATCACTATAGATCATTGTACTGTCTTTCATTTTGCTCGCCCGAAACGTGCTGTACACATGTATGTTGTGTTCAATCTCTTCAAAGCGTCTTGGGCCAAAGTGACAAACTTGACAAACTTGATTAATCTTCGCAGAGCCTAGAGTTGGCTTTCACGTGAAAGTCGATAGGGAGGTGGTTCGTCGCTTGTAAGGTCGCCCTGGCAATCTTGGTTAATCAAACTACCCGGCTACGAAGCCGGACATTCTGTCGGAAATGGCTGAAGATTCCTCGGGTCGTTTCTTGCCGCAAAGCCGGAGAGGGAGGTAACGGGTCACGATGCATTCTCGAGATATTGGCGGCCGATAGCTTCCATAACAACGATAATCAAGACAAATATGTGAGATATTGCTTGAATACACAAAAAATTGCTGTACGAATCGATATGCGGACATATATTATATCATTTCCTCGATGTAGAGCGAACACATATATGTTGTACGCGCCAGGAGTCAACACGCATGCCGTACACGGTTGTGATATGTTACTAGTGGGTCAAGTTATTTAATCCCGTCGGTATAAACCATAGCCAGCACGTCTGAAATTTATGCACCAAAATAGCGCCAGAATGCACGCCAGGATATACGCTGTTCTCTTTCTCTCTCTCTCTCTCACACTCTCTATATGCTCTCAAAATATTCGCGCATATTCTCCCGGAAGACTCAGTTCCGCGTTGGCGTACTTACACGATCGGTTAGACGAACTCGATTTACAACGTCGTACATGATCACGTGATTTTTCCAATTGAATTTCTGCTGATTGGTATATTTTCGCGTTGTTCAAACACAGTTTTACATAACGGGAGAAAATTTTAATAAGAGATTTGGTTTTTGTTTTATAAAACAAAAAATAATATATTACGTTTATAAACTGACTTTGCCGGAATTAGCGATATTTTTGATGTATCAAAATACCGCGCAACGCATCGAATTACACAACGATCAAATCGAACACGATATTTTATCGTGTTTTGCTCTTGACATAATCGAAGAGCGATTAATTTTATAAATTCGAGCTGAATAAAGCGCGGGCGTGTGTCAGTGTATTGTGTGTTCGTAAATAAAAATAATTTACATCACGGCGAACGATATACGCGAAATATATAAAACAATATACGAAAATAATGTCTTTTCGATCACGGTGTTTGCGCGAATTTTCATAACATCGCGCCGCATATCGAGTTGTTGTCACATATATCTCTTTTGGATATGATACGTTTATTAATGCTGGATATTAAAAAGTGATGCGCGCACACGCCATGTGTGCGGCTAGAATTTAATTTAGTCCGAACACAAGTCCCGCTTCCTCCCACATTCTCGGTATATATACATATATATATATATATTACTAAATCTAACAATGAACAAATTTCACAATTTATGCTGCAACCCCCTCGTTGCTCAAACTATTACTCAAGCAATTTCCGCTGTGATAAAAACAGCTGTTTTAAATTAAAGCATCATAGAAGTGTTAGGAAAAATTTTAATTCTGACAGTTTTCTAAAATCTGAATGACTGTATTTTATGAATTAATGTATTGTATAAAGACAAACATATCTTTCAAAGTGAAGAATCAACCAGAAATGTTCTACGGTAAAGCAAAGATACGCTATATCCGAATTTTACGATATTCTCAAAAAGGTCTGAATTTGGGATGTACGTCGTTCTTTATGTGAGCTGAGTGATGTGATGTCGAGTGCGCGTACTAAGAACTATTCTGCATAATAATAACGACGTCGTTAGACGACTTGACCCCCTCATCTTACAACGACCCATAAAAGAGAACGAACTGAATATACGCGTTCCTCAGACTCCGCGAAATACGCGGAGCGCACCTTAAGATTTAATGAAAATGAATCCTTTTTTTCGCAACAGCACATTCAAGCGTGAATTATTATTAATGCAGCTTGTACAATTTGCTCAGGATGATCGTCAAAAGTGAGCTGTAATTTTCTTTAAGCTAGTACCGTGTCACAACGCCATTGATAATGGCTTGCGCACAATTTGCGCTCGAGATGCGGAACCAGTGACGCGAAAAACGAAACAATCGATTCACCCAGTAGCATCTTAGAACAGCGACGTGAAGCACATTTGTGTTCGTTCGAGCGTGAGCGAGCATTGTTGCTCGTCAAATGCAGTAACAACCTGCATTAGAATATTTTGTAACATTTTGAATTATTTTCGTTCCGTTTCCGCACAAAGAAAACCCGAGAGAGGAGACATGTTATTACATACAATATTTACATTCCTTTTCTACGTACAAAACGTTTGCTCGCGCATACTCGCATATGTGCATAAATCATTTTTAATTATTATATAAATATATAAAAATGCTTTAATGCCAGATAATTAAAAATTTTAAATATTTATTAGAAAGCCATGTGTGAAAAGAGAAAGAGAGAGAGAAAAAAAGAGAGAGAGATTGTGCAGAGATCAGTCATACTTTTTTGGGGGAGCGGTAAAGCGAGAGTAAAATAAACTAGATTAAAAAATTCACAGCTGAAAGCAAGAGTGATAAAAAGTATCGTGATACTCTGTATGCATGCAGATGCAATTTCGAGCTGTACACTGGTAATTAGGCAACCGCAATTAATCACATGCGCATCAAATATTTACGTGAACAGAAAACCGCGCTTTATATAGGAACATAGTGCAATTTATCATGTTCCGCTCTCATACCGAATTACGTCCCTAATCCGATGAACTTTTCAACAGACGAGGAATTACGCGAAACATGAAAACGTCCTGTTTCTATATCAAGGAATGTTTTAGTAATGCAAAGTGAAATTTGCAATTAATTAATTTTAGTCATCATGTCATTATGCGATTGCTTTCATCCGCACGAGAATTACATCAATTTTTATAGAAAATTTAATATTATATCGCAGTAATGTGTTTATTAAAGTATATTCTATCATAATAGACATCCAACATATAATGCGGAATCGAATAACGTTGTAGAAAACATTACGACAAGCGATAAATTACCTTCTGTGCTGGTGTGTGGTATTTAAATTTCGAAACTACTCACTAAGTTTTGTGAAACGCAGAATCACGCGACACGCGAAACGAACATTTACATATTTGCGTTATTCGAGAGTATTCGCTGTATGTTATATGTCATATTTTTGTTATATGTATTACCTATATTTTGGTTTATTCAGGCAGAGCAGAAAAACTTGCGCTCTTTCAAAAGTTATATTTTTATTTTTGTCACAACTGCGAGAAGTAACATTATTACCGAAGCAAACAGAAACGCGGCCATGTCTCACACCACCGCAACTCGTTTAATTTAATTATAGCCATTAACAACTATAGCGCGGCTAACTTCGCACAAGTTATTACAAGCTTATAACTTGCATTGTAAATTACTTGTTTCCTCGGGCACAGCTAGATCGTCAATACGGTGGCTTAAAATAATAATTCGCCGTCCGATAGCAGCGGTCGGTCTCGCGGCAGCATTCCTCCAATGCTGAGACGGAGCTCTATTAAGAGAACCGCGAGGAGCGACGAAATTTGAATAAGTTCGAAAAGGACGAAATTCGCCCGCGGGCCTCGACTGTGACGGGTGTGGGATTTATTCAAATTGAAGGCGACGGAAGCGAAATGTCTGGCGCGCTCGCGGGTTGTCAACTTTCCATTTTAAGTTTGTTGACGTACCGAGTCGAAGTTCGCAGTCGCGGTACTTCCGCGGAACTAGTCCACCATTCTCGAGAGACGATTCCGTTCCGACAGGTAAAATATTGTTCCGTTACCTATGCTGCGTATTGATTCTAGATATTGCAGCGGTACTCCCGAATGACACGGGAGCATAAATAACGATGAAAAATGCACGGATCAGTTGAATAATGTGGAGAAATATCATCAATCGCGAGAAGAAAAGACACTTTTTTATCATTCATTTATTCTCTTACATTCAATTTACTTCCAAGTTCTAGTTTCAAGGTAATTAACTGTTAATTAACTGTTTATAACAAACTTTTAATGGACATGATACACAGAGTATTCGCTTCGCAAAATAAAAATCCATCAGTAATTGTGTAACTTGAGTTTTTTTTTTTAAGCGAAATTGCGTTCATCACGTCTGAAATATCACGGCCTGGCTCTTTCGCGATACAATATGCAGGCTGCAGGAAATTTAGTCACTCGGCCAACGATTTTCCCTTACTGTCATTATAATAAAGCTCAATCTCCGTTCTGCATTACAACATTTTAATGAACGCACTGCTCGACAAAAGTGTTTATATGAGACATATGGAAAGTTTTTTAATCTGCTTGTTGGCGCGCGCCAACAAGCATATTGCGATTTCTTGCTTGCGAGAGCACACCGTAGAGATATCAACATTTATTAAAAACATTATGCGCACAGTAACGAAACTTGGAAAGTGCTCACAATTCTTTTCAAGGTTTTAACTGCGATAAACTAAAAAGAAGTTTTATTGTCTCCAGGATCCCGTGCAACTACGTGTACGTATATAATGCCCTTATTTTCTCTTCGCGCACGAGAGTATACATACTATATTTACATGCACTTTTTTCTCTTTGCAAACGAGAGATAAATTTAAATATTCATCCGTTACATCTCTAAAAAAGAAATGTTAGATGCAAAGTAGAACTTATACATCTGTGACTAAAGTTATTATCATTACCAAAACGTAGATTCCTGTTACGACTTGAAAAGAAGTCACGCGTTGTCGTCTATTTTCGAACTTTGAATGCCTCTTTAGAAGTTTTCTTTCTTCAGATTGCGCGCGACACTGAGAGAAGGGAGGGCTGGGGGTAGTTTTTCCACTTTTTAGTAGCCGACACACATTTTCGTTCCTTTCTCTTTTGCATGCAGGACCGCGTGCTCTTCAGTGACTGCTGTTCTCTCGCTCACTCACTCTTTCTTTCGTAAGCACTTTCAGTAATGCACTTCTTGGTGCATTAACCTCCGGACCGGGCAGCACATACACGTCAAAGCTTTTGTGCTCAATACAAATGCAAACGTTTAACGCAGACCGCCTTCCGCACTCGGCGGAAATAATGCGAGGAAGCTTCCTTCCTTCTCTCTTTCCTACATCTTGCTGGCAATCCCGTTTGCAATCGTTAATCGTTCCGCATGCACAGTTTCCTTGCCGTTTATATCCTTCAAACTTGTGTCAATATGTGCATGTAAGGATTTTACTGGATAGACATTTTAGGTGAATAGAGAGGAAGCGGTTGCCGTGTCGCGATGCTTCAAAGCATCAGTCCATCTCTGTTCTGCACTCTTAGTTATGAATAAAAATACATACAACGCTTCAGAACACATTTGTATGTTGACCGCATCCGTAAAGTTGCGTTAAGATTAAAACTACGCTCGTACATTTTTCTGTTTGCTGTTCTTTCGCTTTAAGCTAATTTTTATTTTTCTCGTTATTTTTCCACATATTTACTTTTATTTGAAAAGAGATTTTAAGTGAATTTACAGTTAAGATAGTCGCGTCTTTACTTTGTTCTTTTTTTTTCTTTCAAAACAAAAAAACAAAAAAAAAACAAAAAAAGAACTTTCGCTCTCGATTTCGAAAAGATCCTCTCGGAAGTGAGTGTGAAAGATATCGGAGTGGATGAATGGAGGGTGGTAGACGAGAAGCGTGAGGAACGAGAGAAGAACGTGAAACGAAAACGGATGTCGCGGCCGGGAGGGACGAAATCGTTAAAAGGAATGCGCAGTCGAGCGAAAGAGACTTTGAGAGGTTGATGGTGGGGAGTTGGTCGGACCAGTTGAAATAATGTAGCTCTAAAAAGCTCTGCCAGAAACTCGAAGAGGCACCCACGCCACTACATTTTAAGTTCCTTTAGTTCTTTCTAAGAAAAAAATATGCCCGCAATTTATTTCCCTTACCTTAATTTCAAGCTTACGCTATTTGCGTAAATAACACACGCGTAAATGCAACAGTGTTTTTACATTACCTCATATCAACAAACAATTATTATTTTACGATTATTGTGTGTATGTATCGGTTTAATTTTAGATACTGACGACCATCCGTTATCGCACGAGGAAGCTCGTGGTGAGGAAACCCGTGAAGAAAACAAGGAAACATGCGGTAAATTAGACGTATGTGCGTCAATACGTATGTGTGAATATCGATGTTATTACAATCCCACCTTTAACGATTGACATCGGGACAGTTTCGTTTTATACAGCGCTAAGTCAACAACGATTTTGATTTGAATTTTTTTCTTATATACCTTATAATAGAAAAAGGACAGTTTTTATTTGTGAATAAGAATTTTCGTGTCTAAGACTCAAATCTTACATTACTTTATCACTACTTGTGATTTTTATTCGGCTTCTGTGTGATCAAGTGTTTTATATAATTACATCATTTATTAAAATGAAACGTGTTTACGCGATTCATCTGATCGCGTGTTTCGTGTTGCTTGTTAACAACAACGGTTTGACAGAAGGTCACACTCTCAAAAAATTTTTTTCCGGACTAAAGAATTTCAAGACTCTTTGGCATGGGATTCTTCCAGGTAATATTTGTCGTTTTTCTAGTCAATTATAAAAAATGCAGGAAGTAATTCAGCTTAATTGGCGCATAATTAATTTGTAAATGAATAATTTATCGAACATATATGTTTATTGATGATTTAGCGAATTTATATATATGTATAGTATATTCGTTATTTATTCAGGCACGCTTTGGTGTGGCCTAGGCGATATTGCCCGTGATGATTTGGAATTGGGCGCGCACAAAGAGCTGGACATGTGTTGCAGAGCGCACGATAAGTGTGAGGACTTCGTAGAGCCTAAATCCTCGAGATACGGATTGCAAAACAAGCACATTTGCAGACTGTAACATTTTTTTTTAAATTACTGCAATATTTTTGCAAATTAGAAAATATTGTTAAGCACTCGTTTCCTCTGCAGATCATTATGTGAATGTGAGATGCAATTTTATGATTGTTTGAAGCAAGTGAATGGTTTGTACGCATTCGTTATAGGACAGATTTATTTCGCAAAATGCAGACGCTGCTTCAGCACCTATAATGATGCTCAGGAGTGCGCGAAAGAGTGAGTACACATATAAATACACATTTATTTTAACCAAAAAATCAAACTTACATTGATCAATAAATTTTTTACACAAGCAAATATTCCAAATTAATTATATATATCTTTCTCGTGATCAATTACTATATTTAACTATGATGGCAATATATTGATGAGATTTCAAACACTATTATATTTAATTTATTAAAATCCCATTAAACATTGCGTCAGATTCTCTAATTGTTATCAATCAATTAACTTGGGATGAAAAGTAAATCGATGTCGAAATCAATGTTGTTATTACTTCGGTTGATATTAGTCGGTTTTCTGTATAGCTATAAATTAAATTAATTATATCATTAATTAGGGGTCTCAATATCAACGAAGAGCAAGACCGCAAGGGAGGTCGTGTTTTCTGCGCAAAGTTTGACCGAAATCCAAAATGGGGACAACGACATAACGTATCAGAATCGACTCCCAACAAATTTCTAGACTTGGATGATGATGATGATGATAATGATAATAATGATGATGAAAATTTTATAAATGGTGGAAAACATCCTATTGAGGAAGATGACATTATTTATGATTACTACAAAAGCTTTCAGCAGTGAAAATACGCGTCGATCCAAAGTAATGATTAACATACACATGTCGAAGTCTCTTCTTAATCGCTGTACTATTAAATTATGAAAAAGAAACTCGCGCATTCTTGTGTAAAAAAAAAAAAAAAAAAAAAAACAAATTAATATAACTTCTTAATCTTGCGCGTGCAAATTGTTTCTGAAAATAAAGAACCTCAGGTTACCACTTAAATAATATATCTAAATACAGCACTGATGCCTCTTGAGTACTATTTCGAAGATTTCCTCCCTGAAATTGCTTCGTCCTCAATGGCGGTCGTTCGTAAAGTGTGGGAGGAACGAGAGCACTTGAAAATCTGCCGAGAATTTTATCGCGAGATTGTAGACACGTGGGCGAAGGAAGGTTATTTTCTATTCTGCGATTTTGCTCTCTCTCTCTCTGTCTCTCTCTCTGCTTTTTTTTTTTTTTTTTTTGCACTTGAGGAAGTGTACTATCTTGCACGCCTTTTCGCCCCTTTCTCACCCCTCTTCTTTCACACGAAGCAAAAGAATGTTTAATTATGCAAAAGTGCGCAAGAAACTTTTGCCGGAGGCGCTCGTTCCGCGGAGAGTGTTTCTAAATTAATAGCAAGGGAGAAGGGCAACTAATGCGAATCAACAATCAGCGCGTTGTTCAGAACTATCTTATTACTGCTCGCGCATATTCATTTTGCATATTTTTCATTTACGCATAGAAGAAAAAAGTCCACAAACTCTAAGAATATATATTAAATATATGCGTATATGTATACAAGCTTCGATAATATTTACCGCTTAAAAGGAAGAGTCCGCAAGCTATGAGAGTCCTTTGATCGGAATAACAATGACCGATCACGGCTGATATTGTTGCGGCGAGAATCAACAGTGCGGCGACTAGTTGGAACGGCGCGGAGACTCTGAAACAACAACACTGCATCTTAAATATTTATCAAAAACGAAGAACCCTGGATTTGTGTGGCTCCCGCACATGTACGTGCAGTTGCGGGATATTGAGCGCACATTTGTTTTCGAAACTTCTGGCTTGCATGCAACAATGCAATTGCACACCATCTCGTGGCTCCGTCGTCGGCGCGATAATTTTGTAGAATCGAATTATGTGGTGTATCGGTCGCTGCGGGAGATGAGAATTAATAGTTTCAGCCGGAGCAAGGAAAAGCAATGCGTCGACGCCGCGGTAAGGGAATACAGACCGCGGTGGCATCATTTGCCGATGAGGGACCTGGTATGGATATTGAGCAGTGGGTTGGCGAACCTGTTTAGTAATAAATCAGGGCCGTCGTCGCGCGATAATATATACCGCTCGGTCGTAGCTTGTAATAAAACGCATTGCTTCCAAAACAATCGAGGAATCTCTCAAGACGGAGATTTAGTGAACTTCGGGAATCGATGAAAGTACTGCTTACTTCAATGACAAGTCCTGTGCGTTTCGGGACAATTATTGCAAGCGGGAAAGAAATGAAAGCACGGACTTGTTTGTTAAATGCACTTCTCAAGTTAGTGATCGCATCCCTATGTTTGCTTCGAATTAATTCGGACAATTTGACGGTGCCAGTAGGCAGCTTCGTAGCGTCTACCTCAGTGCGTAATGCCGCATAACCGTTCTACATTACATACGGATGTAGGATTGGTATGCGAGTGCATCCCGCGCGCACATCGTCATCCACAACCCTCCGGGGCGGCAGATAGGGCGGCGTGTATTTCGCGGGGATGAATAGTCGGCACGGTATGTTTCTGGCTCGGTGCCAAGCCGGGATAACCATCAGAGCTACCACATTAATAGAGTTTTATTGTTATTTACGGCGACACCATCCCCTGTTTCTATAATAACCGGCCGCGAATTAATTGCTTGCGTTCGATTTATTTTATTACGCGCTACTTGAAACGTCACTGATTGTATTTGGCTTGTTTTTCCGCGAAAAATAAATCTTCGCAAAATAATTCGACAAACGAAAATAAAACACACAGAATACACAAAGAGGCGTGTGGTTTTTTATTTTTAGTTTTTATTTTTTTTTTTTTTATTTTTTTTTTTTGTTGTAAACGAAAAACACAGAATATACAAAGAAACACATTTTAAAAACGTTTTTTATCAAATGACGCTGTAATTTCTGGCAAATTCGTTTCTATTCTATTTGCATCGCGTTTTCTCTCTAATTCATTCGCCGGAACATTCCAGCTTACGGCATCTTACGCTACGGCATGAAATTTCAGAAGACGCGACACTGTCACGCGAGTATCGCAGCTCAGATTTCGCGAAAGTGCCATTTCGCTCGACGTCGCATAACATCACATCTCCTCCGAAATATTGACCCTTAGCTCATAATGCTTCCGCTTTTTGCTCGAAAGAGTGCTCTCAAAGGAACATTCTATTTTACCTTAGAACCCGTCTGCTTGAACGCAATAAAATTTTTTCCTCAATTTACTATCGTGCGTACGATTTAAGAAAGGTCGAAATTTGAGTGGAATATGATCTTTGCTTAAAAATAAATTTCAATGCCATTTATAAGCCGTTCGTTAAATAAATTTTTTAACTTCGAAAATTTTTCATTATAATTTTAACGCTACCTCTGTGCACGGAGGTAAATATTTAGTTTGTCAATATTTAGTTGTAAGCAAAGAGAATATTGCCTGGAAAGAATCTGGTTTGTTGTTTTTATTTCGAGCGCCTACAAAAACAGCACGACATACGTAATCAGAATTACATTCTTCGAATAGCGAAACGTGGCGCAGGGTTTTTGCTGATTCATTAAAGTGAATACGCTCTTTGATCTTGGTCTTTCATCAGAGATCGCAAAAAGCCAATTTAGAAGAGACTCTCGTCACAATAAATAATTGCGATGCGTCAAAGTAACGATTTCAGTGCTCCAGGCTCGTTAACGAGCGGATTATAGCTGCGCTTTTGAAGCGTTCTACCGCTTTTCCTACACAGACGCTTCTAATTAAACTAAGTCTTTGATCCTTAGAAGCTCGAAGAAGCCCGAAGTGAACGCCAAGCATTAATTCTACCGTTATTAATTCAGATAAAAATTTTGACTGTTCGAATTCTGATATTTAAATTCGTATAGTTTATGCTGTCTGATAGATTGCCAATTCTTGAGAGCATTGATAAAAAAAAAAAAAAAAAAAAAAAAAAAAACGCAAATCTTTGCAATCTTTATTATGTTTCCTCTGCCAAAAGAGGCATTATAGAAGCTGTGAAACTCTATACTACATGAAAAAAAGAAAGAGATGCATATTCTTGCAAAATTCTGATACGACGAATTATAATAATCTGACGATGATATATTGATAGTTTTTTTTTCTACGTATTATTTCTTTAGATTTTCTTAAATGAGATAAATATCGCGAGATTATTAGAGATCGCGCAAGTGGAAGAAAGAGTAACATTTGACGTAACGAAAAACTGGGTATCTCGAAGGGGTATCTAAGGGCACGTCGAGAAACAGGGGGACCAGTTACGGTACGAAGATAAATGTTCGTTTTCGGAGTAGTTACAACGGGCTCGTTTAATTTAAGCGACTAAAAACGTCACGCGCCCGCATTTGATAAACGAGAATTCCAAACGTCGGTTGGCGTCTTGTAATTTATGAATTTTGCTCTCACTCGTACGTCGATCACGCCATTTTTGTGTGCACGCTTGGTTTCTCAAACGATACGCGGTGTTATATGAAAGGGCTGAAACAGATAAATGATCCAGATAGAGAAAGCTCGTAGTAATACATTTGTTTAACTATCAGCTGTATTTTGATTCAAAATATATTTATTACAAGTCAATGTAGTTTCCTGATACTATCAATATCAATGTGTCAAACGTTCTCTACAACGTACATTGTTTAAGCAAATATGATTTTTTTTGTGTATCGTTCGGAATTTGAACGAATGAAACCATTTGCTGAGAAATTTGAAGAGTAACGAGTAGTGACACTTTAATCTGCGCCGGCAGCGGCGCGTTCGCGCAGTGTTTAGCTCGATCTTGCTCGCAATTTTCGTACGTCTCTCTCTCTTTTTGACAATGCGTCAAAACGAGCAGAATGTAGAACGACGCGAGCAGACGCCTCCAGCACTTCCGGTTTCCGCACGAGCGAAGAACGCGTGCTGTGTCGGTTGAGCAAGTTACGTCGACGGAAGACAATAAAGGGTCGGCAACAATAGAAACAGAGAAAAGGGCGGCAAGATGGCTACCGCAGCACTAGAAGGACGGTGTGGAGAGAACAGCTAGTTGAGAAGCAAAAGGAGAATGTCGTGGGATCCAGAATGAGACAAATGATGAGTCCCGGGCGTCAAGGAGGAGTATGAGCGGACACCACCATTTAACATGTAGCTGAATAGCCATCCGGAAGAACAGCTTCCCCCAAGAACTCTCCACTATCTTCCCTTTCAATCCTCCTCTCTCTCCTTCTTCCTTCTCTTTCTCTTTCTCTTTCTCTCTTTCTCCCCTCCGGGATGTTATTCGTCGCAGCGTTTCAACACCACGATCACTGAATTATTCTCAAGCGGAAAAGAGACAAATTGGACACTGTTCTCGCGCGATATTTCCGAAAGTTTTGTTTGCAGCCATACACAGCCGAATTCATAACATTTATAAATAATTCAAAATTTGAAGAAAAAAAGTTTACATAATGATTTGTGTTGAATAAGTTATACTTGAACACATCATTTGTCATCATCGCTTTAAGTGGTTTCGCACGCGCATTGTAATTCTGTTTACGTCGTTTTTTGTACGCGTTCAGTTTGTTCACATTCTTTTTTTGCAGACAATGAATTAAGAATAGAGAGAAAGAGAGAGAGATAGAGAGAGATAGATAGATATCTTAAATTGTAAGAATGAGAAATCCCTCTTGAACAATTTCACTTTATGTTTAATCTCTGACCATTCTTGATCCTTTTCATTCTTATAAAACTTACATTTACCGCAAGCGTTACTGTGAAGAGATGACGCCCAAAGAAAAGAAAAATCCAGCCTTAGGGGATGAAGGGATTTCGTTTCGACGTATTTTGCCTGTAATCCAAACTACCCCCGGGCTCGAGAACTCGTCTTCTCGACCCAGACAGGGACTGGACTCTCTAAGAAAGAAAGGAAGAAAGAAACGAAGGAAGTTTTCCCGGACGAGGTTATATCCTTATACTTCTTCCTTTCCTCCGGTCGGTGATCCTGGTTGAGGGATAAAGGACGATTTTCGGGCACAAAGATTGGAAATCGCCCTCGCGCCCGTTATTTCCCGAGTTGAATGGCGGCCACCAAGTAGCGCGACGTTTCTCTCGAGGATTATTTCGGGCCTTCTGAAAGCGAAGTCTTTTAGAACTTCATAACTTTTTTGATTCGATAATATATGGAGCTTATCTGAATCTGCAGGAAAATCTTCAGATTTTCTTCGGATTTGTGGAGATTTTCCACACACATGTATGTACATATATTTTATATGTACATATATTTTGCATTTGTTTACATTTAATCATTTTGAAAATCTATTCCGACGCTTCAAATTTATTGAATCGCAATACTCTGGTTTTAGTGTATAGATATCCCTCTTTCTCTCTGGTTTGGATCAAGTCAATCACGCTTAGGGTGGCGCAAAAGGCGTTTTTGGTGGTCCGCGATGAATTATTGACGAGTTTGCGGCTGACTTCGGTGTCTCTCTCGGCGAGACACTAATTTACGATCCACTCCGAATCCTTGGCGAGATTTATAGTATTAACTTGACATAACATCGGAAAGCTTGCCGATATATGTGCACAATCACCGATTCACACAGAAATCTTGATTTGCAATTAATTTCCCTTCAAATCACGAATCGGAAAATGCGAGATGAATAAAATATACCGCAGCTTATATTTTGCGTTCTCCAATTTTGCCGACTAAATTATACGGCGTTATTTTCGGAATAAATTCGATAAAGCCCGCACAAGCTCGCGCGGTGAAAAACGGTTTAGGGAGAGAAAAAAAAATTGTAAAAAAATATAGGTCGTGAGCGCGCGGCGCACGATAGCCCGCAGGATTCGACCCGAAATCCCTGATAAATTGTCTAAAGACGCAGGGAGAAGAGGAACCACGGAGAAGAGAAGAGAGAAGTGGCCTACGCGCATCTCTACATTTTGCGGTGCGGACATTTTCTTTCGCTTACCTCGGCGAATCCTCGATCTTTTTCTCCGCGATTTGATAAGATTCCAAACTCGCTTACAAAAAATCGATATTTCGACGTTATTGCGATATCTCGTTAAGTTTCTAAAGATCTCACCCCCCGTTATCTCTCCCACCCGTTTCTCGAGATTTCAATAACCAAATATTTATTGCAGATATTTTGAATTTGTGTAAATATAAACTACAACTTAAAATAACATTAAACTTTCAAATTCTCTTGAACAGTAGATATGCAAGTGTTTTAGATGTGCAACTGGTTTAATGCATCTCGTCGCTGAAACGTCCGATTGCATCGCCATGCAGCCGATTTCAGATGCGAGCCAGAAGCTTCTCAGCTGCGTTGTAACCTACGACTTGATTTTATCATTAGATGAAACGTTGACAATTTCGAGTCATATCACCTGTTGCACCAAAATAGCGTGATTTCTCGAGAGCACTATTTAGAATCGCAGTCGGCCTGTCGTTGCGAATCATCGATGCCGAAGGACATCGCCGTCAAGAATACGCTGTATGATTTCTGTCGCAAAAGTTGCATTATTTTTAGATGTAAAATTGATATTGAACGGCTTAACACATCAACGGGTTTTACGTGCAGTCAGTCTAATTATAAAACATAAAGGCGCGTACTCGTGACGTGCATTCTATCGTGTAAAAATAGTTCCTTATTTATTTATCAAACAAAATTTCATTGCAACTGCAATGAAATTTTTTAATCGTTTTTTCTTAAAAGTTTGAAGTAAATTTTCTTCGCAAAACTAATAATTTTCTGAACGTACTTCAATCAAATGTTCAGAGTAAACAAATTTTATTTCGCAATTTGCGATTGCCCGTCTTCGTTGCTTTTTTTTAACGTTGCAGATTTGCAGCATCAAATTTTCTTACTCGATCGTGCGTTCGATTACCGAACGTAATTAGTTTGCGCTGTAAGCAAAACGGAACGCTGTGTCGTATGTACTGAAACGAGTTTACCCTTTACGCCGGACCGCCTTTGCGCGTTGCGACGCCAATTTTCGTTATACGTGCAAAGGGCAGCTACAGCAACCGCATTGCTAATTAGGATATTCGCTGCTCGAGCAGCACTTTGCTCTCGGTATTACCAAGTTGGCATAATTAAATTCGAACCCTTTAAGGAGAAATATTAACGACCGGCCGTCGTTCGCCTTTCTTTTAATAATGAGTTAACAATATATGACTATATGAGAATACGAACGGGCAATCTTACCGTATTTTTGAGACAACCGTGGGCGTGAATTCTAATTGGTGAAAACCCAATTCCTGCGACCTTACATCTTCCAGGCTATTGTACTTCACGTAACGACAAGCCGGCGTTGAAATGTCTGGAACAGAGAACAGAAATTGAATTGCTGAGTTAATAAAAACATGTTACAACGTAGTTAATTTCAAAAGAAAGTTTTAAATAGTTTTTAGAATTGACACTTCAAAGAAAATTGGTGATTGTGACGACATAGCGATTTCGCTCGCGCGAGCACAAAAGTTTTCATCGTGGCCGTTGTCGCGCGCGGCAAAAAAAGTTTAAACATAAACGAAAATTCTCAGTTCTTTCTGCAAAATGTATCTTTTTTTTTTTTTTTTTTACACGTTTATTTTCGCCCCATTAACTGCGAGTCAGTGAGGTGTCTACATTAAGAAAAAAGAAAAGGGTCTCACCCATCTTTCTCTTCGACTATATGAAGAGAGAGAATGTCGAGTTATCAGGAGAAAGTAAAGGAAAGGTGGGGAAGAAAGGGGGATAATAGTCCGCGAAGGTGGTAGATTGTAAAATCGATGAGACTTCTTCGACTTCGCCAACTACGTCCGGATCTTTTTATTACAAAAAATGGCCCGTTAATTTTCTCCGTTGATTAACCCTGTTAGCCTTACGTTTGTCAAACTAAACCGCATTAAAACAAAGTTACAAAATATTTCACAATTTAAGAGCGAAAAGAATTATGAATCGAATTCACATTCTACTTTTCTTTCTCGTGCGCTAAATTGAATCATTTATGTATTGATGAGTCCTGCTTTTGATATAATTGAACAATCAGAGAGTTTCTTTTCCAATTACGGTATGAAAGTTTTATTAAAAATAAAAATTATAAAATTCTAAGAAAAAATTGCTCGCTTTGTTTTTAATAAATATGGCAATTTTTTCAACAAATAAATTAAAGAAACGATTGAAGAGGATAGAAGAGAAAGAGAGAGAGAGAGAAGAGATAAAGGCGGTAAACCGCCGAGGTACTCCAATCAGCTTTCCAACTTCAACCGCGCTTCTGCCTTCCGGCTGGCAACTTTCGCTAATGAAAGCCGCGTGCAAACTCGCGCAAGAAACCATCAAGGTCCGTGTTGTGGACTTCGAGTCTTGTATAAAAGAACGATAAATAATAAAGTTGTATTAAAGTACTATTGCTTCAATAATTAGAAACCCCTGTTTGTTTAAGAAAATTCTCCGCTGACTTGAGACGCAGCAGGTACAACTGCGAATTGAATTTCTCTCTTTCTCTCTCTCGCTCACTTCGAAGAACATAAATGGTAATTTTAATTTATTTGTCTTTTCCCGACAGAACGTGATGACGGTGGGCGTCGCTTCGCAAGACATTTATTGCCGCGATGAGGCATCGTTCGGGATTATTATGCGCTCCGAATGCATTCTTATGCAATGACGCTTAATCGTCGCTGTTCAACACCCTGCTATCTAACCAGTCGCCATTAATTCTCGCAAGTCCTTCGCCGGATTCGCGACGGGATTTTAGGATCATCCTGGTTGAAATTAAAAAACGAGCGGTTGATATCCGGAAAACGAATGTTTTAATAAAATAAATCAAGAGACAATTTTTTTAAGCAAACGATTGTTAATTAATATAATTTAACGATTAATATAAATGTCAATTAATATAAATTGCAATTTTCGATGCCAAGTTTTAATTTTGCGTTTAAATCTGCACATTTTCGAAGAGTGCGATACACAATAACCGATGTATTGACGAGAAATAAGTTGGCGTGGATTCGGTTGGTTTTCCATTTTTTGACTTGTTCGCGATCTTTTTGTTGGCAATATCAGAAAGCATCAACAAATCTGTCGAGACACGCGCACCGTTTAGATTCTTGGCGCTAGTCCAGTATTTCCGGTTGGCTGCGCGCGTTGACTCATTGCATTGCGAGCAAGTCCGTGATTCTCTCACACGTGATAGTTTTATTTTAATGGAGTCTGCCGGGCTCATCATGCGAGTGAAGATTTATTAATGCCAAGATGCGCAAAGAATCTCTGCAAGAGAGACGGAGAAAAAAAGTGAGAGAGAAAGAGAGAAACTAAAAATATATGAAAAAAATATCACAATTCAACAACTTTAAAACAATGTTTGCTTTAAATAAATTGCGTTTGAAGATAATTAAAAATTTCTGCGTTGTCTTTCTGTATTTATTAGCCATTTTTATTGTTCAAGAGTTTCAAACAGATACTTCATCAAACTCTTATATGATTGGAGCATCGATCGTTCTATGAACGAAGACGATATTGTGTTCCTCCACGTTGTCCACGCAAGGATGTCGACAAGGACTTTGGTAAAGCGAACTAGCATCTCTGTTGACAGAAGGAACGTGTTTCGCTTACCAATTGGTCTTTGATCACGTGATTTCCTCTGAACGACCTATAATCATCCTTTCTATCGACATTTGTGACGATTTTGTTGATAACAATTGCCTCGTAATATTTCGTCTCAATTACTATCGTTAAACAATTTGACAAAATAAAATATATACAATAATTTAAATATTTTTTAATATTTTTAATTAATTTAAATAGTTTTGTAACAAAGTATAATTGTACACAAACAGAAAAACAAGAGAAACGATATTTATAGCAGAAAAAAATAGCTTTTAATTTATCACGGAATTTTCACAGAATTTTCATTTACGTATTTAGAGGTTTTAAAAAGTTTTCTGAAACATTTATTGCGCTCACATGCAGTTTACTTAGTGAAATGCGTAAAATGTATAATTGCAAAAAGTGAATTTACATCAAAAACCCATCTCTCTCAAACGCATGTAAAAAATAAATAATAAATCCCCGTGCAGTGACGTGACAACGTCATTTGGATGAAAATTTCCGTTAGTGTCAGAACCGTCTTTACATAAATCCCTTTTGTCTGGCGTTTATAATAAAGTGATAAAGCGGTCGGCATCGACTTCTGCGCCGCTATTCTTCCATTATGCCGCGATTTGTATTACATCGCACGTATCAGCGAGACAATAACGTGTATCGCGAGCACGCGATCGTTAATAAAGTCTCCATGCATTTTACAATATAGCGTCACAATCCAACAATGCAAATAAAAAAGCCTCTCTCAATGTTCTAGAACATCGATAAAATAAAAAAAATTAGTTTTTATTTTACAAAGACTTTTATTTTTCCGCGCAATCTTTATTTATCTACTGTGTAATTTTTAAAACCTAAAATGTAGTTTGAAAAAATATTATTTTACTTCCTCTCTTATATATGAATGATTTTTTTGCCGTTAGAATGAAAAAGTAAAATAACCGCACTTCCATGTTATTTCAATAAAAAAAAAATTATTTTTTTCTTTTAAAAAAATTTTTTTCTTACATCTGCAAACAATTTGAAAAGGAAAAGTGGCGATTCTGCAAGTCGGTCTCGACATAAAAGCCCAGCATATTCGCAATCGTCCGGAAGACTCTCGGCGCGTACTCGCCGACCTGTAAACTTTGATAAAACCTAATCGTGAAGGCGATAAGATCGGCTATCGAAGGGCGTGGCTTATATGAAGGCTTTTGCCTTCCGTGTGATCCTACCTAGCAAGACTTGAAACTTTTTAACAGAATCCGCTCGGAGCACGTCGAACGTGCGTCTGGCTACGTCTGGTAGGCTATGAAATGCGGCCGCCGCCGGTTTGTTGCTGCAAAATCAATATCGCTCTCCACGCCCCTCTTTCCTCTCCGTCGCATCCTCTCTCTTTCTCGCTTTTCTTCTCGTTTCCCGCTCGCAACCGGAAACGAGCTGCGAGCGAGACGGCTTAAAACACAAATACCACAAATAGAGATCGTGAAATAATAATATATAGAAAGAAATGATAACTCTTTTCATCTTTTTTTTTTTTTTTTTTTTCTACGACTTTCAGCATTGAAAGGAAATATCCTGATTGTTTTTTGCGAATATCATAGTTTCACAATTTATAAGTGTCGGATATAAATGTTTGTCCTTTTTATAATAAAAGAGTGTAATAAAAATTAATTTATTTTAAAACATCATATAATATTTTAAGAGGATTAAATGTTATTTATATAAAGTTTAGTTGAATTTTTCTCAGTAGTAGTGATAAAGCTGTGATCAAACATTTTATGAGATTTTCGAGTAAACTGCGATATTAATAAAATTATTTACTTCGTTCTCTCCGGTTGAACTTACAATTAAAAGTTTGTAGGTTTAAGTATAAAATTTTCAAAAATAAAGTCAGATGTGACTAAATATATAAATGTGCGATTTGTCTCATTGTCAGTTATTATATCGAAAATACAAACCAGAATGATTAAAAAGAAATATACGCTGAAATTTCTCCTATACGATCGTGATCGTTTTGCATTATTAATCTGAAGTGTCGTAAAATTCCGAGAAAAACGCGAAACTGACTTTTTGTTTTTATCGATCACGTAAATATTTCTGTTATGTAAGTGGCACCCGGAAACTCACCAACTATTAAGCGATAGTTTAACGCTTTCTCGTAACGATTCTTCTTCGTAACCCGGAGCCTCAGGTGCAGAATCGGCTTCGGCCTTTTCACTCGATATTTCAATCAACCGACCACCACGCCGTGTTAATCGGATTCAACGGTTGTCCGCGGAAACTCATTTAGATTGTCTTCAAGATCAAGACTTCGAGAATCCGTCGAATAAAAAACGTCCTCATATATATATATATATATATATATATGTCTGTCTTTCGCGATTTATACGATGTTAATCTTGATATTTGCACGTTTCGTTGAAAATAATTCTAAACAAACCAAAGATCGAAGCACCTAAAAAGATTTGTATATAGACGTTATCGAAAAATCGATACTTTTTACGGATAATTCCCGGTGCATTCAACGCGCCCGCCCGCTCTCGTCACTTCCGGTTAGTTAACTGTATTTGAAAGGTAGTGTGCTTCCAGAATCGAGAACTCGATTCGAGATACGCGCCGGGAATGCGCGCCTCTCACTACGAAAGACATTTCCGCTGGTGCTGAAGACAATAGATATATCGCGCGTCGTTTTCCGCGAGGAAAACGACGAGCGGCGATGCGACTGCACGCAACACCACTTGCTCACATGTAAGCACGAATATCGATAATGCCGCTATAAATTACGCACATTAACCAGAACGCTTTTTCCTCACAATTCATCATCCTCTTCCTCAATTAATTTCAAAATAATTTTGAATTTTCTTCATTTGAAAAAGCAGTTGCATGAATTCTTTTCGTCGGACGTATCAAAAACTAATTTTGATATATACGCGGATCGCATTTATCATTCGTTCACAAAAACAAATTTCCAATATGTTAAAACATTTCTGATATTTATTTAGCTATACTTTTTAAAAAACCAAAAAAAACCATGCAAAAGAGAGGCAACAGTATAATTTTTTCAACTAGCTCTTCAATAGGAATCGTCTCTCGCGCTGTCGCAGGGACTCGAAGAGAACAAAATTGATCGCCCTGGCGGTGGCGAAAGTTTCGCGGCCATGCGTCATCTTAATTGGCTTAATGCCGACAAGTTACAGCGCTATATCCTCTCGCCCTCCCGCATTTCAACTTCCCCCGCAGTCGCTTTTTCTGTGCTTTTTCTCGACTTCACCATCGCTGCATGGAAGAATCGCCATCTGTATAAGCTTCCTACAGGATGTACGTGCGCGGTTCTTCTACGGATTTCTACGTTAGCGACGCTGCAACCTGGCTACGAGAAAACTGCATTGAGACAGGTTTCTCTGCCTTTCTCTTTTTCTTTCTTCTTTTATCTCTCTCTCTCTCTCTCTTTCTTTCTCTTTTTCTCTCTTTTCCCATCAAATACTTTGTTCAGGTTTAATATAACTTTTTACAATAATATTAATATTTTATCTAATTGCTCTGAGACGTTGCGTTTATTAGATCGCGCACAATCGCGAAATTTTCTGAATAATAATTTTCGCACTTTATGATCTTAACTTTTCAAACTGAATATTTATCTCGTTCTTGAATATGATGAACTATAATAAGAAAGAGAGAGAGAGAGAGAGAGAGAGAGAGAGAGAGAGAGAGAGAGGAGGTTGTTCCGCGAGTGTAGTCTAAAAGCTTACTTGATTAAAGGCAGAAGATTTCTCATTCGGGACAAGAAGAACGTCTGCGAGAGTTGTTTCTACGAGACGATGTAAATCGGCTGGAGGAACGGAGAGGTGGACTACTGCCAAACTAAATCGAAAAGGGAACTCGTGCGGCGAGGATATATGAAGGGCAATGGTAGAACTCGAGCACGCTCGATTTCTTCCTTGGCGTCGACTCGCGAATAAATTTAATATCCTGTGTCGTTCCGCGAGTGTAGAATTGCGGCACGATAAAAGCCACCCTTTCTCTGATACGCAGCCGCTCCTTTCGCTAGGCGTTCTCATTTCGGGTCAAGAGGGAATTGTTTTAATTTCGCAACCCGCTGAATTCGCGAAATTTCATGAAATTTTACCGTTATAAATAATATTATCGAACTCTAATAATATTAAACTTTTATCACACATTTTATATTGAAAAATATTATTTAACTTTATACACAAAAAATATTGTTTAATTGTAAAAATTATAAATAAATATTGTTTAAATGTAATAATTTTAATTTTTTTTAATTATTTCATTTTGCGTATAAAAAAGCCGTTTAACCATTACGTCATTTTATACATAAAAAACCAATTTTATACATTAAATATATAAAAATTCAATTCTATACTTTAAAAATCATCATTTCTTCTTTATATATATATATAATCAACATTTATACCAATTCAATAAAAATATCGCAGATTTTTTAAATATACTAGCACAACACAAGCGCGCGCTACGCTCACGCTATTATTATTTTCATTTTCATGTGTTGCATCAGTGAACACAATCTGTCACCGCGATGACAGCTAATATATACATCTTATAAACTATGTAATACACCTACGAGAGATGTCAAAAATAACACATGAAAATCAAACTCAAAAAATAAAAGAAAGAGAGAAGAATGGAAAAACAACACGTGACTAAAGTTACGTGACAAACAAAAGAGTAAAAAAGAAAATATTATACATATACATATATTATATATATTTATTTATATTTATATATAATACACATACATACACACACACATATACACATAAATATATATATATACCGTAATCACGTGACCGAGGTCAGTGACCCCGCTCAGATCGCGCGGCCGAGGTCAGTGACTCCACTGCAGTCGCGCGACCGAGGTCATCGACCTCGCCGCGGTCGCGTGACCGAGGTCATTGACCCCGCCGCGGTCGCGCGACTGGGGTCAGTGACTTCCCCCACCAAGGCCGCGCGGCCGAGGCCAGTGACCTCGCCAAGGCCGCGCGGCGGAGGTAAGTGACATTACTGTAGTATGTATATAATACATATAATACAATATAAAGTATAATATTATAAATATATAATAAATTATATGTATAATATGTATTATTTAATGTTATATATAATATAAATTACAGTCACGTTAGTTTCACGTGTTTTTTTTCTACTCTTTCCTGTCACGTGACTTTAGTTACGTTTTTAATTTTCTCTACATACGACAAACTGTCTCAAAATCGCTTTTCATTATTTATTCTCTCGATCTTACCGATTCGATTCGACTCGATCAACCAACCAACTAATCGGCAACGCGGAAAAGAGGTAACAATAGATGCGATACATTCGGCTCCAAAACGCGCACTTCTCGGTTCAAATGACTTTTTTTATATAGAATTAGTACAACACAGGCGCGAGTTACGCGCACGCTGGTATTGTTTTTATTTTAACGCGTTGTGCCAGTAAACACAACCTGTCACCGCGATGACAGCTAGTATATACGTCTTACAAACTATATAATACACATGATGTACGTCTGAGAGATGTCAGAAATAACCCATGAAAATCAAATTCAAAAAATAGAAAGAAGGGGGAGTGGAAAAACAATACATGACTAAAGTTACGTGACAGGAAAAAAAGGAAAAAAGAGAATAATATATATATTATATATAATATTATTTTATATCTATATATAATATATATTATATATATATATATTTTTTTTTTTTTAGTATATGTATATATATACCGTAATTACGTGATCAAGGTCAGTGATCTTATCGTAGTCACGTAATGTTTTTTCTCTCTTCCCTGTCACGTAACTTTAAAGAGCGCAAGAATACTTTTGTTTTTTTAGTGTTTTGTTCTGAAGCGATTTAGAACGAAAGTGATCGATTCAGGTGTTCTTGAGATAGTGCTCCATGAAAATCTTTTCACTTTTCAATCACATGAATTTCGCGTATAAGAAGTACTACCGTGCGTCTTGATATGTGTCTCGACATGAATCGAGAAACACATCTTAGAAACGTCCAATCAGCGTCGAGATAAAAGTGGCAACAATCAATATCGAGAGAATTAATTGTGATTATTTACACACGCTTTTTCTGGTAGGAATAAGTTTTGACAAGACATAAAATGAATATTACATACATTAATTATTTTAATAATGAAGCTTTAGGAAAGATTAATAAAAGAAAAGCAGGAATAAAATGGTTCGTATGTTCAAAACTTAATTTACTGAATGGAGAAAACTCGCCTTTTTTTTGTTTTTATCAAAAACTATCGGCGCAAACTCTCGTGAACGGAAGTTTTGAAGTGGAAAAGCAGATAAAGTAAATTCGTTATCAGAAATAATATCTCTACCCAGACTGATAATTAAGCGGCTCGACCTTCCGATGTGAAGGCGCTTCTGGCGTTCCGCCCGTCGCGATCATTAAACAATGCAATCCGCGATTGTACTCGACCGAGAAATTAATTTTCCGGCTTCGTTAGTGCCATAATGAGCTCGTCGGCGTGATCGCGTGGCGAAATGCACGACTCATCGCGCTTTTAGTCACTCATTATGTTCGATCATCGTCAGCAGAATTTTTGTGGTGCCGCTGCCATTGTTGCGAATTTTCAGGAGATAAAATTTTTATATTGAAATCCGCCTTTGCGCATAAATAATGAACATTTGAATATTTGAATATCATATATTTCAATTGCATGTTTGATATTTACACGCGATGTGTTAATTAATTTATATATAAACATAATAATTATTTGTAGACGATATTTCAACTTTATCAATGTTTTAAGTTAATCTTGTTTGTATATTATATTATATTAATACATGTACATAATGCGTTATTTAATAAACATGTCATTTATTCTGACAAACTAATGAGAGAGTTCAAAATAGTTTTACTATAAATATCAAGTAGAGTTTCCTTGTCAAATTTCGATTCTTTTCTGCTGCAACGCTCGTTCGCAGCAATTCGTTCACACAAAGCTGTATTAATCCGAGTTTCCGACGGAAACGAGGACGGAGCTGGACCACTAATGGCGGCGATCGAGGCCGCCATTCGTTATTAGCGCAGAAAAACACGACAAAAGAGGATTAAAAGACAATAGCCGATAAAAATAGCGAGCAAATGCGTCGATACGCTGTTCGTTTCCATTATTTTTGTATGTAACGTTAGCAAACCTTCGAATCCTCGAATTTCGAAATTTTTTTTGAATCCCCATTCGCGCGGTTCTCGGTGCGAAATTCAATGGGAAGGCTCAACATGAAAATCACTCGTGCAATTTCTCAAGCCCTATCTCATCCACTTGGCGAACGATACATATCAAACGGGACAGTGCGAGCGTGTGTGCTTGTCGCGCGGGCTAAATCGAGAAAAGTTTTTTTGCGCCTCCCGATCTCCTGTCGATTCCAGAATCCATGGTGCCACGAACCAGACCGAACATCTGGTACATGGCACCGACCCATCAGGTAGTCGATCCGAGTTTCTTACTGCTTACCCATACCCCTCGTCTCTATCCCGTCATCCCCTTGGCGCCCCCGTTAGCTGCCACGACATTCTTTTCCTTTTTACTCGTTGTCGCCGGAAAATCCCCGAGATTTTCTTGGATTTCCCGAAACCACGCGGACTGAAAAGTCGCCGAGCACGTCGATCGCGCGCTGTGTGATGCCGGGTGTGTTAACACAAGGGTAGGAAATGCGGAAATGCGATGTACGAGTCTTGCGAGACCAATTGCGTTACAAAAAATTTCAGCTCTCTCAAATTTTCGATTTTTTATACTCGTCCCTTTTTCCATTTTATTTTTTTACATTTTGAGGTGTTTCAAATATTACAGTACATAATAAATTGTAAACTAAAGAGAATGGAGTGTAAAAAAATGTGTAAGATTCGATGACGACAATGATAAAAAATAAACTAGATTTATTCTTTTCTTTAATATATTTGAAATAGTTTTTATACCTTTGATTAAACTTTTTATGTTCTTTTTATATCCGATGTTATCTAAATCGAATTTTCTTTTGATTTCATATACGTTCTAAAATCCGCTGTGCCATCCTTTTTCCTCGCACCTTTTCTTATTTTTCATCCCTTCTTCGCACGTCGCGACTGTTCGGTAAATCGCGCCGGCAATGAAGACAAATTGTTGGCGTCACGCAGTTTTACGAAGACAGTAATTAATTGCTAGTCGAGTAACGAGTCCTGCTTCCACTATTGACATGCATCGATTTAGATAATTCTCTTTTAGATTTTTTTCAGAATACTCTTTAGAACTTCTAATGAGTAAACATCAAACAAATAATTTATGATAACAGATAGATAACTAATATATTAAATAAATTTATAATTAACATATATAGATAAATTATATTTTGTTGTAAGTATTTAAGTTTTGTGTGTGTATTCTTTCTGTTTGCTCTTGTGTGTATCAGATATTATTATCAGTTAGAATATATTATTGTAAATTGCAGAAAAATAAACTTTATTAAAAGAAAAATTTCGAGCTTTTTATCTTCTGCTGTATTCACCAGTATTAAAACAAATTTTCCGCAATGACGAGGATAATAAAGACTCGTTAGTTCTGTGGAATCGCCAGATACCGCTCGGACACGGGCAGTCGTCTATTTAGTAATTTTTTTTTTTTTTCTATCTTGATTGCGCTCACTTCAACTCTCTCTTTTTAGAATATTATAATTTCAACGAATATAGAGACAAAACGAGGCGCAACAAATGAGCATGAATTACATTTATGAAAATAAAACAAAAAAATAAATTCACGAGTTATTATTATCATAAATTTTATGGCGATTAAGCGACAGTTAAAGAACCGACAATTATAAAACATGTATATATACTTCTTCAATGATATAATATATTTTTTAAAATTACCGAGAGAGAAGCAATGGAAACTATAAATATGAAAAATATATGTACACAGCTGGTTTGTGTGTGTGTATATCTTTGAAATTAAATTTAAAATTATTTACTTCCAAAGTATATATATTCCTCGTACAAAAAAAAAATCGATCTCGGAGGGTGCAAAGATTTACGAGGAATTCCTCCATTTTCGAATTACCAGTCTCCACGGACGTAGTAGAGGTTCGTTTCTTTTTATCGAGCTTAAAAGTATTTCCTTGCTGTTTTCACCGTTCATTTGAACTAATAACTTGTGCGCGATCCCCTACGGTAAGAGAAGGTATACGGTCTTGAGTTCAGACTACTAACACAGGGGTGACCCAACTCACTACCAGCGTTAGCTTTTCCTGCAGTTTTCCGGAGAGTAAACTTTTGTATTTAATTCAGTTATTGTTCTCTACTGTAACATATTCTGAAGCTTTTAGGGAACAGGAGGTTAAAACTAAAGAGACACAAATTTCCAGAACCTTTCAACTTATCGAAATAAACGAGTACAATATCACAAAGATAATAATATCTTCAATAAAGCGCGGAATATCGTGTATACACTTAAAGTTTATGCCGCTAAATATTCAGATTAAGTAAATTTTGCATATCACGGATATACCGTGATATAAAGATATGTTATTGTCACGCTTTATCGGAAAACAGTGTTTTTCTGTACGCCCATAAAATCGTTTGATAAAATTGAAATTCGATAAAGGTTGATTTCCGGCATTATTTCTGTAGCTTTATAATATTAATTATTAGTCAAAGGATTGCTGCAAATAAAATCATTTATTAATCGGCAAATACTATGAAACGCGCAGAAATGGCATCTCCATTATGGAATCGCTGCGTATACAGGTTTCCAATCAAATACCAGATAATATCTCTCACTAAAATACATTTCTCTCATTTGTGACTTTGCCCACATATAATCCACACTTTACAACAACCCCGTTTTGACTCAAAAATTCTATATATTTTATTTGTTGTTCTATAATGTAATTTTGTTTTAAGTAAATGTTTTCTCAAGTATAATAATGTATAGAACAATTTGAGAAACAATTTGAGAAACAAACTCAATCGTAGTATTGCAAATGAGAATTGAAGTGATTACTTCGCTCAGCAAAGTAATTCTGAGAGAACTAAAGCCCGATCGGGAAACAATTAGAATCAGTATCGACTAATATCGAGAAGTATACGTGTATAGGTAACATTTCCATATACAATAACAAAGTATAACGGTAAATAAAGCCCAAAGCGATTCTACGTGGCTGGGGTGTTGCTGAGAAAAGCGAGGATGACAGTAAAAAAAAAAAAAAAAAAAAAAAAAGAAATAAAAAGTCGAAATCTTGAGCGAGAAAGACGGGGCTGTAAGAAAATAAAAAGAAATTGTCATCGTCCGGGTGGCTGCAATCACCCTTGTAACCGCTCTGCCCGCGGATGTTCTTTCCAACAGTATCCCGTCTTTTCTTTCATGCTCTTTACAACACTGTCATTTGTTTTTACGTTTACTCCTCGTCATTTCTAAAAATTCTTCGCGCGACCCATTGTGCTTTGAGATTTTGTCAAAAACAAAAACAAAACAAAACAAAAGAGATAAGACTCTGACAAAAAGATGCATCAAGCTTTCAGATTCATTCAAAAAAACTCCTGTAATGTTTTGCAATATAAATGCGTTAAAGTCGTAGATAAATTATACGTTCGTGTTTTGTACGCGCGTATCGCAACATTTTACAAAACAATTTTATAAAAAATCTATGCTTATAAAATACATATATTATAATAGAAACTTATATATAAAATATTGAGTTGTATCAAAACCACACAATCTTTCACAAAAGTTTTTGTGAATCTTTCTCTGTATATATATTCGTGAATTGTTACGAAAGGAAATGTCGTTACTTACTGAGTGTAATATTGGAGGGTTTCACGATCTTCGAGCAGACTCTGAAGAGACCCAACTTGAACTTCACGCTGACCACATTTGCGGAATTTCTAGGCAGATACGGCTCGACAAGCTTCTCTTCAGTGTGGAGCCAGGTTGGACCCAGAAGAGCAACGCTTAGAGCTACCAGCGCGGCGAAGCCGCATACGATACCGCACCTGGTCAATCTGATTCCACCTGGACCACCTGAGCAGCACATCTTCGTTTCCCCAAGTGTTTCTTAGGATGACATCATTATAATAAGTCACCTCTTTGTTGTGAAAAATGTTCTTTGGGACTCATTCCTCTCGCGTTTAACTTCTTCGTAGTCCTCCCCAGTTTATCCCTAAACGTATTGAAAAGAGATCTCTTACACAACTTTATGTAAAATAATAAAAAAAAAAATTTACTCTTTAACAAATTACTTTTTTATTTTTATTTTAGTTATCTTTTATTTTTAAGATATTAAATCGAAGACGTGAGATTGATCATTTACAAGTCTTTTCTAAATTTGTAGCATGTATAAAACCGTATAAAAAAATACAGAAAACAAAAACAATTTCAGGAATGCTTCTTATGCTTTATAAAAGATAAGTTTGTGTACGTGTGTTTGTGCATCTCGTATGTGTAGGTATAATTACACATGAATTTTGCGGAAAAAGAAATTGCCAAATTTTTTGACAAGAAAAAGAGTTAATGAATTTCCCGTTATGCGGAGGAACCATTAAAACGCGCGCGCATCTGTTCGCCCTCAAAATTAATTCCGATTGTGCCATTATCGCGGACAATTTGAAAAAAAAAGTCAAAGAAGATGGTGAGAACGGAAGGTTGGACCGCCATTATCGCCGTCGCGTTTTCTGCATTGAAAATAAATGATAGTGAAAGTCTCTGACTTTTTCCATTTCTTTTTGCGAAGTCGCAAACTTGCTCTCTTTTTCTCTTTCTTCAATCAAAAATATAAATAATCCCTCAAAGAAAAACCGAGTATTTTATTAATTCGAATAACACTCCGAAATGTCTCGAACAGTCTGACTGTGAATAATGGACATCTCCATTCGTATTTCAGAAATTTATTCCGAAAGAAATAAAATCTTGTCACGTTTTCACGTATAACTCGCGCATAAAAAAGATGGTGTCGACAAAACCTGCAGAAAAATGTTTGAAACGTTTCCTGATTTCATCACTAGAACTTGAAACTCTACCACTATGAACACATCTGCAATTGTGTTCGCCTATAAAACTCACCTGTTTCAAACAACGAAATAATAGCAATAATTGCTTTCTGGTTTACGCGAACGAACGGCAAACCAAAAAAAGCGAAAGTATCGTTTTGCGGCATATCTGTGTATTTGTGTGTGTGTGTGTGTGTGTGCGTGTGTACGGGTGTGTGTATTTATTCGATATGACCGTAATATACACACGCTCACGATTTATATGTCCACTGCAAAAGGCAGTAGTTATTACATCGTCATATTTTTCCGCCTCGTTCTAATTAATTGAAAAACGGCTTATGTGGCTACGCTGGCAGTTTCAGAGCACCCTCGGGAGATTTCTACTCTTGTTAGGAAAGAGAGGTTTCGAATACTGCTTAAAATCTCCTCTTTTTCCCTCCAGCGAGATTCCTTCTCCCTTTCTGCTTCCATCTCCTTTCGATTGTGAGTATAGCGTAATTAAAAGTTCGAACCAACCGCAATTCACGCCTGACGGAAATCTCGCTCTTCCCCTCTTACTCTTCCAACGCACCCCCCTCGTACTACGTAACCTAAAGAAGGAGAAACTCAACAGTGCGCTTCATTCTCTTTCCTCTTTTTCGTCCTTTTATAATTACTACTTCTTGAGAACTTTGCCTTCCAAATACCCGCTGGTCTAGAAATTCCACGGCGCGCGAGATTTCTATTCTCTCGCGGTTAGAGAGTAACAGAGGGTAGGTTTCTGGCAGTTCGAAAACTCTTCGCCAACCCCGTTTTTCCACACCGTAAGCACAGATGGAACAAATACACTGATTAATGCTATTCATTCAATTCATTCAATTTTACCTCTTAGAAGATAAAATATACTAAAGTGATTCACATTAAATTTATGACTGTGTAAATATCACATTAAATCCCTTTAAATTATAATAAATCTCTTTGTGGAAATTACACGCGCGCGCGCGCGCGCGCGCGAAAAGCAAATCTTTTTTTCTAGAAAAATTTTTATTTTCTATTTCTTTCAAAGCTTTCTAGACACGTATATACTTTTTTATTAAAAAAATAACGAATTAATTATTTTAATCTCTATAAACTATATATAACACACAACTGTGCTCTGTATAATTATCATTACACAAACGATAGCAAGGAAGAGAATGCAACCGTGCTAATTACGCACGATCCGAGATATTATACCTCGCTATTACGGTAAAACAAGTCACCATAAAATTATACGAGAACGCGCAATCCAGTTTGATGATTTTTTTTTTTTTTTTCACAATTTTTGCATCGTACCAACGATTTTCACGTTTACGAGTTCTAATTAAATCCAAGACAACATAGCGATGAACAAAAAAACGTTCGTTAAAATCTCTTCGTATTCAGGATTTATGCGTATTTCGATGAGTTGTCAAGAGCAATAATTTCAACGTCGCTCTACAGATTTCCTGAAAAACCCAAGGGAAATTACAGATTACACATTTTTCAATAAAAAAAAAAAACTAAATAAAAAGCGGCAAGTTGTGCCCACCGGGAAATGTCTGTGTGACGTAAACATTCCCGATCTTCGATCGCGACCAGAAAGTGTAGGGAAAAAAAAGATAAAATAAGTGAGAAAGTAAAAAGAAAAACAAAGAAAGGGAAGGAGGAAAGAAGAAAGAGAGAGACAGAGAAAAATGCAATTTAAAAGGATTGTGTTATACGCATGGAAAAATATTTGCTTCTCACAAAACAATTTCCATCGTGCGAGAAAATATTTATTTTGAATTAGAACGATTTTGGGATGTGTGTATGCGGACGAATATTTTAGCATTTTTCAGATAAATTGAATTATATGCAGATTTTTAATACTAGATAAAATATCTTCCATGCGATTTTGCGCAATTTTTAAATATCAGAATTTACGCGCGCGCGGTGTTAATACACTGTGCAGTGTGTCTGAAGAAATACATATTCAAAGAGCAATGTATAGTGGTGAAAACGAGTAAGTAAAAAACAAAAAAAGAAAAAGAAGAGAAAAACGGATATTTACAGATGGAAAAAAAGGGATAGGAATTGAAAACAGAGTTTTGCGAAACGTGTTTCCGCACTTCAGATCATCCTGTGTGCATAGCTCTTTAAAATCATTACCGACGTGTCGGTATCACCCAACCGTCTTTTTAACTACCTGACCGAAAAAAAGCAGAGATTGCCACGCGATATTTTTCTACTGTCACGCGCGTGTTGGTCTCAAATTCTGAACAGGACCACAGGATGCTGGTGAATAGTGCGCGAATTAGGGTGTGTTCCGACCGCAAAATTTTCTTTGCAGAGAGAAATGCAAAATTTTTTTCCCTCTCTCTTTTTTTCATTCAAATGTGCGTCAATATTGAATAATATATGTTATAATAACATATTTATAATTATTATTGTACATATATATACTTAAAAAGATTTTATATAAAAATATTTAAAGAATTATAATAATAAAAAATATTTTTAAAAATTATATATTTATATTCATTACTCTTGAGATTAAGAATTATTTGTGTGAAAAATATAATAGTTATAAACAAAACAACAAAATTTCAAAAAACGTATAAGATTTGAATACAAGTATTATTGTAAAATACATATTAAGAAAATCAATATTATTTTTGCAAAAAAATTAATATTATTTTTATATTGTTTAATTGTTTTTCGCAAATCAAACCTTTAATTTAAACTTTCTTTTGAAATAAACGAATTTTAACATTTTATAAATAGTAAAAAAAACTTTAGATTTATAAAAGAATTTTTTTTTATATACTATACACATAATATAAGAATAATTAAACAGCTCCAGAAAAGCCTTAGAAAAATTCAAAGATATAAAAGTGCAAGTAATCAGTAAATATTTGAAAGAAATGAGATTCAACGTGAAGTTGAATGGTCAACCAATATTTAAAGGAAACGACTCGAGAACGTAAAGCTTCGAGTATTCTTCGTTTTAAAGTATCAGTGAGCAGTAGAAAAATCTCAATAAGATGTAACATTTCAAAGGCACAACCACATAATTATAAAGAAAGTTCTTCTACAAGAAGTTTTCTTATCTTCATGTTTGCGCCTTACAGAAATTTAATTAAGCACTATTATAACTACTTAACTTTTAATATTCAAAATAAATATTAGTTCGGTCACATTATCGTTTTATTAAATTTCTGTAAGGTGCAGTCATTAATAACTCGTAATAACACTTGTAGTATCAATTTACCAAAAGAAAAAAAGTGCAAAGTATAAGAAATATTTTTGGAATTTATATTGTTGTCAAACACTTAAAGTTAGACTAGAACTCTTTGCGTGTGAACGTGTCTGTTATGTAGGTATATAATTTTGAGATTATATACCAACAATTAATATTACTTATTGTTTGCAAGTTAAAAAAAAATATAAAAACATATATATTTTTACTTAAAAATAAAATCGTAAATTATACTTCGGTGTTATCGCGAACTAATCACAGACGCTATCACAGTCATAACGGATAAGATGCGCTCGCACTTGTGCACATGTCTCTCGAGGACACTGTGAGAAAAGTTCCTGATCTTCGGGGAGCCATCCTGTCACACGAGTTATCTGATGATTGCCGACAATCACGTATTCAATGGCGACGATTCTCGGCGTCTTGACGCGGAGAATCCCAGGATATCGCGTTCGATCCGCTCGACGGATGGAGGCGTACTGACCCTTCGTAAACGCATGCCTCCACCGAACGACGGAGGGCGGACGTCGCGACGGCAGCGGAAGAGGGCGAATGCGGCGCCGGGAGGATAAACGGCGAGAGGGTGAGGATCTCGCTGTGTCTGTATCATCACCATCATCATCAATTCTTAATCTGGCGATCTCATCTCGCAGAAAAACAAAGTTATTGAACTCGGATTTTCAAACATCTCGTGAAAACAAAAACATGTTTACATTTTTTTTATTACATGTATTATACGCAATTGAGTCTTTTTAAATAGATTTGTAATTCTAAATTTTCAAACAAGCACTGTTGAAAATAAAAATTTTAGTGGTAAATAAAAAGTTCGAATATACAGAAACACACGGTAAAAAAGATATGAAAAGTTAAATGTTCGAAGCTTTTTGAGATAAGAACTTAAAGTGAAGAGAAGACCGAAAGAATATTTAGAAGTAGAAGAGAGAAGCTAAAAAATCGTATAGAGAAGTTAAGACATAGAAGTTGAAAAATAAAAAGTGGCAAAAACTCGAGTAAACATTAAAAAATTGTACACTGTTAAGATCTTTGCAAACTTACATTTTCAGAATAGAAACTTGTGTATACACGTGTGTGTATATATTATATATATAGTATGAAACACAAACGAACTCGTACTTACACGTTACATACAACGCTTGTTAGAATTATTAGAAGCTTGAAGCGTTTTTCTACATGTTTTAATATTTATAATAATTATAATTAAAATTATTATTACTATAATTTTTTAAATTATATAATTTAAAAATGTTTAATTATAAAATTATCTACGTTGAACGCTAAATAAGTACATCGATGCTTTGTACATAATAAAAATTATTAAGTCTAATAATTTTATTTATACATACTTGTACATATTACTAAAATCACGTGATCTTTAAATTACCGCTACAGTACTACTGCACATGTGCGCGGAAAAAAGCCTGTATTGCATTCTGCAGATTCTGCATATTGCACTCTGCGCTGCGCCGCGTGCGCAACGCGTGAGGAATTGTTAGTATAACCTGTCGTAATGTTTTTTCGCTAACATTCTTCGACGTTATAGTTATAACAGTTTGCTTGAAGTTTAAATAACAATAAAATAAATTAATAAACTCGAGACTGTAACTTTGGAAAGACATAACTTAATTAAAAATGACCGTCGATGGGACAAATAGCAACGAACAGGTGATTTTCGTCACGGGAGGTTACGATCACACTATCAAGATATGGCAACCACATACAGGCGTCTGTCAACGCACATGTCAACATACGGATTCTGTATCCTTCAGCAATCTTATGAAGCACATTGATTTATTTACACATTTATTGCATTACTAATGTAATATACACACACATATAGCCAAGCTGTGTGAGCCAAGCTTCCTGAACAAATTTTACAGCAAGTAAATGCGTTAGATATAACACCAGACAAGTATGTGATAGCTGCTGCTGGATATCAACATATACGGATGTATGACTTAGCTTCAAACAATCCCAATCCTGTTATTAATTATGAAGGAGTGTCAAAAAATATTACTAGTTTAGGCTTTCAGGTTTGAAATTCACATGTATTGCAAGATAATTTTGGTATAAGATTTATGCAAAGTATATGACAAATATTCTTATATATAGGAAGAAGGAAAGTGGATGTATACAGGAGGAGAAGACTGTTCTGCAAGAGTATGGGATCTCAGGTAAGTGATTAATAGATATATCTAGAGATTTATATAGATATACAAAGATTCCTGAGATGGGATCTCAGGTAAGTGATTAATAGATATATCCAGAGATTTATATAGATATATAAAATTCAAATTTTTAATAATAATTTGTAACTTTAATAATAGATCGAGCAGCTTCCAATGTCAAAGACTTTTTCAAGTGTCTGCACCTGTAAATTGCGTTTGTTTACATCCTAATCAAGCAGAATTGATTGTTGGTGATCAAAGTGGAGTCATACACCTATGGGATCTTCGTTCAGATCATAATGAACAACTGGTATGTTTGTTTGCATCCTTGTAATTTTGCTGTTTGCTCACAAAATCTTAAATATCTTTCAGATTCCTGAGGCTGAATCTTCGATTCAAGATATCGCAGTGGATCAGGATGGCACTTACATGGCAGCTGTAAATAACAAAGGACATTGCTATATCTGGACTCTAATGGGAGGCACTGGAGAAGAACCTACAAAACTTAATCCTCGTCATAAGCTCATAGCTCATAAGCGTTATGCTCTTCGTTGTAAATTCAGTCCCGATTCTACGTAAGCAATTTCTTATTTCGTTGATATTCAGTATATAAATTTCAACCATTTTTGTTTCGATCATTTTTATAATCGATTTGTCAAGATTGTTGGTAACGACATCAGCTGATCAAACCGCTCGAGTATGGAGAACAACCGACTTTTCTGAAGTACAAGTGCTTCAGCATGAAGCAAAACGTTGGGTTTGGGACGCAGCATTCAGCGCGGATTCTCAATATATATTTACTGGTGAGCATTCATCAATTTACATAGAATAAAACTTTAAAGTTGACAATATAAAATTTAAAAAGTTAAGTAAATTAAAACTGGAAAATTATTTTTTGAATTCCACTGTAATTTTACATAAAAACATTATTTCATTTAATATTTGATACAGCTTCTTCAGACGGAGTCGCGAGATTGTGGAATGCGTCTTCGGGAACAGTAGAGCGGGAATATCAAGGACATCAAAAAGCTGTCACAGCTCTCGCTTTTCGCGACGAAATTGTTTCTGTAAACTAGATTTGGATATGTATGTGTTTACCATATGCAACAACATATACAAAATATATACAAAACTTAATGTGATAATTTAATACTTGGTTTTGTTAGTAAAAACTAAGATATTGTGAAGTACATTTGCAAAGTTTTGTGCTTCATATACAGGTGCGGCAATATCTTCTGTTTCTTCTCCTCTCTCATTTATTTTGATACATTTGGTTTAATAAACTTGCAGTCTTAAAATAAGTTTACACTTATTTAAAGCATATATCACAAAGCAACTATGTATGTACGATAGACTCTTAAGTATTATACCGATAAACATCGAAACAGTGACATAATTGGTCAACATAAAAAAAAATAGTACTAAATTGTTTACATTCGCCTAAATAAACTTGAAGATCTTGTATATTCCTTTTCTTTTTTCTTCTTTCTCTAAGTTTTGTCAAATTTTTATTAGATAAAAGATATTAATTTACTTCTTTTTATTTTAGTACATAAGTTACTAAATTAACCTTAGAATGCACGATTCACACACACATATATATGTAACCGATGTTTGTGTTCGTGACATTTATTATACTATTATAAGAGCTATGTGAATATTATAATTTTAAGATGACTTTATGTATATATGAATAAGTACGATATTATATCTTACCATTTAGTGATATAATAAATATCACAAACATCTTTGTAAAACTTTTAACAAAGCAGTTTTCTTCCCAATAGATTTCATGTGTCTGTCACAGTGACAGGTCTTATTCATATTAAAATCGATACGGTCATAGTATTAACACCTAACGATATTTAAAATGTATAAAAAATATTTTAAAAATGGTTTGCAGTAGACTTCGTAACGTAGAGACAATTTGGCGTATGAAGTAACGTTTTGGAAGTCTGGTAACCAGAAATAAAACTGTGTGTGCGTAGCCTAAAATAATTGTGAAAATTTTACAAGATAATTGTTGTCAAAACATATTGTTGCAAACTGATGATGCATTCTAAGCTTAAAATAGTACATATAAAGAATGTCTAACAACTGTTTCCTTGCACGGTATGTATTCTTGGAATATTCTTATATTACTTGTGATCTGCTGAAGACACACACGACACGAGTACCAATACGCATTGAAGTCACAGCAGAAGTGCATTGGATTTCATAGAAGAGGTAATCTATCCACTTCACCCATCTCGGTAAACGTTTCGTCGTCCATTGTGTAACTTAGCATAAATTTCAAAGAAACAGGCTCCTAGAATTATGAATTTTCCATGAAAATTATTTAATTTTTTCGAACAAATTAATATTATTATATGTATAATTCCTTCCAAAACTAACATTAATAATTGTGTTACCTTGAGAGGATTCGCAATCAGCATAATTTGCGTGATTGCGGATGGTGGAAGGAATGGATTATGTGCTGGCAACTCCGTTCCGGATGGCGCTTGTAATTTGCACTTGCATTTCTACAAATGATTTAAGAAAATTAAATTTTTATAATGATTAAATAAAATAAAAAATAAGTAACTTAGTAAGCATGAAAGGATAAGTCAATATACATTCCAAGACTTATAATGTACAGACTAGTAATGTACTTTAGCTGAAAAGTCATCATGTAACAAACAAAACTAAATAACTATCTTTCTTAAGATGAATCCTTAAAAATTCAAAAGACTTACTTTAGACACAACTGCTTGAAATAAATAATTACTAAGTGGCTTTGTATTTTTGCTCATTGTAGTAATTACTATCACGGATACGTCAGGTCTAGGACTATCCTGAGCAAAATGGAGTACCACGGTTATACCATTTTTTTCTTCAATTACCGTTAAAGGTGGATTTACACCTATAAATTTATATAAATATGAGAATCTTCTACATAATAAACTTATATAAACGTAAAGTAAAAAACAATATATCTTGTTACATAAATCAACATATCAACCTGGTTTAATGTCTTCGAGACTAACAGTGATATCGGTCAGTGGTTTAATTTCAGGTTCACCATCTGGTATCTTCGATGCGTCATTACGCACCTGCGTTACTTCTTGTTGATTTTTTGTATCCGCAATTTTCGAACTAATATTTTTATTGCACGACGAATCGGTAATCACGTTAGTTTTCGACAATGTCGACGATGTCGACATGTCGAAATTGTCACATTTTTTTGTATCTACCTGTTCTGTTGCGATATGTTGTAATGTATTACTGGGATTGCGAGTCCAATTTTGTTTCCAAACGGAGTCATTGGAATCTTGAACTTTTGTCGTATTATTTGTTTTGCTGCAGAAATATTAGACGATGTGTTTTCAAGTGTCGTTTGGATTCAGAATTTTGTACAATACAATAGAAAATACGTATATGCGCTTACTCTTGTGGCCGTGCACTCGATTTTGTGCCGGATAAACTTTGTTTAAGCAAAGTTTCTCCCAATTCATTCAATTCTTCCAATGCTTTCGCTTTGCTGTCTATCTTCTCCTCACTAGTATTAGCAACATCATCTATGTAATCAAATGTTTATTTTAAAAAATATGAAAAAACATTATAAAATAAATACAACAAATATATAAAAAAATAAGAAACTTAAACACATATAAAATATAATACTTAAATTTCCTGTAAAGTGAAAAGAATTACATAAAAGCTTTTCATTTATATGTACACAGAGTGTGATGTATTTAATTATAATTACTTTTCTTGTTTACGGGAGAGATAGTGATCGGCTGCATAATAGCATTTGGCATCAACAAATTTGCATCTGATTTGATTGGTTTCTCTAGTGCACTAAAGATATCCCCCAGCACGTCCATATCCGAGCGGTGATCCGTTGACGTTGTACTCTGTGTTGTGCTCTCACAAGGAATACTGTCATTGGGAGACGACAGATCCAAAAGAGATGTTCCGTTGTTGTAGATCGTCTTCGAAGGATCGTCTCCTGTTGCAGGAGATTTCGGAGGTTGTCCGAGGACAATAACGGATGTGTACTTCTCCAAAACTTGATTCAACTCGTCGCTCGCAGCTAGCACCTCGCCTGATGCAAAATTCACAAAAAAAGAAAAAAACAATAATTCAGTCAACAGAGTAAGTTAATCGAATAAATCAGTTAGATGTGACGAGGTACCAAGCATATCAACATTGAAACTCTGAGTTTCGTTGACGAGTCTCAATAAAATAGGTTTTAGCCGTTCACACGCTTGCTGTAACTCCTTCATCAATTCGAGATCCTCTGTGCTGGTCTCATTTTGATTATAAGAATCCAGCATTTCCGACAGCAACTTTGTATTATTGTGCACTGATTCTAATTCCATACTTCTTCGTGAATTCACCTGCACTCTTGCTTCGTCCTACGAAAGTAGATAGTGTAAGCTCGTAATCAGAATCCAAGAAATTTAAATCTTAGATTGTGAAAAAAAAAAAAAAGAATAAGATTTAAACCAAAACTTTGTTTACAAGTTTTATGTTACAAATATTTTAAATTTTCAATAGATTTACCTCTTTCACCATAACTTTGATTAATCTATTTGCAGTCTGTAGATCATACGGATCCTTGCTATGAAGTAACTTACGCAAATGCTTTGACATCTCTTCATCATCAAATATACTATTCTTTAGTTTCGATGATTTCTGACTTTCATCACTGTTGGCCATTATAAATGCCGCATCTTCCTGTAATTATTTATCAAAAGAAAGTAAAATATGTTTTCAAACTTACATGACAGGTGTATAAACATGTAGTAGATAATAAAAAAAAAAAATAAAAATTACCTCAATAACTCCTTGTTTCTTTAGCATCTCATAGGCTTCCTTAATTTTTGATTCTCGAGGATATTCTCTGATCCACGAATAAAGAAGTTGTAGAACTTTCTGACGTACATTTGCTGATGTGCGACTGCCTAAATATTTTGGTGAGACCAATTTTATCATTTCATTAAGAAAACGAAATTTGCCAACCTCAGCATGAAACAACGGACCACATCTCTTCATACAAGTGTCTAATAACTAAAACAACAAAGCTACATAAATTATTTACGAACAAAATTCTATAGACTTGAATACTATTTACAATACAAGTGTTAAAACTTGTGAAAGGCAAACTAACACACCGTGAGAGCTTGCAATGCTTCCGACTCATTTAGTGACTGAATATGAGTCGCTAACAGCTTAGTACCTATCTGTACACTTTCGGGTTCTTGTACACGATTGAGCATCACGCAGAAAGCTTCCATTGCTGCTATATCTGGTTTCTGATTTTGAGGATTTGTAGCTCTTTCTGCAGTAAAAACGCAATAATGCAATGTAGATTTGATAAATGTTTGTCAAAGAACTGCCATGTCTAAAGAAGAAACAAAGCAAAATAAAAATGTTTTATAGCTTTGTTGTTACTCACGTATGAGAGCTTCCAAACTAGTAGTCATCACATCCATGCTTTAATCGTGAATTTATTCACTACGGCATAAAATTCTTGTCAAAATCTACTACGGTTAAAACGACATCCGTAACATTTTGTGTCAACAATTATAAAATCACGTGAGTGTATTATCGCTCATTTGGTAAAACATCAGAATTGCAAATTTCTCTCGCATCACACCCGCATTAATAAGTGATGATCACAATAATTAACTCACGAGCCATTTAATGCTATTAACGAGTCTCAGTCGGTACAACACCGATGTTGTACCCCGCACTTTTCTTTACGTTCTAATTATTTTTATTATGTACACTTGTTTTATAGAATTTTTAGTAATAGAACAGCTGTTTCTGATACAAGAGCCATCTTGCTCTATGTTGCCAGATAAGCCGTTTTCTTCTCGCATGCGCACTAAAAGGGATTTTTAGACACACGCAATTATAAGCAGCTAATAAATATTAAATATTACAATTTACAAAAAAGAGATATAATTGTGAAAAAGAGTCCTTTACATATAATCCTTTATATATAATTTAGATATTTAAAAATGCGCATATATGACGAAATCGGAGAAAACATTGTATTTAACGGAATCATATATTTAGTTGCAAGAATGAAAAAACCGAACAAAAAATCAACTTTAGGTGATTTAAAATTGTTCGCTTCGTCGATTTGCACCCAAGTTATGTACATACAAAAACATTGTAGATTTGTGCTAGTACGCATGCGTGAAAAAAGCGGTTGGTTCAGTAATGTCTCTAATTGGGCAATACAAAAGGTATGAGATCGTGCATACATACTTTTGGCATCTTTTGCTTGTCTAGGCAACACGTGTCTTTGTGTTGAGTAGTCACATAGCTTGTTGCAAAAAAAGTTTATTAGTTATATCTTACATAGTTTTTATATAATAAACTCGATTTTCATCACATGAAATCAAGTGATCAACCTGTTTCCGCTTTTGTTTTGACAATTAAGAGGTTAGTATGTGTAATGTGCGTGTGTTATTTGCTACATTTAATTTTGAGTCTGTAGTTAACTATGCTAATATTGTGCGTCATAAATTTTTGCGCACATGCCTGTTAGCTTGTCAGTAAGTTATTAAATTGCTTTACTTGTTTTGGTTTTTTCATGAAATACATTTTGTGTAAGAAAATTTTTATTTCCTTCTTATTTTCTTAGAGATGTCTAAAAGAATGCATTATTAATAGTTTGTATCCTTTTTTATTTTTGCAGTGTTGTGGCATGTTTGCTGTAGATATCAAGTCTATAGTATTTACACATATATCTAGATAAATATTCAAAATGAATGATTCTTTCTTAGAAGACTTGGATTTAATACCAAAAAAAGAAAAAAAGAAACCTCAGCAACAACCTGACTGTCATATAACTATCAGGAATGCCACTTCATCTCCTTTACCACGTTTTTCTGAACAAGATGAAAGAGATAATGCTGTACAACTGCAAAAGAAATATTCTGTCATAACAAATATATCTGATGGAAGGAGCATAAAAAGCAAAGATGTTTCTTCAAAAGAGTTTAATAAACAATCGAATCAAAATGTAAAAAAACTTATGAACATAAAAGTATCTGAGAAAGTTGGTAAAGAAAAGTCTGTAGATGTAAAAGTGAGACTAGACAATAACAAGCAGCAAAGTACTAGCAGAGAACATAAAATAAAATCACAAGAGACACGAACTCAGAGCTTGAAAGTACCTGAAAATAAAACTGTGAACAAAAGCCATAAACGATATTCAGAACCGCAATCCACTCTTACTTCCATCAGGGAGAAAAGACGATCTTCTGATTCTTCTAATAGTCATTCTCCAGATGTTTCCAGTAAGGAAAATAGTCGTCCAAATTCTTCTAAGGAGATTGGTTCTTGTGATTTGAATAAGACTAAGGAAAAGATGCTTGATGAATCAAGAAGATCAGGTTTTAAAATATCGGATCAAGATCTGGCAGTTGTTAAGGAACTAGTAAGCACATGTACCAGAAACGAGAGTACAAAGATTTTACACGCCATGCACGAGATATATGTAAACTCTCAAGCAAATTTAATAAAGTTACTCTTAAATCAATCGGACGATCTGATCAAAGAAATGCATCTTTGCACAGGCGAAAAATCTGATAATAAGAGAATAAAAATGTTAATCGAAGAGAACGAGCGTTTGCAAATCGAGATATTTGGTTTGCGACGGGAGATTGGATTATTGAGACAAGAAAACGTAGACTTACAAAAACAAGTATCGAAAAATACTCAATATTGAAGAAGTATTGTTATGCTGTGCCTATTATAATATTCATTGTGTAATTTTAATTGCTTATTTTGTAAAGTTAGAAAATAGGTGAAAATGTTTCAAAAACTGCCGTGAGAGATTAGTTACTACTAAATTACTAAAATGCACGCATTTATTTGCTATTTCACTTGAGTAACGATTAATTTATTATAATGTAACAAAGAGTAAAAGTTCTCTCTTAGTTATTCTCTTAATTAGTAAACCTTTACTACTATTATATCATCAAGATAATTTATTTTTTTACTAAAATGATAAATGTATACTACCTTTAAATATATTTGCACTATTCTAGGAAGAAATGCATAAAAATCTCCTATATTTTCTGTAATAAACCATTGTAATAAAATATTAAATAAATGATCTTATATTGTGATATATACATATGTATATATTTGTTAAAAATTGTTTTCTTCTACAAGATAAATAGTAGAATATGATGTGCAAAAACTCGAAAAAATAAAAAGAAACAAAAATAAGATACACATTAAAATGAAATTTAATTTAAAACCTAAAGCAACATATCAAAACGTGGACATCACAGCACTTGGGAACGCGTAAAATGCGCTCATAACCACTCTTAAATTTTTCCCTGCACGCATAAAAGGAGTATTTAGAACAGGACGTGTAACATTTTAATTTTGACAAGTAACATATTAGCAAAATTATTTTGAGCTGAGATATGTTTTTATACACATTACATATATATTTTTTCTCTTATGATACAGTTTTTATTAAATATGTAAAATGTATGTATGGACATCTTTGGCAAAATAGCCGACACTATGATGCTATGCATTTGTAATTAAAAACCATATAAAAAAATTGAGAAAATATGTTCTTGGCAGTAAATTTATAATCTAATATCGCACAGTTATATATTTGATGTGCGACCCACAAACATATATTAAGCATGTAAACTTTTACACAAAAGCAAAAATTGAACATAATTGCGCTTTTCTTATATTCGGCAATATATTTCTATAAACATGTAGCATATAGCGCTATTTTGTGAAAAATTAATGAGAAATTAATTCTAATACAATAAAATAAAACAATAATTTAATAATTAATTGCTACCAAATTTTTGTGCATATAAATAGACGTTTATATATATACGCGTATATTTAGTAAATATATTTTTCAAGTTTTTATATCTACACGCGCACGTTTATATAATATTTGGACACATTTGTTTCTCTCTCTTAATATATCATTTTAAGTATACACTAAATATATATTATTTTTTATGTGTAGAACATTCACAATATATATAAATTACTCTGATATATATTCTATATTTCTGCAATAGGAAAACAGTTTTCATTAATGTTTATAACAGAATAAATTTATGCCGAGTTTTCCTGAGATTTTTCTGCGAGACAAAATTGTCTTATTAAAACGCTTGATAACTTATGTATAATATTTGCAAGATTTTTCTCACGTCACACACACATTTGTGTATCGTATTTAAAAGTTAAACTTTATAATAAGCGATATTATTTTCCGCATATATTAACACACATTATGTTTTTTTTTTTTAATAATCTAACACGGCGCAGAAAGTTTATGAAATCTACTGGAAAGAGTTTTCACAAAATTAAAAATCTCGAAACTTGAATGGAAATATTTTTAATGCAAAAGCCTGGGAGTTGAATTTTTATTTGAATTCTTCTAAGTATGTGCGCTCTAAACAATGCTTCTCTTTCTCAAGAAAAAAACAATGAAATAATATATTAATAAAAGAGAGCAATACACGCAAACATTTGTAAACGACATAAGTTTTTTTTATCAATAGACAGGTTTAAATCTGATCTTCATAAAACTGTTTAGTTTTTCGCGCAATCTAAAACAATCTAAATTCGCCTTTTTTTGATGATATATTTCCGCAAATGACTTTAGTTATAAAACTCCTGTCTTTTCTTGATTATGAAAAGGAAAACTATCCATATGTTGTAAATGTTTGCAACGTGTGCGAAACATTTATGAAAAATTTTTCGTTTTCTCAACGACTCAGTCACGACGAGATTGTTCTATTCGTTGTCTCTCTTCTCGCTCCGTTTCTCCCTCTTCTTCGTCCTGATCCTCGTTATCAGTTCGCTCACCTTCTTCGGGCGGTCTCGTCCACCTGATAAAATAATGTTTGTTTTATAATCGCATTTTATAATCGTCAAGAGAATTCTTTCTATAATCAAAATTTTACAATAAATCTAATTCACAAGTGAAACAGGTGTAGAAGATCTGACCTGATCAATGTTTCCGGCGATCTGTAGAGGAAGATCAATTTGGCGAACAGATCTTCTTCGAGGCACAAGTCGCCACTTTCGCGTACCAGGTAAATGTCTAAGCAGAGCCGAAGTATTCTGTCCACGTAAGGCAAGTCGTCGAACATGATTTTGGGCGCCATATCGCTGACGATCTTTCGCATCATCTGACTTATGACTATCACCGCCGTAGTGTACAAACCCAAAATCCTATTCGCAATGAATTTGATTTGTTTAATCAAAGAATTATACAGTTTAAAAAAAGTAAAAAAACGTGTGTCCGTAATCTTAATTTTCAAACTTCTCCAAAAACCTTATTTATTAACTGAACTTACCCGAATCCACTAAGGAAGCTTAAACCTTCAGGGAAAGCCTTATCGTTGAAGAGGAACATCATAACGTATTTGCAATCGTTCAGTGGCACTATGGACAAGACTTTCTCGTAAAATTCGTCCGTGCACACTTCGCGAACTATCCACCACTGTTGATGGGCACAACATTCTCTGTCCACAGACAAGTGAATAGTGAGATTTCTATAGAGATAACTTTTGTCGTCGTTTTCGTCATCGTTGTCGGCTTGCGGTTGCGCTGAAAATTACATTTTAAATAAATTTTCTTACTTGTTCTCAGAGTTGCGTTAAATTCGTGTGAAGCAATAACGCTTACAATTCTCACGCTGCGATTCCATCAACTGCGAAACAATACTGGTGGTTCTGGCGGTGACTTTGAGGAATTTCGGAAAAGCGTGTTTTAACACTATGGTTGCATTTGCCGCATTCGGACTGTCGCCTAACATGTCCGCCAATGTTTGCCTCACAGGGTTGAATACCCCGTTTTCGTATGGTGGCAATTTTATGTCACGAACCGTCGTGGTAATTCCGGATGCGTCTTTGGCATCTGTTTTTCTTGAAACTGTCCACTCCACATGTATAATTACTGTTGTGGTATTGGAAATTAATTCGGTTTTCAATCTAAAAACAATAAGTTTATTTATCAAAAGCTCGTAACGTAACAGATGTTATTAATTTTGTTTAATATAAAATATTTCTGTGGTTTTAAATGTTTTCTCTCTTTCTAGATTTTAAATTAGTTTCTAGAAAAAAAAATTTTTTTTAGCAAACCTATCTCTGTCGGGTGGAGAAATAGCCCAAAGTTTTCTTGAGAAGCCACTGAATCTCACTGCAGCTACGTCAGAATGGACATAATTCTCGAAGAAAGTAACCGTTGATTTGTCTATCGTGTAAATTGGTATGTTTGTGAGACGTTTGTAATCCTCTTCAGTGTATTGAATAATAGAACTGCCTTGAGCCGACATAGAGTAAATAGGCTCATACGGGCCGATTCGTATTTTCATAGATACGTCAAACGGCAAATTCGATTTGCCGACCGTACTGCCGAGTGCAAAAAGAAGCAAAGGAAACCAGATCAAACCGATTATGAAGAGCAAAGCGATTCCGCCTACCATGTATTTGCTCAATTGTTTCTTCTTTTCTCCCCGCGGTTGCGGAAAGTCTGATTCGACTCCACGCATGCACTAAAAAAAAACAATTTCATATATATTTTTAATATTTTGGCATTACGTACTTGATAAATACTGTGCGATATAATTTTGTATTCCACTGAAAACATACTACCAGCAGAGAAACAATTGAGAGCGGCCATACAAAAAACTGCAATAGGTTTTCCGCTAGAAAAATCTAATAAAATCTTTTTTTTAGTTCGGAAAAAATTCTCGGCCTTAGTAACTATAAACTCCAAGTGCAAACACTTGCCGCTCTCAGTCTTCTCTCTGATAGTGCATTACATAAAGAACTTACTTTGATCTGATAAATACTAGCGAAGATATCTTCCATTTTAAACCAGTCCATTATAGTCATGGATGTGTCAGTCCAAATCCAATCCATCACTGCGCGAAGTTCGAAAAGGAAGGGCACCAGCATAAATCTAATAACAATGGTTGTTATTAATAAAGGAGCGACGTAAACATTTTGTTTGCGACGAATTTTGTTGTACCAACCCTTTAAATAAAACATAATTCACGATGCTGTATTTCTTACAGAGGAAGTTACCCAGTATTCGTGTTGGGTAACCTTGTCGCAATTGGTAAGCGGCCAACAAAAGATAGAAGCATTTTACCATGTACCATATTTGCGGCGGAAGATTATTGTTGAATTGTCTGCAATCATTAGAGATTTAGATATATATGCACATATGTGAAATATAAATATTCAGATACAAAGCAGAATATTTCCATACGTCTCTGTCACGCTCGGTAAAATGAAGAACATCCAAAGATGTACACCGAATACCAAGCAGTATTGAAAAATTAATTTTCCCACCATAGATTTTCGGAGAAAAAGGGCTCTGTCGATAACTATAAGAGCAAACTGCAATAGCAACATCAACAGGAAAGGCATGGGAACTCGATTTTCTTGCAAATAAGCCGTTACTCCACCGTCGCCTTGTTGAGTCTGAAATAAAAACGAAACACAAGTTGCAATATATATTGTGAACAAAATTATTTAATCTAACAGATCTCTTATATTAGTGATAATATTTAAACAAGAAATAAATTAACAGCTTTGAAAAAAAAACTCTCAAAAAAATTTTTTTGTGGAAAGAAGAAATGTAACTCACTCCAAACGCCGAAAATCCGAAGATGAGCAGAAGAAAGTTGAAAAAGTCACAAAGAAACATGTAGGCGTAAACATTTGTTTTCTCCTTGCCAGCTGGATTGATAATTTTTATAAAGAAAGTCTTCATCGGTTCACAATACTTATTGACACTGCAAAATTCGGAAGCGCAATTAGATCTGACGAGTCAGAAAGAGTGATTTAAATTAAATATCTATGTTTTCGTTCAATTTGATAAATATGCATGTATGTTTGTGTTTAAATAAAACAGATTAACACAGTTATTTACGTCATATCCATTGCTTTCGAAAATGACTCGGTATACGGATGCATTTCTTCTCCTTGCACAACTACGAGCTTCTCGTTATCATCGGTCACCAATGAAACATCTGTGTTATCCGTTGGATGTACGCTCGAAGATTGCTCTTGAGACGTCTTTACGTCCGAAGCACTTGGAGAATAAATATGACACAGTCAAATTAAAAAAAAATTAAAGCTAAAAAAATTACAACTTAAGCGTCACACGAATTTTAGCAATAATTGATACGTACTCGACTTCTTCTTGCGTATCGGATTCTTCCTTTTCTTTGCTAGACGGCGGTTTCGATACTACAGTTAACTGAGAAGGAATGATCTTTCGCGGTAAAGACGCTGCCGTCCATTGGCCCAAGGATTTTAGCATAAATCTATAACGAGTCACGATTATACAACATTTATTTTTGATACAGTATTTATGTTACTGTATGTATTTTTTTTAATATTAATTTGTACCTATGGAAGAACAACATAAGCAACAGCAATAAATCCCAGAGAGCGTAATCGGTTCTTTTCTCAACACCAATAATCTTTCGTGGTTCTAACGGACGGCTTGTCGCAACTTTCTGACCAATTAAATCCAGTTGGAAAATACATTTTACTATAACGATAGCCTGAAAACAACAATTTTTCTTAATAGGAATATTCGATTCTATATGCGGATGTACATGAAGGAACATGCATCTTGCACGTACCTCGATGTATGCGATTAGCGTCACCCAGAAGGTCTTGGAAGGTCGCGGAATGGTCAGAGAACCCCACAAGAACACCATGAGTGGCAATGGCGTTGAAAGTACGGACGCGTTCTTAATTTGATGAAGAAACACCATGAAGTAACAGAGCAAACTGGAATGCGCTAGGATTCCGAACCAGATAGACGCAGCCAGCTGTATAATAGGTGGTTGATCCATCTCCGAGAGCTCACCGATCTCATCGTCTTGTTGAGCTGCCAAAGCTTGCGAGAAAAATGTGCTGCATACACAAAATACTCGAGTTAATTATACTTTCGTGATGGGAAATGCAAATTGATCAATACAAAATCGTAGAAGAAAGATGGATCTTTCAAATATATGCCATAAATATAATTGTAACACGAAATACACATTATTATTTATTTAGTACGACATTTTCTAGCAAATATTGAACATTTACGAATGTCGCGTGAAACAATATAAAGGTGTAAAGTAAAATCCAGATATATCTTTCTTCTGTGATTTAATCGATATCAAAAGCACATTTAAAGCCCATTTCAGGAACCACGAAGTCACACCTGAAAATTAAGCTAAAACGTCATTCGGAAATATTGAAGTATAACATTCAAATGTTCAGTGCGCACAGTGAACGCTGTTGATTTTTTTTTTTTTTTTTATCGTTCACTGTGCGCGACAATTGGAACGGATACACTGCGGATATTCATTTTGCAATTTTTCTCGACTGTTGCCATGATCGTCGTGTCAGGAAACGATCTTTTGTTTTTGCTCTCAAAAGACTTGTCACACAAAAACCACGACACGAAAAATAAATAAAAATTTGCGCGAGCAATTGAGTATTTAAAAAGAGTCGGTGAACTGACGTGCCGCATGCGAAGACAAGGCGTGTGCAAATAGCGCGCTCAAAATAGTAAAAGAGCCAAGCACATCGAGATAGGCCTGGAGAGATATCACGACACACTAATCGGTACCTGGAGGAGGACATGTCCAATCCTCGCTCCAAACTCGGCGCCAGGATTCGGATGTGCGGCACTGCCAACGAGCTCCCTTTCCTGACACAAACAACACGACGCTCTTTCTACGTTTAATTCGTACATATATGTGTCGAACGCAAAAAATTCTAATCAAAATCCTAAGACATTACAATATATGAGTTTGACGCAATCCCATGTATGTACACAATCGTATGGACAAGCGGCGAATATAATAATAATAAGGAAAAAATAATTTAAAATTCAAGATAAACAGTAATCACATCAGGATGTTCATGCATCGAGTTGTGATCTGCATGTAATTATACTCTCTTGTAGTGTATCACAGAGATAAGACTTACGGCGAGCGATCCGATCCATCATCCACGAATTGCTTCACATATTTTCGATACCACGCGTATAGCATGCTGCCGGACATCATCGATCTCAGCTACATACGTGATTTTCTCGTAATTCCTAACACGGTTCGGATCTTTTCGCCGCAGATTAACACACTCGGATTTCGCGGAAGATATTCAAGCATAGAATAAATGATTTTTTTTTTTTAATTTGTAGCTCGTCGTAACAAACAAATGATATACTGTATTTTTTTATATATTATATGAAAAAATGTACAAGCTGTAGCTTAGAGAGAAAATAGAATTATAAAATAAAATTGTGAACTACGAGGGAGAATTCACAGACAAAATCTAACAATACGAGATACAATCATGCTTTTGCAAATAGACACGATAGCTAGTTTTTATCTTAACATGACAACGGACAAAACAACAAAATAAAATTGGAGATTGCTTGAGATTTTAAAAATTATTTTTAAAATATTGAATAAAACACATTCGACATGATAAACTTTATCTTTAAGGTGTATGTGTGTTAAACGTAATATATTAATAACTTCGCAATTGTTAAAGCATTCCACGCAAAATATAAAAGCCCTTACCTTTCTTCTTGCGGTCGCGGCTGACTCGGACCTTCACCAGGATCAAACGGTTCTTCCGTATTGCCATTTGTTGCCGATCTGTTACAGCGAGCACATTTACTACTACATTTAGCATCTACGTGTAATCTTTTGTATTTTGTAATTCCTAATACTCTCTGCTTTTTATACTTACACAGTTTTATCGGCATTAAAGTTTTGCTTTTTTTTGCTAATGTGAGATCTAATAAGATATTAAAGAAGCAAGAGTAAACAAGTGCTTTCTTACACCACCTAACGTCGAAATATGTTTCGCAACATTAAACACCAAATCAAATTATAATAATTCTTTGTCGCGTGACGTTAATGCTTAAATGTCTTAAAGTTGTTGTTAGTTTATACTATATAAAAATGATACACACATGTGCAGTAAGACTGAAACAAATTATTACACAAAATGATTTTAAAAGAAACTTTAGTAATAATTGAAATAAAAATAAATGTGTTTTGATATTTACAAGGAAGTCGACGTTTTGTAAGAAGAACAGACTCGCATATTTAAATTTCGAAAAGAACCGTATACAGAGAGAAAAAGAGTGGTTCAAATTGCAAATTACGCAGCTAAATATGTACAAGCTGATGATTTGAAAAGCTGAAGAATTACAGCAAGAGAGTAAGTAATAATATCCCCATGAAAGCTCCTTGTAACTAAACAATAAGTAATACAATTTTCCCTACGTTGCAGAACAAGATAGTAGTTTTTATGAATTCAATAATGAATTTACAACCTCTCAATCTTTAACGTAAATTATAATGCGTTGTTGTGCGATTATAAAAACGAAGTTCGATTTACTTGAAACTTACCGTTCTTGCATCAGAGGTATTGGCTGCCACATTTTATTGATGCCTAATCGCATTCCCATTCTAAAATCTGATTTTGCCTAAACAACAGTAAAATATTAATGAAAATGTGTACTGTACAATTTGCGAAATTTTATTTTTGTAGAACAAATTTCAGTTATTTTATCAACTAACGATTTATACCTTGAGAGTCTTTTTCTCTTTCGCTAAAACTTTGCGAATGTATCTATAGTCGTGGGAGAATCGATTCAAATATTTCGTCATCGAAATTAGAGTGCTGTTGATCATCACCAATAGAAACTTGAGGTACGTGGAAAACGAAACTTTTTTCTGTTCTTCTTTTTCCTCGTCACTTTTCTTGTCTTCCGCTCTTTCTTCTTCTTCGTCCGAAAGTTCCGGCGATTTGGCCAAGTCTGTGGCTTCTTTCTCCGTTTCCATCTCTACCGAAGTGAGACTCGTTCGATCGGGACCCTAAGCAATTTCACGATAAGTTTTGTATGTTAAAAGAAAAAAAACAAATCTGTGCTGTGCGGTGCGTTTTAAGTTCGCGATCTTGAAAATAATCAAATCTGTCGAAAAAATTGCATACATCGTACAACAATAAAATATTTAACATGTACCTTCGCTTAATATCACTTTTGAGTTCACATACTCTCTTACATTTTGTAACTTTTAAATTAACACTTTGTGTTTTTCATATCGACAGTTTTCGATTATAATCAAGATCTTAGTAATCTTTGTAAAATTATTTATTTAATACTGCTTGTTATATTTGTATACTCTTACTGTACAATAAGCGTACAATAAGCGTGATTATTACAACAGCTACAAAATATAAAAATTGTGAATTAAGCTGGTCTTCGTATGTTTTTTATATACACCAACGACGAAGAAAGTGCCTCACCATATATAGATCTGCAGTGTTACACAACATAAAAATTAATAAAAATTAAATAGAACGTCGAAACGATGCGAAGACGACAGCAGAGAGACGACAGCAGAGGTGCTTCTCCAATATCGCTTCTACGGAAGCCGCGAGCTTAGAAGAGAAGAAAAGAAACACCGTCAAGAACTAGCGTTGCAAGCGAGTAATCCAGTTGCAATTATTGCAAAACACGCTGTTGTTATCTTCTCTTGCGTGTTATTACTGTGTTATAAGTCATGTTTGCTAAATAAGAAAGTATAAAAGATCGGCAAAAAAAATATATTGGAATTTAGAAAATTAAGATCACACTAATAGTAAAGAGAATATATTAAGATTTAATTTGAGCTACGAAATTAATATCATAGAAAAAAAGTTCTGAAAAAAGGTTTTAATTATTAAGAAGAAAATATTACACAAGTGCGGAGCAATGTTATTGCAAGAGATAATTGAATTGCAGTGAGTCGTTAAGAAAAAGAAAATTAAGATATCGCGATAAAATACAAAACAAAAAATAAACTAAAGAGATTACTCAATTTATTGCGAAGAAAAGCAACAATAAAACGGTACGAAAAAAGAACGTACTAGCACAGAAGTAATACAGAACGTTTTGTAAAAAGCAATAGCCAATAATCAAGTTTTGTTGATAACAGTAATTTTTGCAGTCGATTTTTCCCGTTACAGGAAGGTAAAAAGAGGAATTTATTGTTTTAATGTCTGATGTGATGTCTAATGTGTGTGTTGTGTGAAATAAACACAATATCGTAAATTACTATTGTACATCTCCCTCAAAGAAAAAATCAACCACATATTTTTTTTGTTTTAGCGCGATCTGCTCAACAGTCTTTTGAAGACGAAGTATTATGTACATAAGTAAGAAAGGTAATTTATACGCAGATGATTTGTCTGCAGCGATCATGCAGCCTTTTTGTTTCTTTTTTTTTGTTTTAAGGAAAGGGGATGTCTCACATCAGTCGCCATGGCAGTGTCGGTCTCGGAGCGTGCGCTCAGATAGGACATGGACGATTTCTTCCGTGTCAAAGGTACGCTTCTACGTCGGAGTCTCAGGGCGTCCTTTTCGGTCCCTCCGTACATGGCGACGTGCGTCGCGATCTCAATGTCTGTCTTAAGCAGCGTGTTCATCAACTGCAAGGAGACTTACGCGTCAATTCTTTAGGATTTTATTAAATCCAAATTGATCGGTTTCGTGCGTCGTTTCCTGCCGGGCGTGTGTTGCGTGATCTCTCCTCAAAGAGAGGAAAGAGAGAAAGACAAAAAAAAAATAGGGAGCTGACAGAACCCCGAGTGGTAGATTTAGAGAATGAAAGAGAGATACATTATATACAGAGGGCAGCCGTAATGTTGACACACAGAGATTTTAGTTGCAATCGTCGAAGAGATCTATTATTTGGCTCTTCAAAGTGAGCCCGCTCAGTAAAAAGTACATTTTTGGAAAAATTTCAAAAATATCAAAAAAATCTTCCGATAGATTTGCACACATCTGCATGCGCGCACATATCTCTAGTTTCTTAACTTTTGAGGTAAAAGTTTATATACGAGTGAATTACTTAGACATTTGTGATATTTGAAATTTCTCCAGATAATTTCGATCAACCTTAGTGTATCTTAATTAGAGAATTAGTGGGTTTTATATAATGAAATAAAAACCTTCATTATACATGTGAATCAAAAACGTTTACAGCATAATCACACTGAAGTTTATACTCGGTTGTGAGTACGGAATCCTTGAAAAATCAAAATTGTAACTGCTTTTTTCACAACTTTGTATTTACGTACCTCCGAGACGGTCATTCTTCTTCCCCGTTGCTCCTGTTCGCGACGTCGTTCTTTTTCCCTCTTCTCAGTATCGCTGTCGGGTATCAAATCGGTGACGTCGTCGTCATCCAGATCGTCGAACATGTAATAGTCGCCCGATCTGATTGCTAAATGTAAAAAGAATGATCGATTCTTAGTAAATCATTATTTATGCTTAACACATAAGCAAAGCTATGCACAGATAATTATAGAAAAAAGTGCTCTCGTATTGAACATTACATTCAAATTTAATATAAATTTTATTACAATTTCTGTAAATAAAGCATGACAGACGTGTAAAAGCCAATAAATCATTAAATAAAAATGTAATTTATCAATAAAACAACTACTTCAAACTGTACATGTATATTTGGCAGACTATACACCTATATACAAGTTAAAATATGAAATAAATTTAGGATCATCAGAACAGGATCGGGATCGGTTGTTAAAAATTATCGAGACAGGATCAGTTGTGAGAACAATGCCCAGCTGTAAAAAAACATATACATTTACCCTCTCTATTGGTCTTCGGCGCACGAATTCTGTACAACGGCCGTGTTCTCGGATAGAGTTCATCTAACAAAAAACACAAAACATCAAATAAAGATAAAAACTGAAGAAAGAGCAATATTAGTACAGAGCATATAATATTATACAATATTACAAGTATTTTACATGAGCAAACATTCTCACGAGTAAAGACTTTTTCAAAGTCTCTAAAAAACCAAATGTATAAAAAACTGTATATATATTTTACAAAAATAATTTTTCCCGATCTTTTCCCCCAAAGAGTAATTATAGCAACAAAAAAAGAGAATTATATATGTATACAATATATCTATAAAGTACAAAAAATTATAAAAAAAGTATAAAATAAAATTAAAAAACGTAAGACACACAAAAGTTGCTCTTCACATAGAAACGCACAACACTGACCTGCAAATATAAATATTTATGTACAATAGTCATTGCTAATGGCAAAAATATACATTTTTAGTCATACGTTCTTATCATACAGAATAGTATTTCATTACTATTCAAGAGAAATAGACATTACTAACAGAATTTTATCGCTCCTAATAAAACCAGACGAATATCGAACGTAAAGTGTTTCGCGTAAGTCCTAGACGTGCGGGCGTGAGGAAGCGTATATGTACAGAACATCGTAGCACATTGGCGACGAGAATATTGTTGCCGACGAGTGATTACAGGTGTGATGCGAGCGCGGAGAACGAGACGTCGTCGAGATCGACTGGTGTGGAGTGTGCAGGCCGTTTATCCACGACGGCCTGACCGGCAGACTGGTTTGACGTCGATGTTGTCTTATGGAAGAAGTGAGCGAACGGTCGGCTGCGCCGCGATCGTACGGCGGGGGTGAGAACACCGGGAATGTCTCGTCCGGCGACGGTCCACGAGGGTTCAGCTCGCTGCTGGGCGGCGAGCCGAACGAGATGCGTGTCGGCTCGAGATAACCCTCGAGACTGACCGTCAGGACGGCGGAATTAGGCGTGGGCGCCTGTAACAAAGACGCCGCTCGTGGTGTCAGCGGAGGCGGCTCGTCATCGTCCTCGTCGAGAGGCGTCTGATATCCCTGCGGTGGTGTGTGACCCGAGGACACGCAAGAACTCGCGCTAGATGTTCTCGCCAGCGGCGCCTGTCCTTCTTTTTTGACGCATTAAAGACACAGATACGTTGGATATTACATCTGTTGCATATGTTGCGAATGGACGATGGAACAGTGATAGAAGATTGTTCGTTAACGCAGAACGATCTGAGAACGATCAGACTGATATCCATGGAGGGAATGTTGGTTTTAATAGAGATTTTTCAAGTTTACTCTGATTTGGATATATGTTTATAAGATATTCGTAATATTCATGATATTAACTATTTCAAAACTTTCCGACAATTTGATACATATCTTAAAATAGCTTCGATAGAATATAATTTGTTTCGATGTTGTTTAAGATTTCACAACTAAAGATGTTGATTAAAATGATTGACTTACCGACTTTGTGAGTCTGCGGTTCTTTGTAAGACGGTCCTTGTATCTTTTGCTGATTGGCCTTGATCTTGTCCATCTTGAACTTGAGTTTTTCTAAAACAGTTTTCTCAACATTCTCTTGAACTTCTATGCGTTTCTGATTCAATTCCTCGAGTAGTTCCGCCCCGCGAGATGCTAAAATACTCATAGCTTTCGTCTCGTCGACTATATGGAAGAAGTAGTAGCTCTTGAAGAGTCGTTTCTGTAGCAAGAGGAAACTGAAGCACAGTCCGTCCCAGACCATGCCGATGTCGTCACTTGGAACAATACACTTGGTTGGATCCAATATTATGTCGCTTTTGAACTTCTTCAAGCATGCAATGCCCAGCAGTTGCACCACCCAACAGGCTGAAGTTTCGACCTACACACATAGTCTTATAATTTCTCGCAATTGTTTTACTACATATATGAAACCTCGAATTTGAGAATATCATCGAAACTTACCTCTTTGATGAGAACGCAACCTACACCCTGAAGTAAAGCCTTCGAGAAAATGACGATAACATTATAACCGATCAGCAAGTTCCACCATTTCAAGATGGTCTTCATTGGTCTCAAGTAAAAATCGCTTCCTTGCCAGAGAAATATAAATGCTCCTATGAGGTAGCCGAGCGAAAAGAGATTTGTTCTTTTCGTTCCAGCCAAGAACATAATTGACAGAGTCACCCACATGAGACTCATCATGCTACCGCGTTTAAATATATCCAACCACGAATGTATATGCGACACGTAATCCTTTACGGGATTCACGAAGTTTGGTTTCTCCATATCTTGGAAAACGGAATAATTATGACCGGCCACGAAATCTTGACCGGATTGCAGGGACTGTTGTTCTATATGGAAGACCAGGCTTTGGCGCACGATCATCATTAATAAAATAAAATCGCCTGAGAACAAAAACAAGCAAGAGAAAACACGCATAAGAACACCTACAAGTTACCTCGTTAGTTTAGCTTCAAGTCGTAAAACTTACAAATCAGTTTCTTGGGATTCGGTGGAAAATCGGGATCAGGGAGATACATCCATTCCTGCAATCTCCTCATTACTTCAGAATCACTCCACGGATATTCTAAAACAGATGGCAATTGTGTTATCAGAGTTACTTGCTTCGAGTTATTTACCCGCGTACGTAAAATTGCCTTACCTATACAAAGCCACGAAGGCGGAGCCACAACAATAGCGTACTGCACAGGCAAAAGAATTATGCCAAAGACTCTGAAACAAGGCCAGATTCGCGCCACGGTTTTTCTCTTCAACGAGAATAACAAGAGCAACCAGACACTGTATAAGACGGAATAAAAGTCCAGTCTGGTGCCAATTAGCGTAACAATCCCGATGAGACACATCTCGAGACCGAATTTATAGAATCCGTAGTTGAAGAAGAACTTCAAGCATTCCGGTACTCCTTTATCGGCATCCGCTCTGGTAATACTTGGGAACATCACTAGAGGAGTCTCCAACGACTGTCCCTTACTATGACGATAAAACCATTGACGGACTCTGATGATTTTTCTGAAGGTCGTCACAGTAACGATGCCGATGTAACCTTTCAGCAAATTAGACAATTTTCCCGGATCCACTTTCTTCATTCCGAACCATTCGGCTATGTTGTATTCAGTATTATTGCTCGAGTATTGCTGATTATCTTCGTTAACATTTCTCTGTAATTATTTTAGATAATAAATCAAATTAAACTATAAAATAAAAAAATGTTCTCTTAACTGTTTGTAATGAGAATAAACAAATAAATTTCTTTTCGGAATTTCTTACAGTGCAATTGACACTCCAATTCTCGTGATGAATATACTGGATTTGATATAACATCTTAGTGACCATCAGAATCGATATTATCGAGGCCATCACGTTAATTGCTGTTATCTGCATGTTTCTTTTGAAATTGATCGTAACGACTACAGCAACGATGAAAAAGAAATTTATAGCGCATACCTAAAACAAATTTCACTTATGTTATTATCCGACATATTCCCGTGAATCTTATATAATGCACGTGATGTCAATTCCAACGAGTTTACTTACATCGTCGACACACAGAAGAATAAACGAAACAAAAATAATCTTCTGCATATGTATCTCGAGGAAAAGCCAGACGTAATTATAAAAGTTTACCAGATGCTTCGTCACTTTTCGAAAGAGCGCGATTCTCTCTAATTTTGACATATCTGCAAACAATTAAAAAAAAAAAAAACATAATCGTTCCGTTAACGATAATAATTCGTAAAAATAATTAACGATACATAAATACAATAAGAGAAAAAGATCGTACGTTTTAATTGTTTTAACGTATACTTCGTATATTTTTCGTCTTCAGTGAGTGTAACCTCCTCTGTCGGTGAGGATATCGGAATATTTGCATCAGAAAAATGTCCCAGACTGGCGCGTCTAAACTGGCTTTCTGATCTAAAAATTGATAAAGATATTCATAAACATTGTTACTGTAAGATGATATGTATGTTACGCACCCAATTTTGTCAATGGTAGTGACTTCGAGAAAATCTTTGTGGAAATAATGGATCTGAAGCACTGTAATGATGACAAAGAACGTCGGTGTCAACAGCCTTACGAACAGATCTTTGGTCGCGTATGTTTCTAATCCAAAGTCCAGTTGTCTGAAAAACATCAAATAAATGTTGTTACTGAATGCAAAAACGAGACAACGATTAAACATAATTGTTACTTACAAATCTTGATCTATCCCGATATAGTCCCAATATTTCGGAAAATTCTCGAACTGATAAGTGTACACAAGGATTAGCATAATAATTGAATATCCGATAACAGTTAACCAGAACCCATACATCATCCTTCTCCATGCTATCCACGATATCTGAAATTTGCGCGATACTCAAAAATTACACATTTCAGTTAAGTACATTTTGATTTTTCGATATTGATCTACACGGTTCAAACGCCACACCTGAAACGTGATGACGAAGACGAGAAACAGCGACATGTAAACGATTCTGAATACCGTCATGCGTTCGCCAGTAATACCGCTGGTAAATAGCATAATCGCTACTACAGCAATCCAGAATTTGGTTAATAAATTCTTCAATAGTTTTCCGACATCTTTCATAAATTTACTCTTTATTTCCGGCGCATCTTGACTCATGGCGGTGGTAGCCGTCGAAACAGATACGTGTAACGGCGCCACCATATCTCTCAGGGTGGAAGATCGTCGTTGCCGTTTTCGTTCCGCCATGTATTGTCTCATAGTAATCCAAAACATTGATATAAATAAACACTGCAAATAAATAAAACAATTATACAAATTGTTTCTCTCTCTTATAAATTTTTGAATATACTTTTAAGTATATAAATTTTATCTGTGCAAGAGAACCTAACAACAACAACGTTATACCTTAACTATTAAATGCCAGCGACCAAGTTCGTCAGCTTTACTGAAGCCAATTTCGGCCATAGTGACACCGCTTATCACTCTCGGCAATTCCTCGTCAGTCAAATCCATGCTGTAAACGTATTGTCCAAGAAGCAGAAGAGTCGCATAGAACACGATGAAGGGCGAACACTTCATCATGGAAGCGCGTTTATTGGGAACCATCCATAAAATCAAAGCCCACAGAAGTAAAACGAACGTTGTCCAGCTGTGATACATTATACTCCATGTCTAGAAGATAATAAAGATGACTCAGATAACTTCGATTTGATCGTTCGGTTTTATACATTTCAACACTTACCATCATTATTATGTTCGTAGCAAGGTACGATGAGTTTACTATTAATTGGAAAATAGAAAACACTGCCATGATTATTTGCTCGACGATACCTGGTGTGTCATCGGGCGCTCCTGATTTACAGAATTTATTGATTAAATTTTGTTCGTTTGTATTTTATTTAGTAGAATCAGTTTTACATTTATGTTTATTATTAATCACCTTCACTAAGACTTTGCATTTGTATGCTATCATCTTGATGGCCATCTTGAGCGACGATAATACTTCCGGTAGTGGAATCCTGAAGAAGCCCCGTCCTTCCAGATCCAAATCGCATCAGCTGTCAACAAATCGAGGATTCTAGCTTTGAAATATTTATAACAGTACAATATATATCAATTTATTTTATTTCTACAAACTTATTATTCCTCTACGTCTTTTTTTAAATTGCGTTTACTAAACCAGAGTACTTTTTTATTTTTCTACTTTATAGATAGATAATTTATTGTCAACTCATGCGAGAAAGTGTGTTTGTTTTTACCTTCACCAATTTAGTAATGTTTGCTAAAATAATGTGTTAATAGTGGATGCGTATGTAAAATATTTCAAAGTCTATTTGTGTAAATATGCGAAATGCCATATTTGCCCAAATTTTTGACGAAGTTTATTTGTATTCGTTTATGTCATGCGCAAAACCAATAAATTGTTAAAAAAATAAGTAATCATGCGTAATTCAAATGATATACGTACAGGCGTTCGCTCGTCGATCGTTGGCAACGACGAATCTACGACCGGCTTCTAAAACAATGGCAAACTAAACATAGCAGCATCCAAACGGAAAAGGTTTTGCTCAGCATTTAAATAACAACCGCACATCTGGAAGGCGACAGCAAATAAGAATACGGAGAGTATATTAAAACACAGGCGAGACACTTTTTTTTTAAAAAAAAAAAAGTCATTTCTTGAAGAAAACACAATCTAGACAGAAATTGTTGATAAACAAAGCCGCGTGATTAACATCAATAGCTATCTGCATTAAAATCGCTCAAAATGCAATATTGTACAATATCGCAGGCGTTATATGCTTTACAAGAACATATAAAAATTTTGCTATACAAATAAAATTAGCAGAAATAAAACAAAAGTACTTATGAGATTTTTGTAACAAATTTTTAAAAAACTGTCAAATAATTAAAATATTATTACAAAAAGTACAAAAAAATATATTATGTAATAAAATGAACAAAATATATAAATATCTGAAAATGTTGCAAAATTTATAAAATTGAAATGTCAAATAATAGAAAACAATATTTGTAAATGCAATATTTGTAAATAATACAATTTGGAAAAAGAAGTCAAAAAATAACGCTCTTATTAAAGTAGGCGAATGAACAAGCGGGAAATTGGCTTGAAAGAAAAACATTTATACGGTCTTTTGACATTTTGTGTTATATAAATCAGCAAAATAGAATCTGAAATATAGCTCACAAAAAAGAAAACGTGTAATCATAAATACGAAAAAACATCAATCATATATCAAGTCCGGCTCATGTGAGATAAATCCTTACGCGAGCCTTACGCCGTGCCGATTGCCATCTTTGGGAAGGTGTCCTGCGTCGGATGGACACGTGCCTGGACAAGGGAGTGTCCAGATTCTCCAGTTTGCCGCCTAATAGTTTCACTTCCTTTGCCTGTAACGCCTCGTTAGTAAAAGCAGGATATTTTCCACAAAAATCTTCCGCAAATTAGTAAATTTAGACTTAGGAATCGCTAAAAGTATATGAAATTGAAAATTTTACAAATTCAGTAAATTCTTTACTTTATTTATTTATAATTTTGTAAAATAAACTAATAATTACTATTACTTCTTTGATTTTACAAAAAAAAAGTAGCGACTCAAAATTTAGCGATTCCATTTTTTTCGACAGTTTAAAAAGCTTGACCACGCGCCAGCACTTAGAAATGTAAGTTAGTTCTTGTTAGACAATCAGCCGTTATTTGCAATACTCATGTTAATTAATTAATTATTCCTTAACCATGGGTTAATTACGTTATATAGACAAATAGCGTATAGCTTGAGACAATAAAAGCCTCCAAGTGGAAAATATACTCAAGTTGTCAGGAGAAGCTTTATAATTTTTTTATACCGAGAAATATACCATCTCTATACTACTTTCTAATGTCATTTTCTATACAATAAAAGTACACAGAGATATATTTAATTAAGTTTTATCTCTTTCTTTCTATGCTTATATTAAATCACCCAACATTAATCACACCACTAAATTTTTATCAATCTAGAATAATACGACAGAGATTCTTTTCTATATAGAAATTATATCCACACATATTTCCTTTGATATAAAAAATAACACCTGTATCTATTTCATAATAGATGAGACACACACAACGAGTTTTGTAATTTTCTAATTGTAGAATTATAACCATACTACTCTAATACTAAAACAATTCTAAATAATAAAAAACAAATTCGTTATTTTAACAATATCTAACATCTAGACATATTCTTATATGCTTAATTTTATTTCTTTGTGGCGGTTGTGAAGAAATCGCCATTTTTAGAATGTTATAATTTTTTTTTTTTGAATAAGTAAAAAAGCGTGTGAATTTACCGGTTTCTTGTTGAGAAATTGGGCTTGCAACGCGAGGACATAGTACAGCCAAAAGAGTCTCAAAGCGTATCCGTAAGTCAGCCAATCGGCGTCAGTTGTGTACTCCACGTCTCTCGGATCGGTACAGTTGGTGCGATATACCGCAGCTAGAGCCAGGTAACGCGACCAAGGACTGTCTATGGGAATGATCTCCTGCGGCCATTGATTCTGATAGGCAAGCAATGCCAAGATATGTACGATCACAACGACCATAACGATCCTGCAGATCACGGCGAAACCCTTTCGCAAATCTCTGTTGCAGGCCCAGCACGTGGCGGCGCCGAGAAACACCAGAAAGTAGAAGGCCGCTTCTATCGACGGTTTCAGGGCCGCGGCGCAGCATAACGATGCTAGGACAACGTAGGTCCCGATACGTCCCAGGAAGTTGATTATCTGAATTGTGGACGCACGTAGGTGTCGATTATCTTCGGTTACAGATATTGATTTTTTTCTTTGCAAGAAACGCGTTGTCACATGTAAATTTGTTCAAGTCAAGTCCGAGTTTTAAATAATTTTTACAATTACTACATATATGATTGTTAGATATGTGTGCGTACATAATTGTTGCTCAACTCTATCAACATACCTTTGTAGTTCTATCTTCTGTTTTCTTTCGCTGAGAATTATTTTCCTGGCGAAGCGACGGCTCGTTCTCTTCATCGTTGTTACGTTTTTGCGTAAGGAAACGACATATAAAATACACAATGAGCACGGTAGGTAAAACTATGAATTCCGGCGCCAGCCAATAAAACACTTCCCATACTGATGCGCTATCTAATCTGACAAAGCCAATGTGTCTGAAGAGCTTCTCTATAAATTCGCCTACACAAACATTTATTAAAGTTTATATAAATAATATATATAGTATGTATATCTTAGATATAAAAGATGTAAACTCTTACACACTCTTTTGTGCAAAAGTTTGTGCAGGTAATGCAATACTTTATTACGTTGCGCTTACAGTTTTGCAGAAAGTATCCGTATGGCGGCAGTGACAGAAGAACAATGTGAAAGATGATCTGAGCTACAGCTATAATAAAAGCTAGACCGACGCAGATCTTCAGATATACATCTGCGTGGCCTGCTTTGGTTCTGTGCGTCGGTATTGGAACCATTGGAGAATACAACATCAGAATCAAGTACACGATTGACAATCCTGTTGGTCGCCATATTGTACCTGCAAGATCAAAATGGTTTTAGATATCACAATTCTTTTCAAAAAAATAACAGAAACATATATAAACAAATTGATCTCAGAAATATCCAGCCATTTGTAAAGAAACGGATAAATCTTATATAGAATCATAATTTACAGATACACGATTTTAAAAAACAAAATATTAAAAATACATTTAAAAATAGCTTAGAAAATTTGCGTTTACTTCTTGTTTCAAATATAAAGTGATTTACCCTACTTTTGCTTTGAAAGTTTTATTGAGAGAATAACCTTTCGATAATATGAAAATTTAAAGATGTAAGGCAACATAAAAGCACACGCAAGTTTTGACGACATCGCGATAATGGTCATTTCCACGTTTGTGAAAAGGTCGTTTACTCGGAATTAGTCGACACGCGATCAATAATAATGTGCTTACTTACGAAATGACATTTCTACTCCTTCGAACATTTTTAAAAGACAAAAAGGGAGAACAAAAAAAGAAAGAAGAAAAAAAGGCACAAAGAGAAACTTTTACCTTTTTTATTCTTAATTCATATTTATCTTTCTTGCGTAATAGTGTAAAATCTTCTTAATCAAGAATTTTTGTACTGTTTATTATATTATCTTTGTTTTATTTTATATATTTGGTGTAACATATTTTTTTAAATAAATTAATTAACGTAAAAAACATTTACAAGAATGCTTTGCTCTTACATGATCACCCAGTATATAGTTAAGGCGTACATACTATACGTAGTGGTATAATTAGTGCGAATCATTATAAGGAGATTAGTCTGCTAACGATAATTACTTTTGCGTTATAAAAAGCGTTACGAATATTTCACAAACAAGCGTGAGTTATTTATCTATTCAGATAGATGTAACACACATAGAATGCGCGCGGTTCGTTTCTGTTTCTAGATGTTCACACAAAAACGTCATTCTCAGTCGCCGATGTGAACTTACTCATTCTATTCGTGGTGCGTGTTATATTTGCTCAACACTCGTAAATAACGACATTGTATTGTTGCCAAGCAAAGTTCATCACAAACTTTCACAGTAATTATCTTAGCAATAAAATGATTTATCTTTAAATTGGATATATATGTATCAGTTTTTTTTCTCGTGTAATAATGTAATTTATATGACGTTATTCTATAAATATTACGATATTATTTTAACAAAATATATCATTATTTTAACTTAATTTCGAGATTTACCTATTAGATATTATTTGTTTTTTAAACAAAAATAGCTAAATTTAGTGTTTCTTAAAAAAAGAAAAAAAACAGATAATGAGAATTTATAATATTGTTAGTTTTTCATATATTTAGTCACTAGAAATAAAAACAAATGCAAAATTTACATTTATAAAATTTTGCAGTAAAATAATACGTATTCTGATAATCTACAGATAAGATAAAAATGAATATGACACTTCTCTAATAAAAAAACTTTAAAATCGCACGCTTATGTTATAAATTAGGATTAAATGTTTGTTTCGACAATGTTAGCAAATCTTACTCTTATAAGATACAGAGATACGGGTTCAAATGCTTGCTTCCTAATTTTAGAACGCTCTTTAAACCACTCAGGAAGAGAAAGAGAGACACGTGTCAGTGATATCAATGTGGAATTCACGAAAATATATTTTTGTCCCGTCCAGTTTTGTCTCGCTTCATACTTTTTCTTTTTTTTTCATATTGTAAATTCATAAATAAAACAAAAAAATTTGAGTAATCTTAGACGTATATTTATCAACAGAGATAAACAATACGATACACATGTAGAGAGTTATTAAGAATGGTAAAATAATATATAATATACACATGTATAAATAATTCAACATCTGGCGAGAGATGATAACGCGGTGATAAACGATGACAGCATTACTCTCTAGCCGATAAATAAGCTCTGGATCAATGGAACAATTTATTCGGCAAAATGTAAGTAATTTTACAATTTCTTACATCTTTTAATTTAAAAAAAAAACTCTCATAACTTATTCCGTATTGATAAAGTATTAAAAGAAAGAAATTGGCACATAAAAATTAGGATATTGTTAGAAAAATTTATTAGAGATAATATATATTTATAATAAACTTATTTGCTTTGGAGAAGTAAAATAAAATGTTCTATTTTGTATAAATGTTTTGTATATAAATCTTTTCGATAAAAAATAGAGAAGGAAACAGAAAAGACGCGTGGTATAAATAATGAACACGTAATCATCAAAGATATTTATATATATCGTGGAATTTTATATGTCTTCTGATTTTCATCGCACAGATATCACTTGATATAATCCTAACTATGCTAATTGTACAGATCAAAATATCCAAGTCGACAAATTGTTCAATGCGATCTCTATTTCCAGTTGTTATTTCCGGTTAGTATTTTGTTACGATACATGATAAGATAATTATTTCGTGTTTTTTATTTTTCTAGGTTTTAGCCAATTTGTTAAAATGATAATCGAGAAGAGATAACGGTTAGTTTTAAGTATGATGTCACCCAGTGTGATATCAGGCATGTTATCGTTGTACAAAGACGTTTTTTTGTAATAAAAATAAAAAATGTGATTTTATATTGGCAAAACATATACTTTAACTTACTAGTTACGTCATATTTCATATGTAATGATTGGTTCTTATCTACTTTTTACAGCAAAAGATATAAACGTTTTATTTGTTTTTTTCGTGTATATGTGATATCGTAATAATAAACAAACTAATCAAATATTTTGTATGCAAATAAAAGATAATAGACACGAATTAAAACTCAGATACGTATTTTTGCAGAATTAATATTTATAAAGAACAATTTACCTAAAACTACATATTTTTTACGTTTTATTTTTATTTTTTAAATATATTCTCTTTCTAGTCAACTATTATGATCGTATTTTGATCGAGAAAACCGAGTGTTAATTGCGCTTCTAATTTTTTGCGAAGATCAGTGAAAGAGAAAATCGGTTGACGTAGCAATTAGAAAGAAATGCAATTGCTATGCAAAGTATATAACGTTGCATTTTTTATGTGTAACAAGATGTGATATTTTTTATGTTCAGGTTTTTGCTCACTTGTTTTTTTTGCTTTTTCTAAACTACAAACATGTGTATAAGCTATTCATTATGTACATAACATATGTATATGATACGGGAAGAAAAACAGAATAAGAGGAGGGGTTTTTATAAATGGGACTCACATCCGGCTAAAATCACTGGTAGAACGACCCTGAGGAGGGCCACGTTCAGCCAGTACTTCGTCATGTCTCGAGCTGCTTGAATGGCCTTTCACCCTGAAACAAAAAAAACGGACAGACCTAAATAAGAAATCGCGCGCACATCTACAAAAATGATTTTTGTTTCGAGATTCTACGCAATGCAAGGCTCTCTCGAAATCGATAAAGCGCTGTTGCAGTCAAACACAATGTAACCTCGTTTTATCAAGAGACGCAGTGCTGACGAACGTTCCGCACTGTGCCCTTCGTTTTACGATCGCGCTGAACCTTCCAAAGACCAGCGGGGTCTTTTTCACATAAACCGGTTTTCATCACTGTGTACTTCACATTACACGTTCCCCAAGCAGTCACGCTAGCTGCCCACAGTACCCACAGCGCGTGGTACGAACAAAACTGTGATATCGATATTGATACGATTACGTATAAAATTATATTTATACGCAACGTAAAGAACGATAATTGTTTTAACTTCACGCAGCAATTGTTAGCGTTTGTCAATAACTATTAAATTCATTAAAATAATTATTGTAATCGAACATGCATTCATTATACTGTTTAATTTTGCGTGTTATTTGACGCGCGGTCTTGCATACACATGTACGATAGATTTCGATGAGGCAGGCGAAACTAAATGCAGTGTCCGAAAATTTTCGCGAAACAACTTCCAATTCCGGGAATGAGAACGAGCATGATTTTTGGTCGTGAGAAAGAAGTGAGTAAAAAAAAAAAAAAAAAACAAGAGGCGCGCCCATCTTAATTACGGACCAATTAGGAGACGACATTGCTGAAAGGTGCGCCGGTTACGCTTTTATCGTATGAAGACCTACGCGACAGAAAGAGGAATAAAGCTTCACATATTGCGTGACGATATACCATCATGGGCAGTGTCAATCAAAAACTTTTATTGTATATAATTCTTGCATGATAAAAAAAAGAGTAGAAGGAGAGAGAGTAATTAAAAATAGTATGACTAATATTTTAATTGATTGCGCGATACGCGTGACTTGATTCTTTCTTGGTATATTGAAAAAATTTATCAGATGTGTTTTACAAATTAATTTGATACCTTTTTTTTTAATAGAAAATAAATATTTACTTACGCGAAAATAGAAAATATAAACTTTAATATTTAAAATATTATCCATTATTTTGTACATTACTTTGTTCTATCTGTCGGATAGTACTGATGAATCCCTTATCGGAAAGAAGATGACAGCGTTGAGTCGCGATGAAGTCGTCAATATGTTTTTTCTTCCAAAGAACAAAAAGTGATACATCGTCGAATGTTGTCAATAGCCCATGAGGCGTGTACCTAATGGTTTTTGATTGCTCGGTCGCACATGAAAGACGAAATGGGTGGATCAATGTCCTCTTTCGATAAATAAGACCTCAATTGCCAGCCAAATATATCTTACAGCACTTATGTGCAAATATAATCATCAATTTTATCAGGGCGTTAAAACCGTTTCTGATAACCTTCTTTGCAATTTTTTGCTACGTAAATTCGAAGATCTTAAAGTTCAACGTCGAATTCAAATAATACCAAGCAATAACGCGGATGCCTACACGTACAATTCACGTGTGCAGTATTTAAATCAGCTATTTAACTTGACATTTCTCGCATCATCAATATTCAAAGATTCATCTTATTTATCCATAATATCCACATGCACTCACGATGTAGTCATACAATGATTGCTATTCCTAATTAATGAATAAGTAAATAAATAAATAAATGTATTATATTTATTTAAGAATTGTTAACTTTTATTTAAGTTTTCTAATGTTTAATTAATAAATTGATTCAATTAAAGATTAATTTCAATCGATACACCGTTTTTCACAGAAAACTTCCATTATATCATCTAATATAATTTTTCAAAATTATTTATTTTCTTTTTATCTTCTCCATTTATATGGAAAACTGTTTTGATTGAATTTTGTAATAACAACACACGCACGGAAAAATTGCATGCCGAGTTAATGTGGTGTTTTGCATGCGAGTGCGTGTAATACGCTGTAACAAGGTGAGTTAATCAAGAGAATGCACAATGCTCATATCTATAAAAGATAAATTGTGTTGTGAAACATCGCGTACTGGAGATTTCCTAGTGTTTTTAACGGCAGACAGCGATAAGTCATTCCGACCTTTAGAAATGTTTTTTAGTCGCCAAAAAATTAACTGTTACGAATTTTTCTCTCAAACCGGTTCTTATCGACGCTTACGTCATGAGATGACAGAAAAAAATTTTGCGGAAGTTTTACGTTAGCCAGTTATTTTTATTTTTACATATACTGAATCAGCTTCGTTAACGACGGTCCTTGGCCGCGGCGTGTATTCGCGATAGCTCATGCTTCCGTTTACTGTAATTATTATGGTTGTCGACAATACGTGATTGCACACGATACCTATCACGAGTTCACGCCTGCACCGAGCGTTTTGCGTTTACCGTTACTTTTTTATATAAATTGACATAGATTTTTTACTACAAATTTAAATTCCAAAGAAACATATTTTTCCATTAAATTTTGTGCTATAAATATATCTATCTGCTAGATATATCTTCAAATTATCTGAGACAGATATTTAAAGAAAAAGTTTATGTTTAAAGAAATTGTTTAAGTAAATAGTTAGGTTAGGTTATATTAAAAAACAAAATTTGCGATAACAAATATAATCATTTAATCTGTCAAGTATGTTTTTTCCTACATATTATTTATTTATTGATCAAACAGTTTTTCTTTTTACGATTTCGAGACTAAACACGAAGCATTTGCGCGATGCTTCTTAGATACTTTATTCTCTCTTTAGCGAAGACCTGTTTCATATCAACATCCAAAAGCATCGACAAATAATGGAACGGCAAAACTTCCGAACATTCCGCGGCTATTCCTAAATCCGCAGCGTCAGCATCCGCATCGACGCGAATTGTATTGCGGTACTATAAAATGTAGCGCGTACCTTGTACAAGCGCACTGACACACCGATTCAGAGCATCCCCTTTCAAGGACTCTCTCCCATCTGTCCTCAGACCGATCGAACTTCGAAGTGAACAACATGCGCTTCTCGGCAACACACTTTTCGGCAACCGTGTAAGCAATGCACCACCGTCACTGTTAATTCCTACACAGCTTCTGGTCTAAACGGTACATTTTACCACAAGTATAATGCGTGGTTTTATGAATGACAGCTCTCGCGCCCACGTGTCATGTACTACGACTACGAAATCGACGTCTGTGTATCGACCGACACTCGACTCGCATTGACTCGCATCTATAAACGAAACTCCGGCCGACTTCAGCCGACGTCTGATAACCAACGCCGGTTTACCACTGACTGGACACCGTCATACAGACGCCTAGTCAAGGATAGGCCTGATACCCGTGAGCATGTAACAGTCTGGTGTGCATGCGCGGTATATCTTTGATGCGTCATCGACAGCGTCATGGACTAATGTAATTTTCAAAGAAATTGCCGTTCTTTGTTGTCAAATGCAACTGTAATCGTAAAGGATTTAAAAAAGCTATTTTTCCATTATTTTTATAATTTGTGATATTATAAGAAAAAAACCAATTGGAGATTTTATTGCTGTGATATATGTATAATATATTTGATATGAATGTGTGTGTACTTGTCAAAACTACGCGCAATCATAATTACTGACAGATATATGATACGAGATTACATGCTATGCGGTTGTGTATTTTCTTTTTTTTTTTTGCTTGTTTCATCAATTTATTACAGAAAATAAATAAAGAATAAATAAAGCATTTCTTAAATAATGTCACAATTTCCACAGAGGTGGCGCCTGAAGTTCCTCGTCTCGCGCGTTATTGCAGAAGAGCAAGTCGCGCTACACCGTACCGACTACAAATATGCGACACACTAGTAGCTTTATTATTAGGAAAAAAACATTTATATGTGTGTGTGATGTACAATTATATTTTTTTGCGTGTTTTAATTTATAATAAAAAAATATATGAAATCTCTGAATAACATGTATGAATCTGCTGTTTTTAAATCAGTCTTTCTCGTCTCGGTATTATCAATTAGACGGCATCCAATTGTTTCATCATGTAATGAAAAAACGCGAGAATCGAGAAGCTGAATCCCAGTGGTATGCTGGTTGCTTTGATCCACGCCCACAGGCTGAAAATATGCGCATTTTAATATTAATGGATTTGAAAAAACTCCGAGAACGCTGCGTCGCTAAAAGATTATTTATATCTAGTTAAAAGCAACTGGCACAATATATACAGTTTACGAGATGTATAAAATGCATCAAAATATGTATTTGCAAATATACGTATACATTTACTGCTCACAAGCGCATGGCTGTGTGTTTTAATATCTATTACTTATCTATAGGACACGTGCGCAGCAGAGTTTCTTGCTTTTTTCAAGTTTTCAAAAAAAAAAAATCATATTTCTAAAATTATCCTCACTTCTCACGGTCATTTGTTCGCATTCTTCTGAAGTTCTTTTCTTGCTATTGTACACTCGCTTCCTGATATGCGCAGAATGAACATAAACTGTATACGCATCAAGTAGAGTGACAAAAGGCTGCGCCACTATTCTGAATTTGTATGCGCATAACATTTTCTTTGTAACACTCTCGGAAGTGTCGACGACTTGAGAAGTAAGAAACTACGCTGTATATTTATTCGGCAGTATTCGTTCGATTAATTACACGAAGCAGTTCACGTATCAAAATAATTAAATTATATAATTGTTCTACGTAAAATACTGTCATATAAAACGTAATCGCGTAAATTGTGTATACAAATAACAATTATGTACATGATATCAAAAATATAGTAAAAAGTAGTCAAAAATACAGTATAGAAATATAAAAATAATTTTACGCAAATATGATTCAAAAATCGATCATGATTGTGATACTTACGTCTTTCGATATTTACAAATTTTTGTTTTATGCAAAACCAACATACAACCTGTAATTAAGAACGAAGCACAACGATACTACGAAAGAGGAAAAAAGGAAGAACAAACTAATGATTTTTTAACGTTGCATCGCGAAAAATAGAATTACTCGTATGGATTGTTTGATACGGTGTACGATTCTGTTGGGAGAGTTCCGCTGTCGTAAATGACTACAGGAACAAGAGGAATGTCATCGCTATCCGTTTTGGTCTGCTCGATCTTGAAGACAACGTCTTCACCGCTAACCACCTGTGCGAAAAAAATTTCCTCAAACTATTTGTAACGCGCGGAGAAAACAAGAAAAACGTGCAATATACTTCGATATTTTCACCTTTCCAAATATCGTATGATGATCGTCCAACCAAGGTGTCGCTATGGTGGTGATGAAAAACTGGCAGCCATTGGTGTTCGGTCCGGCATTCGCCATACTGACGAACAATGGTCCGCTGTGTTTTACCTCAAAGGTTTCGTCGTCGAAATACTTGCCGTATATACTTATGGAACCGGTACCGTCACCATTCTCGACATCACCACCTGAAAAATATATTGTCGTAACGGCAATTTTTACGCCGCAAATTTAATAAAGAAGTGACAAACGGAAGCGTGACCTTGTATCATAAACTTCTTTATCACACGATGAAATCTGGTCCCCGTGTATTTCTTTCCAGCTACGCCGGTAGTGGCAAGAGTGATGAAGTTCTTCACGGTTTTCGGTGCGATATCGCCGAACAGTCCGATGACTATTCTCCCAGCCGGATGATTGTCAATCATAATGTCCAAGTACACGTGATCGGTGACCGTAAATGTTTCTGCCTAATAAAATTAAACATTTTACACGTTTTTCAATACTCACTCTCTGTGAAGAGTGATAACAACACGCACATTGTTGCAAGTTACTTTTGTTGAAAGTAAAAGATCTTAACAATCTTGAACAAACAAATTGACGTATTGAAATAAATACAACGAGTGAAAAGACGATGCGGTCAAACATCTAAGAGAAGTAATACAGAATAAGGCGGCCGTTAATTTAACAAGCGAGATCTGCACAATGCATTTAAAGTGACATACATTCGTAGAATTGCCGCTCGCATGCATGAAGTTTTATGTGTGCGCGCACTACCAGCAAGAGGCGTGTGACGACCACGAGAAACCTTACAACATATAAAGACAATATCGTTTGACCTATTGCTATTTGCTGCAGATGTTCATTTCTGCCACGTAATGCGTTTTTCGAGCGAAAAATTGATCGCGCAGCTTAGTTGTAGCGCAATTCACGTGTAATCTACGTGTCGATGTAAGCGGTATACAATTTTGGAACACGTGAAATGAGTTTTTCTCGTTTTTTTTCTCGACGTTTAAGAAATCAAGAAGTGATGATTAGTAGACTATCTCGTTAGGGATGTATATATATATTTTGTTGCAAATAGACGCGACAAAATACGGATATATAAAGAATTGTTGCGATTAACGAGTGAGAAACGACGTGTTTTATTTTATTGGCAAAACAGAATTTGTGCATTAACGGTATTCGAAAAAATACGGATCGCGAAAGATATAAAATAAAATAAGATCGTCTTAAACGGTACCTCGATGGTCGAGGCAGCAGCCATGAGAACGATGATCGTCAACAGGCGCTTCATGATTTTACGATTCTGTCCCCGATGTTCTTCTAAAGTGATGCGGATGTTCACGCGGCACGGTATTATGTTTTTCTTTTTAAAAATCAACCTTCACACAAGGCGGTTGTATCAAGCCGCGACCATCGGTCACAATGCACAACGCAATATAACGACACGCAGAAGCTGCGCGTTCGCCCGCAATTTGCGCCACCGTCGATAGCTGCGTCGGCGCTTTAAATCGAGCAAAATATCTACGAATAAATGATCCGATTGTGAATTTTTGCACTTTGCGTGCGCATACGGAAGTCTAAACTCTAACATATAATTGTGCATAAAAATTCACAAACTAAAAAAACTAAGTTAAAGGTACTCGATATCACATTCCTAAGGTTTCCGAGTGGTGAACACACATACAAGTTGGTACGGTAAATGTATTTAAAATCTTATTATTTATCAAGCTTTTTTACGTAAACTTTTTATATCTTACATTTATATTTATATTAATATAAATATTTATTTTTGTGGGTTTTTAACAATTATATTAAAATATAATACCACTCATTAGTGGTATTAATCAAAGAAAAAAAAAAGAAAGTTATTAAAAGCTGTGATGTAGATCAATGTGCGCAATTAACTTTAATCAAAATTCAAATGAATATACAACGCAAACTTGTCGGGTTCTTCTCAATGCGCGATAATTGCATCAAGTGAACTCAAATAGGCCATTACGTCGGTTCTTAATGGATTTTGACTCTTATCTTAAATTAATTGATTTTATAAAGCTTTTGGAAAAGAGAAACATTTTAATGACAAAGTAAAAGTAATATAACATTTAAACAATCAAACGAATCAAACAAATTGAAAACAATATGTATTAAGATTTAATTTTATCAATTAAGTTTCTCGAAAGATAATTCGATCAATCTATAATTCACATTGATTATTAAGATCTCTAATTCGGAGGTCAACAATCTTCGGTTGACAGATCGACATGAGATAGTAGTGTCTTCGACAGTCTTCGGATTCACGATCGAGCGGTTCCGTTATTCCTGATCGCCGACCGTGATACGTGTTATAAAAGCTGTGTACGTTCGGTTCTTAAGAACAGTTTTCCTCGCCGAAGATGAGAATCCACGTGCATCCACGAAGAAAAAATGCGACATTGGCGACGTTGATAGCAATCGTCGTGTCCGTTAACGCTTCTGTATTAAAGCCAGAATCAAAAGAAGCGGCTTCCCCGTGTAAAATTGTTTCGGATAAACTCGGAGAAGAGAAAAATCTCGACCAGCAAAAGATCAATTATGACGGAGACCAAGTTTGGAGAGTTTATAAAAATAACAAAATTGTGGAGGAAGTAGTGCGACTTAAAGATGAAGAAGGATGTATGTAATAATGAGATTTACGTTAAAATAATTAGAAAAAAAAAATAGTATAGATAAGTAAAGTTCTTTTTTTTGTTTATACACAGCGTACCAGATATGGTCAAACAACGCATCGGTAGCTGATATTTTTATAAAAAATTACATGCTTCGAGACATCAAACATCTGTTTAAAAATTTAAGTGTCAAATATGATGTCCTACTCAACAATGTTCAACAAGCAATTGATGAGGAGAACCCTTCACTATCTACGGCGGTGTTAGAAGATCTTGAAGGACGAAAAGGTTAGTGGTATCTATATATCGCAATTGTATAATACTTTCAGGTAGAATTTACATCACAAAGTTATTGCAATCATTCAGCGATTACAATAGTGTTAGAGTAAAGAATTTTCTAAAGTTTAACATTTAAATCTAACATATTATTTATTATATTTAGTAAAAAAAAGTACATATTGAATATATTATGTGCAAATCGCGCTGAATGGTTTCGATAAAATTTTCATTACCAGCTTGTGGGATCGATTAATTGCTGCTTATATCTATCTATAGTGCTTGTGCATAAAGAATCGTGCCATTTAAAAACTTTTTTTTCTTTCTTCATCTCTCGATAGCTACATATTGATAGAAATATAAAAGTGCACAATTGATCGTGTTCCATTGTTTTCATTGCGGTACTTGTTAAAGATATGAATTTGTTATTTAATTGTCGCTTAAAACAAAACGTAGCAAAGAACAATGTGAAGCACATTTTTCTCAAGAAACGATTGAACGATTATTTCATCCCTCTAATTGCTAACAATTTGCGAACAGTTGGTCTACAAAGTTTGAGCAGAATGCCGCAACAGATCGGAAACTAGTAGTCAGACCTATATATTTTAAGCAACAGATCTGCTAGACGGTTTTAGTGTCAATGTCTCTGCGAGCATTTGACAAGATTGTGTTTTTGACATACTTGGCTATTACGGTCACATCGTTACCCGCTTTATTTTCGTCAGTAAGTCGTTGGACATAAATCGAGGTTATCGACCGCGATCGTCTCCACCCTGATAAACCGGTTCCGCTTCAATGCCGATTTGCATTAACAGTTATACTTCACACTGTACGCGCGCACTGTAGTCCTGGCACGTAGTGTCATACACTCATTCTACGACATTTCGACATTTTCCACGTGCATCGTATATTTTGAGTGGCCGATCGATCCGATCTCTCTGCTGTTATCTCGATAAGAACACTTATCGAGCTTATTGTTAGTTTTCTTATTGAGCAAGATGAAATTGCTGCTTTTGCTAACCACAATTCTATTTTCGAAAAGAACGTTTCGAAACTGTTGAAATAAAAAAATTTATATAAGCACTCACCAATTACGATCGCTATGGGCGCATTATTTCCATCATTGAAGTGAGGTTTTTAGTCGTTTTTTAGCTCGTTACGCTTGGTGGCAGAAAGTCAGACGTAGGTATATTTGGATCTATCCACGTCCTCGTCCTCCCGGTTATCCTGTAACTAGTGTACACGGTGGAGGTGGTCCTTGGCATTTTAGGGGTGAGCTTTCTCACGCGCGCACAATCCGCTTCGTCGATTCCGAATATAGCACTTTCGGTCTTACGCGAGCACCTAGACTACGTTCTATGATGATGTTTGAAAACAAGAAGTTACGCGCGCGCTAAATGCCGAATCTACGGAGCGGTTGTTAAAAAACAGAAGCACGAAAAAAGGCGCAGTGAATACAATCTATGATCTCGAAGATACATCTGTCGTCAGGCCATCGCATGGAGTGGACTACGTATCATCGTCTGGACGACATTTACGGTTATTTAAATTATCTTGCGGACACTTATCCGGATATTTGTTCGGTTAGAACGATCGGCAACTCTATCGAAGGTCGTCCTTTAAAGGTATATTGCACGATTAATTCTGTCATCTTTATTTTACGTTATCAATTAAGTTCAAGTTCAAGACCGTTACGTATCTGTTAAGCTTCTACGAATCAGCAATGGCACACCGGACGCTCCGGCAATCTGGATCGACGGCGGTATACATGCTCGCGAGTGGATATCACCAGCAGCTGTCACGTATATTATTGATTATTTGGTCGAAAACAGTGACAAGCTACAAACTGATTTTTACATTCTACCGGTGGTGAATCCGGACGGATACGAATACACGTTTGTAACCGATCGCTTGTGGCGGAAAAATAGGAGAAAAACAAACAGCGTTACAGGTTGCATGGGAATTGACTTGAACAGAAATTTTGGGTATCGCTGGGGCGGTAAGGGCACAAGCCAGATGCCTTGTCGAGATACGTACTCCGGCACAGGACCGTTTTCCGAGCCGGAAACTGAAGCCATTCGAAATTTCTTTGACATCAGCGCCGCCCAGTTCAAGGTTTGGTTGAAATGTTTCCGCACATTCGATTTGCAGTAGTTCGGTTTGCGCTGATTTCCGAAAAGTTCCATAGCGTAATATCCTGATTATGTGATTTCAGGCGTATTTGACATTTCACTCGTACGGACAATACATCCTTTATCCTTGGGGATACGATCATCGTGTACCTCCCGATTACAACGATCTTGAAACGGTCGGTCGCAAAGCAGCGGCGGCCATGAAAAAAACAGGAGCCGGAAGTGTTTATACCGTTGGCAATAGTGCATCAACATTGTATCCAGCAGCCGGTGGGAGCGATGATTACGCCAAAGCACTTTTAAAGATCAAATATGCATATACTATCGAACTGAGAGATACTGGCAAATATGGCTTTATTTTGCCTGCGAGATACATCATCCCAACGGCAAAGGAAGCGTTGGCCGCAGTCGAAGTCGTTACAGAAGCTTGCTGTATTCCGCCTAAAGCGTAATCGTGAGTTGATCATTGCCGATTACGTACATGTACATGTACTTGACTTAGTTTTAATACACGAAAGACTCACGAGAGAGTTCTAATATCCAGACTGTAAATTATAAAGAAATATTGTTTCGTGACAGTACATTCTACGAATGTATCTCTCTAATTGTAGAAAAATATACACGTACTTATGCCCCGCGTGAGGTTTTCATTTAACTTCAACTCTGACGATAATACGTAATATTTTTCCATAATCATTTGTTTTACACTATTATTGTCACGTGAATCTAGACTAACTCTCACACCCTAATAATACTTATGACTCTTAAAAAATTGTTTTGTGTATATCAGCAAGTATTTAATAAAAAGTATACAAGTATTTTTTATGAAAAAACTTCTTCTTTTTATTCAGTCCAAAATTTGTGCTTAAGATTTTTTTTCAGGAAAGTGGGAAAAATACAAAGAACAGTCGCGGCTGATTTACTTTTTAATGCTCTGATTATTTATTTTGTCATATTGAATAAAATAGCTTGTTATCAGTATACATCAATACATCGTCAATATAATTTTCATTAATTGCTGGACATCGTCGATTGAATCCACGAGTTGAACTTGGACACTCTAGTGTAAACGGATGGCGCGCCCACGGTACCGCACGGGATGATACCCCAAGAGACGATTCCGTTAAGCACCGGTTTGCTATTTGACAGCGAGGTGAGAGGACCGCCAGAATCACCCTGAGAGCGCATTAAGAAAATTAATACACAGTGCACATTAAAGTATTGATAGATGACGACAAAAATTATTCGCAACTGCTGAGAGCTTTCAACTTACGCTGCACGCGGAGATTCCGCCATCTAATGGTCCAGAGCAGACATTGGTCTCGTGAACGGGAGAGGATCCTGTCAGACGCTTGACAGAGTCGTAACAGGTCTGGCGATCTACGTAAACTACATCGACATGTTGAAGTTTGTCCGGCGTGCCACGCTCAGTAGAGCCCCATCCGATAAGCCTCGCGTCACCCTTCGGATCGCTTTCTGCCTTTGGCAACTGAACGGGCTGCACTTCTTTCGAAAGTTTCAATGGTTTCGCGAGTTTTATCAGAGCAATGTCGTACGGGCCAACACCACTAAAAAAAAAAAAAAAAAACGAAAAACTCTCGTAATTAAATATCGCCAAATAAATATCATCAAATATTATTATATATTGTGAAAAAAAGTAAAGTAGATGATGTAGTTTCTGACGATATTGTGTCTAAAAATTCGTTATATAAAATATAACAAGCATGTCACATGACTTGTCTAACAATGAAACATAGTTTCTTAATCGAAAAAAAACTTAAGTGTTAACTGATTAGATCATTATCGATCTGCAATATTACATCATAGGTTTTTAGTCGTCATAAAAGCGAACAGTCATTTATTTTGACTAGTATGTTTTTTTTCTACAAGTATTTTCAAGCATATAAATTTTTTATGTATACAATTAGATATAAGAAAATTTTTATACTTATTATACTCATTGTTTTTTTATATTTTGATTACACTTACCCTTGATACTTCTTATGCACAAAAGACTTCTGCACTTTGATAGATTGTTCGCTGCTCTCGGAAGATCCAATGCTGTGCTTTCCAGCTTTGACGAGGAAGTCACCGTAGTCAGGAACTGCTTGAATGCAGTGTCCCGCAGTCACGACCCACTGTTTATCCAAAATGGATCCGGCACAGAAATGCTGCAAGGCGCTGCCTATGCCCCATTGAAGCGAAACAATGTATGGATAGGCATTTTTCGGTGCTTCGCTACCTCCAACTACTTGGTTCCAGAATGGCACTCTAAAGCCGAGATGAGGTCGAGCTTGAAGAACAGGCCTGAAGTTGTCGAGCCTCTCTAAAATTAGAAATAACAAAGAATTAAATTGAGAAAAGTTCACTGAAATCAATCGTAGTGTATTAAAGATTTATGTGGATTGAAAAAAATAAAACAGAGACACACACAATTACATTTTAGTTCATTCTTCATTTTAGATTTTAGTCGAGTTGTATGCAAAGATTCTGAAGAGTATAACTTACCGGCAAATACCACTGCTAGGAGAGCAAAGAGAATGATGTACTTGAAGGAAGCCATCTCGATTGATTGACCATCCAACGAATTAGCCGCATTTTATACTCGTTTCCCAGACTGCATCTACACGATATCAATGATAAAAGTGCATCGATAATCCCTCTTAATTCATCTAAGAAATCTTTCTCTGTGATAAGAAAGATTCCATTATATGACAACTTCTTTGCAATTCGACGTGTTATAGTATCGTAACAATAAGCCAGAAGTGCTATGTCATGATTAATAATATTAATACATTACAAGTTAATTTAATTTTTTTACTTAAGTAGAAAATTGACTTTTTTTAAATACAAAACTAAAGAGTTGAATAAAGTTATAAACTAGACATATAAATAAACATATAAATCGAGTTTATTATTTAGTTAACTTTTATAAATAATTTAATTTTTTATTAAAAATAAGCATAAGTAAAACATATTTATAATAAGAATATTCATACATATATTATTTATTATAACTTTTTAAGTAACGTTTTAATTTCTAATTAAACTATCTTTGCCTGAACCATCTATTACTCCAATAAATTAAAATAATCTATAATTTTAAATAGCTAAGATTTTTTAGCTTAATCTGAATCTATAAACTATATTAGCAATAAATAATATCAATAATAATAAATAACATTTATGTACATATATTACCATTAAAAGATATTAATATATTTAAACATCTTTTGTGTGTGATTATTTATTAAGTTACAATCATGTAAACCGCAAATCACGCTCTGCTCGGACATTGACATTCTTTTACTTGTGAGTAGCTCACAAGTCAATTATGATGGATGATCCGGCGGATAATAAGCGTTATCATTGTGTTGTGATTGTAATCCATCATTATCTATACAATATAGGTGTACAAAATATGCGGAAAAACCTCACGAGAAAGAAAGTGATTTATAAGTTTTAATCGCAAGATTAATGAACAATGAACTTTTCGGTTTCGTGTCCCGATAAAATAAAAAATCAATTAAGAGTGATTGAATCTTCATGGAGGGGATATGTATAAAAGTCTCTAAAAAGTCTTTGTTTAAGTTATTTGTTTGTTTGGCTTTGATTTTGACGCATCACTTTGCTAGCGTGACGTAAGTAGAATTTCTTCAATTTATTGCAAACATAATACGAAATACATTATTTTTGAATAAAGTCATTTTACACGAGAAAAATATATTTAAATAAAAATGTTCTCTCTAGAGTAGTTCAACGACAAAAATTTCAGTTTACATCAGTTTACATACAATTAACTCAATTTAATTTATATACAATTAATTTATACATATATATAATTTATATATATACATATAATTTATACAATTCAAAACAATATTCCAAACTTATAAGTTTATTGTAGTACAAGTTTATTGTAATACAACAATTTAAAGGCTCTATTGTAGTAATCATGAATGTCTGATAATAAATTTTTAATGAAAAAATATTGAGAAAGAGATAGAAATAAAAGATAATAAAATTATATGTACTATTGCATAAATAAAAGATTTAAACTAATAATGATAAAATTTAAGTGGGGAATTGATAACGTTCTATCTGTCATATAATCATCATTCACCGTAAAAAAGATTATAGTATCATGTAGTATCCTTGAGTAATATCGTAAATATTATTATAGGTTTGCAAAAAAATTGCAGACTAATTTTAAAAATTTATATATAAACATGTTAAAATTAAGTATTATTTTATTTTCATCGTTGTATAAACATTTTTTTATATTATATGTTACATGTACAAATACGTTTTTTAAATGTGTGTCTTTTTAGAAATTGAATAATAAAAATTTTACAAAACCTGTTTTGCACACATAATAAGGTTTTAGGTATAGAAATAAAATGTCATATAAGAGAGAATATTTACATTATTTTCTTTCATTTATTTTATTCTTTATGTGCATTACATGCAAACTGGAATGTTATCATTGTCATCAAAATTTGTAAGCTGATTTCACGGTTATCTTCGAATTATTTTGTTTTGTTAATGTAAAACTGCATGTACGAATTTCGGATATTTCTTTTTCTGAGCATATGATGTATAAAAAGTAGAATTTTTATTCCAAAGTATATTTTTAGACTAATTATGCGTTAATAATATTGTTAATCCAGTCAACGTAAGAAGCTACACGAGTGTAGACAGAAGGAGAGCCGGATACACCGCACGGATAGACACCCCATGAAACGACACCGATTTGGACAGGAGTTCCGTTTTCAAATTGAACCAATGGGCCGCCAGAGTCACCCTAAATAAAAAGAATTGTTTTTAAATTAGTTTTACACAAAAAAAACTCTGTATTTATATAAGTATAGAAAGAATTTTACTTACAGAGCAAGCGGACATCTCTGAAACAGCGTCAGTGCAGATTTGAGTGTCGTAGATTTTTGCTTTGCCGATAATATCATCTGGGAATTTGTTGCGACAAGTCTCATTGTCCAATATAGGAAGAGTAGCCTTCTGAAGAATTTTAGGTAGCTTTGGAAGTAACTCTTTGGAAGTGGAACCCCATCCGGTAAGTACGGCATCTCCAGTTCGTACCTCATCTTGTTTGGGCAGACGAACAGCAGAAACTCTCTTATTCAAAACGAGAGGTGTTTTCAGTTTCACAATAGCAATGTCGTATGGAGCAACACCTCTGAAAGAACGCAATAAAGTTAAAAAAATATCATGACTTTGATTTTAGTGCGTATATTGTGCGTATATTGTTATCATTTGGGATAAAAACTGACGCAATTCAAGAAATAATCGAGATAGATATGATAACAAAATCTATCATAGAATTATAAGAATTGTGAAATATACAACAAGCATTTGATTATAGTCTAATAGGATTGAAAGAATTTATCTTTATTATATATAAATATTTAAAATATAGATACTTTGTTTTATCTACATATAACACGCACACATAATTATTATTCATATAATATATATAGTATTATTATTGTAATAATTGTGCAGTTTTTGTTATAATTAATTAATTAAATAGAATTTTTTATTAATAAATAATTATTAATTATTAATTTTTTTTAACTTTAACGTTTTGCTTTTTTCAGTGCGTTTAAACTTACTTTTATTCTGATTAATATATAGATAGATAAGATCATGATCAAGCAATTTCTGCTTTGATAATCTTCTGAAAAAGTCGCATTTAGTACGAAACAATTATCAGTTAGATTAGATAAAATCTCTTGATACTGATCTGTCTACAAAATATTAAGTTCTATTTTCGTAATTAATATAAGCTCTATATATATAAACTCATAATGTTTGACATCTAAACAATAGACATAATTAGAGAGAAAAATATTTATTATATACAATACAAGTATGATGCTTTATATTGTATGTGAATTAAAAGTATAGTTTTAATTTTTTTTTAAATAAAAGAAAAATGTGTATATAGTTAGAAAACTTTTTTTCTACTTCTAATATATTTTTTATACATATATAAAATTAAATAAAATTTTTTACCTTATATATTTATTTCTATCAAATGACATTTGGTTTAGTATTTTTTCTTAAAAATTAAATATTTTTTTAAAATTATTAGTATATTTAATTATTGTTCAGAATTCTGAATATATCTTTAATATTAAGGAAAAATATATATAATACAAACGTACCCTGGATATTTTTCGTGAACATAGGCCTTTTCGACTTGAACTCCTTGCTCGGTGGACTCTACTTCCGAAACGTGATGTTTACCAGCGAAAACTTGCAGCTTGCCTAATTTAAGAATGCAATGTCCAGCGGTCAAAATATAACGCTCATTCAAGATCGAACCACCGCAAGCATGATTATATTTGACTAATGGTGGTACACCCCATCGAATAGACACTTGATAAGGAAATTCGCCTGGTTCCGCGTCCTCGCCATCGGTAATTTTAGGATGTAAACGGAAAGGACTGGCCGAGGCTGCAAAATTTTCAGAAGATTATTTAACAAGTTTTTGGAAGTAGAAAAATATTGTTGCAAAACATACATGACATGATAATATTTATATTTTATTACATTGTAGCACAGTTTACTTTTCTAAAAAAATTAAAGTTTAAAATTAAAATTGTATACGTAAAGTATATAAATTGATATTTATAAGAAAAGAAAACTTACCCTGAAAGACCAAGACAGTGGCAAGAAGATATTGAATCAACATTGTCTGGTATGGTTGCTCCACGTAAGTTAAACACCAAGTGAGAATTTGTGACTTATATAGCTACGAAATATCTCTAGATAAGACATTGCGTATATTTCAAATTTATTTTGATAACGCACTTTCGTAAACGTATAGATAAGCTTTTGCACTGATTATTTTTCTGTTGGTACATTAATATAGCTTTAGAATAATTTTTTCGTCAAGAAAATGATGATAAAAATCAATTTCAACAAATCAGTGAAAGTTTCTTTTAATGAATCATTTTGTTACTTTAATATTTAACAATCCAAAAATATATATTCTGACAATGAGTAATTTATATATATATACATATGTATATGTATCAAATAATAGAAAATAGATATATAAATAAATTTTGATAAGTTAAATAAAATAAATAATTTATTACTGTTGTCGTTTGTACAAAAACATTTCCACATTCACACAAGCGCTCTTTAATGTAAAATAAATATACATATATATATTACATTTTTATGTATATTACATTATACACACGTACATATATTACGTTACTATATGCAAATTATAAACTTAATTTTCTGCATACGCAAAAATATGTTGAGCATAATCTAGAAGCGGTAATGTACAATTATAACTATAAAAATCTACTTGCTAAATTGTTAAAAAAATCAGAATAGTTTTTATAAAACATGGTATCTAACACTTTTTTAAGTCAAAGCCAATAAAATCAAACTTTTTGAATAATGTAGTAATAGAATGAATGAAATTCTAGTGCTAAGGCACTTTCATAAGTGTGTTTTGTAATCTCGGAATTGACAAAAAAATCAGATAATGCGTTCTTTGTTTCCAATTAATTTATCTCTGGTTGTCATCGTAGCTCGTGTAATTTATTTCGATAACAATGTCATATCTGATGATGCACGTCCATTCTTCATTTAATGATATCTATCGAGATGATGACACTCGAGTCATAGATGTCACAAAAAAAAAAATGCTTATCTGCGTACCATCAGCCCCCAAAGAAATATTAATTATTACTTAGATATAATGTGTATTAGAAAAATACGATTTTACATGTTGCAAGTGACCACGCGGGCGACTGCGCGGATTCCCGCCCAAATTTCACGCGCAGTTGGAACTATCTGAGTCGCAGGCAACAAAAATCCATACGTTCCGCGATCGCGCAGTTCTATCGTATACGCGTATTTTATTCCGGCAACACCTTTTGCCCAATCATCGGACGATCCTAAAAACAAGAAGAGTAATTTGCCACTTGGAAAGTTTTCTTTCTTTCTTATCTTATTTTATAAAGTATAGTATGTTGCATAAATTATATCTTAATGTGTTTTAATCAATCAATCGTAAATTATCATTCAAATTTTGTTACAAACATTTATTAATTATAAACAAAATTAGAATGAGAATATTGAGATAAGTACCAGAAGTTGGATACATTAGATCTGTCGTTGGACCAATTTGATAATGAGTTCCGTGGACTTTTGTGATTGCGTTAATTGCTTTCTTTGCTACGTTCATCAAGTCAGAATAATCCGCAGGTTTCGAGCGTGTATGACTCCATGGTAGCAACCACATTTGCGAGTAAGAATGCAAAGTTAAGTACATTCTATAAATATAAAAGTTTTACTATAACTAAGAAAATAAATATAATTTGTGTGAATAAACATCTAATTTAATATCTAATTAAATATTAATTAGATCTTTTCAGATTAGTTTAGTGTACCGAATATGTTGCTTGTTTGCTAGGATATGATCCGCTATAGCTTTTGTTTCCGGCTCGGAAAAAGCAAAAGGTCCAGAGTAGTTTTCGTGGCAAGGATCTGAACTGGAACTTCTTTCTTTTTCCTCTCCCCAGTGATAGGCAAAATTTCGATTTGGATCAACTCCTTCGCAGTTGCTCCACAACCATCTGGTGTAATGAGCTACAAACTGCAACAAGTTGGAAGGCGTGTACCTATGAAAAAAACACTACATTTTATTCACTTACGGTAATCATAATTCTTTCGTGCTGTATATTATGTTATATTATAATATTACATAATTGTTATTACATAATTATAAGATGTTTGTTTAGTCTGCTTTGAGTTTTTTATCTTTGCATCTGCAATATCTTATCGTTTTTAAAAATTTAATTTGATTAAAGATTAATTGCTGAAGTGTATTTTTTAACAAATGACGTTATATTCGTATATGTTCCGTAAGTCACGTTCTTGAGATGTAATGTTGATACGTGATCATTTGGACAAGACGCGCATGTATCGAAATAATAAATATATTTCTTGTTTTGTTTTTTTTTTTTTTACCTGCTGTCCTCTTGGCTTTCTACGTGATTGCTTCTAGTTTTTCGCCATAAACGGTCGCCGATATGGGTGTACTCGTAACCGTCTGGATTTGCAACCGGCAAAATCATCCAGTCCGAATTGTCCAATAGTTTCGAGTAGGTCGAGTTCCTCTCAACTAACTGACTCAGTATGTAGGTCGCAACGGCGATGCCGATCCATTCTCGTCCGTGCATGCCTACAAACATGACAATTCGCCGAAAAGTCGACGTAACGGAACGAAATACATACAAGAAACAAGTATAAAGTTTAACGTTGTAAGAAAACTTTAATTGGCTATAAATTCTGAACGTATGATAAAATCTTTGCGTCATTAATGAAGAGATTAAAAAAAATTCACATATGGTTTTTTTGGATTTTTTAAATATATTATAACAAACAATAATATATACCACAATACATTTTTCTTTCGCGTGTTTACAAATGATTCTATCTTTAAAGTATATATAGCTCTACATTTATAACGGTAGTACATTATATACGGGAAAGTTTTATAGGTATCAGAAGAAACTAGAAAACTCACCGGCATCGATCCAAATCGCGGGTTTTCTTTCACCATCTTTCTTCAAACCTGTTGACACCTTTGCCATTTTAATCGGTTGACCTTCGTAGCTATGACCGATGGTTGTCAATTCTACGATTTTGGGATACCTGGAGGCCAAGTATTCTAAGTAGCGCACGATATCTGAAAAAATATATAAATATATAAAAGATTTGAAAAAAAAATTTAATATTAATAAATATTTTGTCTTTTTACGTATATATGTACAAACTCATGCGAATACACACATGTATAATATGATTTTACCTCCATATCTATGATATCGTTTCCATGTCATCGTGTGGCCTTGATTGGTGACCAAGTCATCGCGTTGCTCTTTTGACATTTTCGGATTTTGAAAAGAAATTGTTTTCTGTTAATGAGAAAACAAAACAAAATTATTTTCGCGATCTTTGACTAAAAACATTAATTTGAAAAAATCACAGATTTTTCATTTTAAGATTAATATGATTATACAAACAACGGAGTTTCTCTCTCTTTTATATTTATGTCAGATATTCATTTCACTTATATAATTAGAAATTATTTTTAATTACGTAAAGAATGACCGAAGAAAAGAAGTTAACAGTTCGAAGAAAAACTGAAGAATTATCACTGTCCTATTGCTTTTATTATATATGACTAGACATGAGAAATTGAAAAGATTAAAAGTAAAGTATGTCAGCGTCATGGCCATGCACACCTGTTGCCAATAAAGAATTTTTTCGATAGTAAGTGATTTAATGAAAACAGAGAAAGGAAAAAGGAAGATGTCAACATCTACAACATACTATTGATTTTATAATAAATGTTAAAAAACTTAAGTAAACATGTTCACTTCTAAGTTTTTTCGTGATTATTGAAAACTTTGTGACGTTTGTATCTCTTGAATTATTAATATAATATTAACATACAACGTTAAAACTTATACACATATAAATAATGTTTTAAAAATTAAATTGATGTTTTTTCATTTTATAAAATAAAATAGAAAGATAAAAAAAAGATGTAAATGAAATATGTTTCTTTTTACCTGAACATCCGATATTAACACTTTGAAATCTATCTTCTTGTCTCTTAAATAATCCTTGACGTCGGCCACGAGATCTGGTGAGACGATAATGTCGGTAGTTCTAAAAAAAAATGCATCATAAATAAAAAAATGCATAAGTTATATTAAATAATTTGGACTTTTGTTATTTATTCTCTTTCGAAAACATTATTCTTTTTTCAAATATGCGCGAACAAACCTATTAAGATTTGGAAAGGACCAAAATTTCACATCTTCAGGTTCTGCATCTCTCAAGTCGTGCAGATCAACAACGTGGCTTTCCGTGTTGGGAAACACTCTGATTAATTGATAATTTCGATAATTTATTCTATTGGTTTGTGCACGTGAATTCTTTTTCTCACTACCGAGAATGTTGTTCACGACCGTGCCGAGCCCACTCGCTATGACGGACAGCAAGGATTCAACTAGGCCAAACATAGAAAAACCTCTGTTGTTATCATAATCCCAGTGTACTTCTCTAGATGCCTCTTGAAGAGAGTTATTTACGTCAACAAGTTCAATCCTTTCTGTCTTCTCGTCTTTGGAATTTAGACATGTTCTTTGGTCATTATGGATATCCTGTAAGCTATACATCGGTTATTTGATACTTTAATAGTGAAAATAATATATATTGTTTTGTTAATTATATTCAAAAATATTTTATAATATGTATTCTTCAGATTTGGGAAGAAAATACACGTCATAAATACGATTTTTTCTCTCTCTTTCTCTCTCTCTCTCTGTTACATTAGAAAAATATTAATAAATATAGTGTTAAAACACTAGAATAATTTAAAGTGTATATAAAATATTGTGCCTGAAACATAAATATTTTGCTATTGTAAAACGACTTGCAGATATAAAACTTTTTTGAGTTTTTGTCAAAGCAACATTGCTTTTAAATGTCACAAGAGCGTCAATTTTGTGCTCGCGCGTCGGCATATCGTTACCTGCACTTTCAATGAAAACAAAATACATTCTTTTGCAATTAACGTCGATATTCACGGTCCACTTCTTCATAGGCGAACGAACATAAAATGGAACGACCGCTTCTAGCGAACAAACGCATTTTAATTGATATTAACTGAACATTACAAAAAAAAAAAAAAAAAAATACAAAGATTATAATATAATAAATAAGAAATGATTACGAGTTATTGAGTGACATGACGGCTAACATATCAAACAGAAGTAGAGTCACATATTATGATAATATTTTTATACATGTGTGCGTATGCATGTAAAACTTTTAATTTTTCATACGAATCTTAACGATTGCATAAAACTTCACTGTAAAGATATTTAATAGAGGGTAAAACAACTAATTCGAAGAACAACTTCGAAGAACAAATTTTCTAGTTTCTAGAAAAATCACGTCCTGTTTACCCAATTATTATAATCCCAATTGTATTCATTATCGCACTCAGTTATGTTATTTAATTACACTTGTAGCTTTCGTCAATTTTAACACCAACCTATTACTCTTATTATCCAAAACGTTTTCCTCTCGTAACGTCCTTTGCTCAAAGTAATTATGATCAAATCTCGCATGTGTTAATGTGTAACTATCGCGATAAGGACTTCCGTTTGCCGAATGCGGTGCAAGGATTCCTGACATCCCGAGGATCACGCACAGGATTGACCCGACGCCTGCACTCATAGCGTGCGTCGATCGCACCAGGATACTCGATCGTCTCGAAGGTTTCACGTTGACTGGCAAACCTGTGACCGGAATGAGTCGCTCAACAACCGGTACGTACGTACGAACGTGTGATAGTTTTACTGTTCTGCCCCACGGGCCCGGCTTACGGGATTTGAGATTCGCGCTGAAAGACGTTCATTTTTGCAGTCATACACGGAGACACGGAGGATCAAAGGCTTCGAGGTTAATGGGATGAGATAGTCAAGTAAATAGTATGTTTTGTCGCCATACGGTGATGTGACTTAATTAGATGCGATCCTACAGTTATTCAAAAGTAAGAGAAAAAAACCGCTGATGATTAAGTAGTTTATGTTAGCAGTAAAACTTAAGGTAGAAATTGATAGAATTGTGATACGATTTATTTTCAAACTAATTGTTAATTTTCGAAAAATATTCTGTAGATATTTATTTGATAAAAATAGATTTTGATAGAAAAATATTTCTTCGTGAACTGACTGGGGATCTTCCAGACCCACTCAAAAATTTTGAATCGGTGTCTCTGTTGGAATTAGTAATTTTTTTAAACGCTTATATCTTTGAAACGGGAGTTATTAGAGTTATTAATTAAAGATTTTTTGAATTTGTTTTTTTATTGACACAGAATTGTTCAAACTTTTAATTTAAAAAAAATTTTTTTACTATTGTTTTTTTGCGGAGATGTTTGATTTTAAAGTCGCGTGAGTCTCACAGACCCAATCAGTTCAACTAGTAAGCTGTTTTGGAAGTCATTCCACAGAAAGATACGTAATTTGAATTAGATATTTATCTTATATAAGACAATACTACTACGTTCAGCTCTAAAGGGCGATAAAGAATATAATATAAGCCATCATTGTTTCAAATTAATATATTTTAACATAAAGTTTTTATACAAATTAGAAGCGGGTGTAAGATTTGCGAACTTCGTTAGTTTAAAATAAAAACAATTTTATTTTCTTTCTCAGTTACAATGTTCTTTTATTACAATATTTCACTTAACTTTAATATTCACATGTATCACTTCTGTAGATAATCGGCGTGACCGAGATTATAGGTAAATGGCGATAATGATTTAAAGTAAGTAACCGTACGTATCTGACTTCTCAATTCTGACTGACTCCGACTCGGTTCGAGGGCGCGTTTTATAGGGCCCGAGGTTGGTTATCGGAGGCTCTGGAATTTTCCTTGTTCGATATCATTTTGAGTAATCATCTGGAATGTTCTAGACCCGACTACGTAAGAGATTTCCTTATTTCGTAAGGTATGTCGAAAGGGCCGACGGTGCGTCAGGGTCCTATCGGTGCGTCATGGTCCTATCGCTATCGGTTTGTCGAAATCGGTGCGTCATGGTCCTATCGCTATTGTTTTAAGATATACACAGAAAGTTCCGGAATGTAGCAACCAAATAGACGATGGTCACACGGGAGCAGAGCGCGTGATTTCCGTGAAGGTTTTACGTGTGTGAAGGTAACAATATTTTTTTCCATCACACATTCTTCCAAAACAACATGAGCAAAAACATCAATAACCGCGGCGGGGTCAATGACCGCGGCCGCGCGACCTTGGGGGGGTCACTGACCTCGGCCGCGCGGCCTTGGTGGGGGGGAGTCACTGACCGCGGGCGCGCGACCGCGGCGGGGTCAATGACCTCGGTCGCGCGACTGCGGTAAAGTCACTGACCTCGGTCGCGCGACCGCGGCGGTGTTACTGACTTCGGTCACGTGATTACGTATATATATTGTATATATATATATATATATACATATATGCGTATGTGTGTATTATATATAGATATAGAATATATATTACATATAATATATATGATATTCTCTTTTTTACCCTTTTCCCTGTTACGTGACTTTAGTCACGTGTTGTTTTTTCACTTCTCTCTCTCACTATTTTTTGAGTTTGATTTTCATGCGTTATTTCTGACATTTCTCATATGTGTATTATATGGTTTATAAGACGTATATACTATCTGTTATCGCGGTGACAGGTTGTGTTCACTGACAACACGTTAAATAAAAATAACAATAGCGTGCGCGTAGCGCGCGCCTGTGTGCTAGTATTTTTAAAGTGCAATATTTTTTAAGAAAGTAATTATATGAGTTTAGTTTAAAATAAATTAATGTGTGTACGCTAACAAAAAATTTTTTATTTGATATCGTCAGGTGATTGTCGTCGCCTGACATTTACCATCAATCGCCAAAATCGCTAGGGTTCTTTTTTATGGGCGATAGGACAGATCTCACCGTCTCCGAGTAATAATAAGCCGATTATTCCATTAAAATTGACCAATCATCTTCTTTAACAAAATTGACTAGAATTTATTACGATTGATAATTCGGCTGATTAGCTTAATAAGATAAGACCTGTCTTTAAGGCCCGTTTACGCGAGCAATAACTGTTAACTTATGCCGGAAATAGATAAATTTTAACTATAGGATTTCAATGCTTCTGTTTATTACGAAATTGCCGGATGTAAATAAACAAAAGCATTGAAATCTTATAGTTGGACTTTACCGATTCCGGTATAAGTTAACGGTAATTGTCCGCATAAACAAGTCTTTAGTTGTCTGCGATAAAATTCAGTCACGCACATCACCATTTTATCCCTTCAAACGAACGGTAAGCATGAAATAGTATCTTAAGTGTGCGTTCCTATGGCATGTTTTTTTTTTCGTACAACTTGTGGCGCGTGTAACCAATCACATCTTTCTATTTTCCTAGATATTTCAAAACGTGGTACACGTTACGCGCGTTTATTGGCCACACGATTACCCTCAAGCTTCGCTTCATATAGGGAAGACCCTTGATAAAATTGGAAAATTCTCTTCCATCACTGTTTATGTTGCACGCATTCCGTTCGGTAAACGTCTTCGATTGATTTCAGTTACTTCAGATCACACGAGTCCGACGAGTTGATTTGTTTCTGTAAAGCACAATGAACGGAAAGGAGAGAGTATCGGAATTAAATCTTGTATTGAGAAAAGCCAAGTTTAGATCTACACCGGTAAGTTATTATCAAATTCAATAATATAGAGACACACAACACAATGGTTCATTGTCAGTGCTTCTCAAATCTTTATTTAACACAGTTCATATTCTGACTTTAGTATATAAATTTCTTAGCGCTTAAAAAAAATAAATAAATAAAATAACAAAAAAATCAATTTAAAAAATTAAATAAATAAATGTGTATAATTATTAACATATCATAGGCTTCCTTTGTGAATTTCTTTTTTGGATTGAAGCGTCCCCCTTTCAACGTTTTACGTCTTGGGATAAAATGTGCCAAGGATATGGGTATAATACTTTTGTATTTACATATATATGTTAAGGTCACAGTTCGAAATATGTCAGTTTACGAAATGGCTGGCCACTTCATATAACTTTTTATAATTGTCAATATATTATATATTAATTTATATTTTGATAACTCCTGATATAAATAATTATTTATACCAATGTATCTTTTATAAATATTTTTAAAGTAACGTTATTATAATGACTGTTCTCATAGAGCAATGTACCTTGCTTGTTACTAGAACCGGCCAGTCAATGTTCAAAATGAAAAAAATATCAAGACGGTTTTTACTTTTGAATTACTGGCCGATGTCAACAGCCAATGTACGAAGTGAACAATCATTTTGCGAAAACTAACCGAACTTTTTTTTTACTTTGGTCCTAATACGTACAAATTTTTTAGGTTTTTCTAAATAAGTATTTTTACTTTTAGATATCAATATAGAGGTGTTTACGGGTTTATTAGATGGAATGATAATTGATCTACAAATCTTGAAACCGCTCGCTGAAGAAGCATACACTATAAATAAACTTATCGAACGGTATCGAACAAAAGAAATATCTGCAAATCCTGAAACACTTGAAAAACGTGAAACATTCTTTACAGAATCATCCAGATTAACTCTATGGATGATGAGCTGCTATACTTTGCATCTAAAAAATGACTTTAGAATTATAAGATCTTGTTGTAAAAGCAACAGTAAGGCAATCAACATTCCAACTAGAGGAATGATACAATTTTTGCTTATAAAAATATCAGGCTTAATTATGTCATGGATGATAATACAATGCCATGGAACTTGTATCAAAGAGCAAGAAATAGAGTCAGTTCCTTCTACACTTGCTCCTCTTGTTGATGAAATTTATAGTGTTGTTGGAAAGTATCTGTATGTATTTTAAAAATTATTTGTTTCATGTTTATTGCCTTTTTCTTTTTTTGTAATAATCATTTTTTTGGTTTTTAGGGTTCAGGCAGAGATAATGATAAAAAAACTTTGTTTGTGGTACAAATCGCTATATCACTATTCTTGTAAGATTCCTTGTGCGGATGATCATTTATATTTTGATTGGAATAATTACTTTGAAGAGAATAGAAAACGGGATATAGTTATGTCACCATCCCTAGTTTCGCCATTTAGGGCGCAATGCGGACCGTTTAAAATACTCCAATTAATGAAACTTCCACATACATAGTAAGTTTGTGATTATCTAATATTTTAATTAGAAAATACAATAAAAAATACGTTGTAAAATAATGTTTTATATTTCAGCATTAGACGTGATAAAATCTACAATTATAATTTTAAAATAAAAAAGGATCATCCTTTCAAACTGATGCATATATTTGGTAATGTCAAAGAGAGTGCCGACGATTCTGATGATGAAAGTGACACAAATCTACTGCAATATCCACTTGAAAAACTTGAAAAGATACTTGCAGAACAATTCCCTCCGTCTGAAACAGAACAAGACAGTTGTTCTTCTTCTTCTTCTTCTTAGAAGAGATGATCATTAAATTCAAGTTATTTATTTATTTTTCAAGTTATTTATTTACAAAGAAATTTCTAACGATGATCTGATGCAGAAAGACAGACTGATAAAAAAGCTGAAAACTAATTTTGAATGTAACTAATATCAATTTTAATGTAATATTTTGTGACAAATAAAGATAACCTTTCTTAAATGACTTACAAGAGCAGTTATGATTATACAACACGTATTATAGGTCAGTAAGTTTGCAGTTAGCAAAACATGTTTTCTCGATACCATCATACGCAACAAATTGTAATTATAAAGATTAATCATTTCTCAACCCTTCCGCTTGTGTATTATTTATATAATTTCTGTAATTAAAATTAAACATCCTCAAAAATTTCCACTTATAATTTGTCTTTCGTGATATCAAGCTCTTCTCACACTACTCAAAACTAATTAATAATGATAGTCGCTTCATAAAAACAACGCACTTGAGAAAAATATAATAAAATTTTTAAATTATACAGCAAAGCTATATATGCAATTTTATTTGTAATAAATAAATCAGATAGAAGAATTTTCAATGGTTTTGCAATATCAAAATAAGAATAATTCATTATTAAAGTAAAATTAATATCAAATCACTTAAAGAAACATTTTATGGAAACAAAATATCAGAGAGAAGATTAGAATTAGACGTTTTGTTGTAAGTGTGTGTGTGAATATGATTTATTGTTGGTACAACTATATACGCGCGTACCTATGCGGCACGCAACGATACAATTATTGCGTAAACGTACAGATATAATAGCGCGCGTGCGCGTAAATAAGTAATAATAGTACTTAATTATTCTTAATGACTGAAAAAATGTTAAATTAATGTTACGCTGTTAGTCGATTTTTGGGCACGTACGAAAGAAAGTGTCCGGAAACGGAGTAGAAAGGAGGCGAGATGAAGAAAAGAAATAAGAGACTACAAAGGAAGACACGGTCGGTTATTTTATACTGGTTCTTAATCCTTCCTTCAAAGCTGCGACCTAATCGTCTTTGCGAGAGACAGTTTCAAAATAATGCGCGACGTTTCGAGATCGCTTTAAAACAATCTTCGAAATACAAAACACGCCATTATTTGTTTGACATCTTTCTTATTTCACTTCCAGCGTCATTAAAATGGTCATTACAGAGCCGAGCATAGCCGGGGGAAGGATTTCCAGAACCAACTGATTAATCTACTCCTCGATCATCGAATGTACAGCACGAATTTTGACTAGCACGTTACGTAACTATGAATCCTCCTTCTCTCGATCGAGATGAGAGTTTCGCGAAGAGCGGAGGACTACGCCGACCTTCATCCGGAAGACAAAAAGTATCAGAACAGACCATGAAAATAGACATGTAGAAATCGGCAACGTTGAGAAAAAAGCTAACGGTCGCTGCGATCATATCACCGTGTGCTTCACTCACGTCGCCATATTGTTGCAATTATACAAATATAATCGATCGTGATAATTGACTGCTTATCTCATTGTGACCGTCGGGATGAACTTTTCGAGGATCGGTTTTCTCGACGGAACACAAAATGGCAAGAATCTATTGGATTTCACCAAAAGAATACGCGCATACTCGTCACGTGCAAAACTTCTTCTCGAGTAATATTTCTCATTCCTTGGCGCGACTCTATACTAACTACAGCATTGCTTCTTCTTTCGTGGGTCGCGAGCTAAGCAATTAACCCGCGAAGGTCCTCCCCTTCACACACAAGATGTCTCCTCAAGGCCTCCTTTTAAGGCGACTTCATTTCGCGCGCGGTAGCATATTTACAAATTATTTAATATTGTTCTTTCAAACATCGAGGAAGCATGACACGAAGATTTCTTACGTGCGTGCGTGTGTGTGTGTGTGTGTATATATATATATGTGCGCCAGTTTGTAATGTAATAATATGCTCTGCGAACGATGTAACATTCTTTGTCAAACATTACTCGAGAGTCTCAAGTATAACATGATAATATATGGATTTAGGATGCACGCGCATTAAGTTCAGCGGGGCCTGTCTGTTATATTTACGTATTTTTGAAAACTTTCAAATTTGAACCGAAGAGAAATGTGTTTCCATAAATTGGAAACAGAAATGTGTTTTAAATTAGAATTCTCTCAGGTTCTCACGTTGAAACACACAGATAGATTTCTATTTATGCCATTTTTCTGAAACTTTGTTTCATTTTATAATATTTGTCAAGCACAAAAATGACAAAAAAATGACATATAATATAAATTTCTTCAGATCAGTCGTTATTAATCCGCGAGCATCTTCGTTATCTTTCATATGATAGTTACGTGTATGTAATGCATGTAACAATGAGTAAGTGTGTGTTTAAGAATGCCAGTGCGTATTACAGAAATGAATTTTTCCGAAACCGAAGGCGGTCTCTCTCTCTTTCTCAGTGTCGCGCTCGAGACACGCTCGTTTCGAATTTTCGATGCCCTTCGTAGTTCGCGCGAAGGACACGGTTGACTTCTTCAACTATGACTACGAGCTATTGATACAGTTCACGTGCGACTGATCGATCGTATCCTAAGCGAGGAAAGGTGGCAAAATCGCGAAATTAGTAAATTTCGTAAATAATAATAAATTCTTTTAGTAAAACGTAGTAAGATATGTGTGTCCATATATAACTGTATAAATATCATATAAATATTATTTTTGTTTCGCAGAAGCAAGCTGGAAATGTACCTGTATCTCTCTCTTTCTCTCTCTCTCTCTCTATCTCTTTCTCTCAGTAGGTGCTTAAATTATGTAAATATATTACGCGCTAAGTTGTATATATAAGTTCGCTTTAAACGAGAGCACATTGTATGTAAAATGAGTCGTGACTTTAATCATACTTTTTTGTTAAAATCAAATCCGACATACCAAGGTTTCTCAAACGCAGTTAATTCTGACCACCTTATTCCTCCTTAGTACCATCATAGTACTGTTCATCTACTGATCGCTATGTTAAATCACAACAGTAACGATTAATCGTAACAACAACTTTCTCTCAGCTTATAATTGCATATTGACGCGAGGATGGACTCGATTCACGCCTTCCCGTTCTTCCCGTTCTCTTCCGTAGAGAACGGATTTCTCTTGATCTCTGCTCCTCCTAGCGTTACCGGATAATTATGTCGTACCTAACGTTTACAACATAGATGTTCTACTCAGTTAACGCTACGAAATGCACAAAGTACTTTATTACGAGTAGTCGGTTAACAATAATGATTAACTCATGCGGCCATTTTTTGGCAAATCCTTCCTTCGAGGAGATTCAAGCTTTCATCCTCGATTCCGCGGAGTCGATTACATCGATCTCGTTCTCATCAATAATTCTCGATCGCTTTTGAAACTGGATTTCGCACAGATTTTTACGCTACGAGATATGTATCGGTGTCAATCTTGAAAATTGAAACCGTTATTGATGAATTCGCAATGATCTTTGTGCCCGTTGGTCTCATCGATTGAGTGGCGAGCGAGTAGCGTTTCTTAAACGATATTGGCCTTGGCGATAGAACTACCCATCATGACTTTATTAACGAAATTTACGATGGCTGTGGCCGGTTGTTCTGGTTCCAGTTCGGCGAATACGTGGCACTGATTGTCCGATTTGTGAGCAGGCTTCCTCGCTACAAAGCCGAAGCAGCGACTGGAAACAAACATTTTAAACAAGATAATTTAAAATTCAAAGTATACAATAAAAAAAATTGTCTACCAAATATTCCAAAAGCATCCGTTTCGAACAAAAATACTAAAGTTACGAATTTGCTTTTTTAAATATATCGCATCTTACAAAGAATTTACATATGGCATTTTGATATGTTTTATTAGAATTTTTTTTTTAAATAATTGAAAATATATCTGAGAAAGTGAAAGCGTACTGAGCGCTTAGTGGTCTTCCAGTATCTTCGCTGGCGAACTCCCATGTGCGTTCCTCGGTGTCTAATCCGCAATAACTTATGTTATTCGTGGGATAATGTCTGCGGAAAAATAGCTTTCTAGCGTTGTCGGTCAAAGTAATGCCCTGTGTGGAGACCTTGAAGTGAACAATGGTGGCAACCGGCAGCGGCTTTTGCTCGAATAAACTGGTAACAGCTTTCTTGATAGCTTGCGGCCCAGTTAAGGATTCCGTATCAATAGTAAAGAGATACAAAACGTTACAAGCTGCGAAAAGAATAAGGACACACGTGTAAAAAAAAACGTATTTATACTGAAAAAAACATTTTTATATCTTGTATAAAAAATATATGTTTGTAATAGTAATCATTGATTTAATCACCTGCTCCCTGGGCAAGAAGTTGCTGAGTGCTGTTAGTACCAGGTGAGTCCAAAGCTCTAGCCGCAGCTTCCGGTTCGGGCAGCAACAGCTGGCAAGGTAGCGCCATGGCCATCAGACTGTGTTGGTAAACCAAAGCCGAGAGCGAGCTGAAGACCGGCTCGTTTGCGCATCCTTTCAATCTGACGCCGCGCGACGTTGGTTCGATCAAGAAGTGCCTGACGAGCTCGCTCGAAGGATCTCGCGGGCTGCTAGGCGCACCCGGAGGTGGCGTTGCCACTTTCAGTGCCAGTCCGAAGGCACCTGGGAACGAGTTGCTGTCTCGCACCACAAATGTGCCGGGTGTTGCATCCTTCAGCATAGAGATTGCTAAAACAAAAAATACGCGGCATTTACTTTTTTGCAGAAAAATTTACATATTGTAGATATAAACATTTTTTTTTTTTAAATACAATTTAGTATATAAATACTGTTGAGTATTGAAAGTAATAATTTGTGATACAAAAAGGATGAAAATAATTTTAGAAAATTATGTACCTTGCTCCCGCGATATGTTCGGTTTATACCAGATTCTGCTAGTATCGCGCACAAATTTCACATTAGCGTCGGCCACTTCCTGAGGCTCGGTGTTCGAATGTACGCTAGAGCGTCTCGAGCTGTAATATTGTATCTGCGGCGAAGATTGGCCACCACTGTTGATCGAAGTGTATGACGCAGCACTCTGAGACACCCGAAAAACAAGCCATTTAATTGCACATTTTTATACACTTCGATGTACGCTGATAATTATCTAATTATATTAAAAAAAAAATCTTAATCGTTTTTTATATTTTAAAGTAACACATCACATACATTTCAAAAAAAAATATATATATATATATACGCGAGCTCGCTATTGCGCGAGTTCGAAACTATTGAATCGACTTATTAAGTTACTGAAAGCAACGATGTAGTACGAGCGTAATGTAATGTAATATCGGAACGCTTTTTTCTCTCACCTTGGGGCTCTGGGCGAATTCTATGTGGGTCGGTGTTCCAGGGCTGCGTGAGACAGCCTGCGGCTGCGACATCGTCGATTCGCCTACCGGAGAAACAGGTCGGTCCTTGCTGCAAAACGAGCAACCGAGACTGTTAGATGATATTCCGCGAGAATATATATCCAGCGACATTTCCGTGCAGGCAGACGTGTATCGGCTGACTCGTGCATAGTGCTGTACATCAGTGAGGTAAACACCGAAATGTAGGCGATACACATTGTCGTGAAGACAAATTTTGAAGAAGAGAAAAAAAAATGTCTCTCTAATGTTAAAGTTGAGACAAACGTAGAGAAAAAAGCAGAAAGGGAAGAGTTAATGTAAAAAAAAAATCTTCTTTTTTCTGCAAAAGATTTCTCGATGAAAGTGAGGCAGATGTTGTCTTAGCTTTCTGATGATACAATTTAACTCGTCAATGTACTTGTCTTATGAGAGTTTCTACGACACACGATGCAAGGAAGCGCAATTTATTGTTAGTTCAAAGGTGCAGCACACACATATGTGGCCAGCATACGTGGTCACGATTTACGTTTATGATCATGTGTGCTAGATCTTCCTATTACAACTGCATAAACATAAAATAATAAACCAATCTGTAACCAAAAAAATTGATAGTTTATGATTATGATTGCTTTTTTTTTTTTAGTTCAGAGTGAATACATTTTCAGTTTGTAGAGGCAGACACATCGAAAGTACAAATAATAAAAAATCACAAAATCTACATGTTACACGTCGCGATTATGTAAATTGCAAAAGATGGGAAAGAAAATATAATTTAGTGTTTTTTTTTTTAATAAGCGCGCTCTATGATGACATGATTGGATGCAGTTGCGTATCAACACGCGCGCGCGGTTAGTAACACGACACAAAACACATTCACATGGTGCACATTTTGGGCGCGACTCTCTCTCCATCGCAGTGATTAATTATTCTAACGTCGTTAATTGCATAATCAATTACAGAGAGATCACTCGCGATTCTTCGTGATATATATTACCTATAGTCGAATGACGCCGATTGGTTAGTGAGCGGCCATCGTTTGTTATGCATTTGTTTAAGCGGCCCGCTTGCCGGGAAACTCAAGCGTCTAGAATCACCAATATCACTCTGCGTCATCATTACCGTCGCTTTGCGATCCTCCGTCGTGTTCGAAATAATACAGGTTTTGTTGCGCGCGTGGCTCGTTCAAAATAGTTTTGAAAAAAAATATAGTTGGATAAAATATTAAGTTTCAAGAATGCGTGTGGCGCACACCATTGGTTTTTCTCTCCGTTGAAAATCCAAAATCAAAAATTGATAAATTTTAAACATTTTGAGAGATTTCATAGTACAAACTTAAATAAGTTTTATTTTGCGTTTTCTAACATTTTGTTTAAAATATTATCGAGAAGAGATAAATAACATCCAAAAAACAAAACAAAAACACGATTTTCACAACATTACAAAAAGTTGATAAAAAATTTCCTAACTTCTAAGTCTGTATAGTTCATGTTTGTACTTTCACTTAAGAATATTGAACGGAAAAACCTACCGCTGTGTTGTCGGACTCTTGGGTGGAAGCCCCGTCTCCTTCGAGACATCTCTTCGTTCTTCGATGTATATCGTTCGTTCGGCGCCGTAGTTTCCTACATTGTTGTTGTTGTTACCCGTGGCGTCGTTGTTGTTGTTGTTGCTCACGTTGTAGCTGTTGTTGGACGTCACGTAAGTGCGGTCGCTGGCGAAGGTCACCGTCGGTGACGAGTTGTTGACGTACGGCGTGCGCGGATGAACCGGAAACGCTGGCGTCTGAGGTCGTGAGGCGCCGCTGACGACCGCGCTTCCGGGACTGACGCTTCTCTCCACGGTCCACGATGACGCCGAGTCATTGTGCGGCTGTGAAATTCAAAGCCGATAATTACGCGGATTTTCCCTCCCCCGACGACGGGGGAGTGATGTAGTGACGAGACATCGATTAGTCACGATTGAGATGTACACCGCCTGGTTTCTAAGTCAGTTTCTACGCGCTACCAGCCAAGCGAGGCGTGCTGAGCAAGCTTGAACTGAAATACCTGGATTGAATTGAATCCGAACCAGCGACTGATGATCAGCAACGCGCATAAGAAAAAAAAATTAAGGCAAGTGCTCGAGTTAAAAAATTAAAAAAAAAAAAAAAAAACATACTTCTGTTTTCTCGGTAGGACGCGCGGGATTTGCGTGAGGAAGAGACAAACCTGAATGCAATTCTGCCATGCTTTTGGTGACTGGTTAGGGGAGCAATTAGTGACATTGCTAGGCGCACTGGTAGGCAAGGTAGCAGCTGCGATCGCGTTACTGCCTGCGGGATGATCGTTCTCGGATTTAGGCGTGCTCGGGGACGCGTGGATCGGCGAGATCTCAGCTAGAGACTGAATGAGGCTCACGAGAGGATCAGGCTGATCGACCATCGTCAATAATCCGCCGTCCACTTGGTCACTCGGCGAACTGTAATTCCCAACGCTCTGATACGTGACAACGCGGTTCCGCGACTCGGGACGCGCGTTTCGAGTCGGCGTCGCGTATTCCTGCGTCTGCTTCCGCTCGGGATGATCGTTGCTGGTGTTGTTGCTGCTCACGATCCCGGATTGCAGCTGATGATGGCGATGCTCGCGCAGCAACGCGTCCGCGCGCGCGAAACTGTCGCTACGCGACTCCGGTCGCGGCGGTTGTTGCTGTTGTTGCTGCCTCTCGACGTTGCTCGACGGACTCGATTGCTGACCTGCCGCTAACCCTAAGGGTGGTGCGGCTGCTAAGGCTGAGCGGGGGGATGTCGGAGGGCTCTGGAATGCAAGCCAAGCGCTACGCTACATGCCGGCGAACTAAGAGCGTTTAATCCTTTCGGTGCTATGCCCCAAGTGCCCTCGATTACGCCACGGTCGGCCGGGCTTTAAAGCCCGAATCGTTGCTAATTAATTGCGCGGGCTAATTAATGGCGCGAGTTAACACGGCCGAGTCGTAACGCAGCTGCCGCGTCAGCTGGGAATTGTTCAGCGTTGCGCGAGGGAACGATGAAGAGAATGATCTTCTTCGGACACAATGCTGCGTAAGTCCAAGCAATTTCAATTGTACCCGTGAAAGCGCATATTTATAAATATTATAAATAATTGTTCTGAATGAATAAGTTATTGAAACAAATTATAATAATAATATCTCAAATTATGACAATAATGTCCCATATTAATCACCAAAGCAAATGTTCTCAGATGATGAGTATTATTAATATAATTAATATTTACGTAATTAATATTTATGTAATTAATATTTACTTCATTAATATTTAATTAATTAATATATTTACGTGTTTAGCAAGACCGAATATTAGTTACGCAAACAATGTGATTAAACTTAACAATTACAAGATACGTAATAATTAAATGATACTAAATTTGGATGGCGAATATATATATATTTCTACGCGCGCAGTTCTGTTTTCTTCTTCTTTTTTTTTTTCGCGAGTGCATCGTAAGTATAGCACGAAAAAGGAATTAAGAAGGATTTCCATCTCGGGCAGGTAACCGTTTCACAATCTACCATTTTAAAGGGATTATTTCTTGCTATTTAGAAACTAACCGTACGCTATTACTATAAGGAACGTAGAACGTTGTTCGGATAGTTTCTCTAGGTTGTTATCTGTGGCGCCTAAATTGTAGCGTTCGTGCTGCCGCCGTCTCATCGGCGTAAAGCGGAATCGACCGTACCGCCGTTTCAAACTCTCCATGCGAATAACTATTTATTTCGTTCAATATTATTCTTGATCGTTGCATTCTACTTATGCCAACCAGTTTTCCGTAATGACCGCTGATTTTCCAATATCCGAAGAATATAAAATTTGAACGCAAATTGTGCGATTGACATAATTGAACGCAAACTACGATTAAAACTTATATTGTGTGCATCTTCTCTTTTTCTTCACAATTTTTCAAACGCTGTTATTTTATTAAAAAAAAAACAAAGTTAATAATTTCAATCTAACGTAAAACCGAGGCAATCAGCCAATTTTTCAATTTTACTTCGAAACAACGGCACTGACGATTCTGCAGGGTGCTAAGGAGCAAAAAAGATGCATCGAACGCACGTCACACGTACCTGACTGTCGTTGTACTTGCGATATTCGTAAGCTCGTTTCACAGACACGAACGGTCTCTCGTTCATACTCTCCGCCCTTGGTCTGCCGAGAATGACGTTTCCGGTACTGCCGTTATACTTCCGGCTGCTCGATCTCTGCGGAAGTAGAGGACTAGCTGGCGCGGAGGTGTATGGAACAGCTCTCGACGGTAGCTAATCGATAAACGGCAAATGTCAACTAAGTTTAATCCTAGAATGCGCGCAAATCCGTCTGTTTTGTGTTAATAAGTAAGGTCTGTTGAACTGTACGCGATATTCAATAAGGGAGTATATATAAGAGTATAGTTTTTCTTGCAAGAAAAAGTTGCAAGTTTGTATCTTGTATACGAGAGTTTTCGAGGGAATTGTACAAATGACTGCAGAAGTTTAAAATATAGCACGCGGCTGAACACATACGCAATTAAAAACATAAATCTTTTTCCTAAACACAAGTTGTTTAGTTTTTTTTGTTTTGCATCACAACACAGTTGCATTCTAGGATTAATAAAATTATTATAAGAACATTCTCCGTATATTTGACTACGTAATACTCAGCGCAAATATAAGTACGGTTATATATTTTGCTGTCTCGCGTATTTTTCTCGTTTAAACATAAAAAGCGTCTAACAATCATCAGAAAAGAAAACAAACAAATCATCCAACGTTATCTGATATGCCAACCTGTCCGGAAACTGAACTCGGTGTCCACGTGTCGTCGTCGTCGTCGAGCACCGCGGAATCGCTCGCGTAACCGTCGTTTCTCAGTCTTCCTTTCTGCAAGCTTCTGAGCTCGCCGATGACACGGTTTCCGGTTTCCTGTCGCCACAGCTTGCTGGGATTCCTTTCATCTCTTCTGGCGGCGAGTTTCAATTGCTGCTGTCTCAGCCACGACAACCTGAACAATAAAAACGAAAAAAACCATCTTATATCGCGTGGGGGACCTTTTGATGTCTATCCACAAAGTGTACATCGCGCACAAAAGCAAGAAACGAGACTTTTAACTCCGTTAAGCACACGATACAAATAAAGATGAATAGAAAAAAGTCCTTCAACAAATCGCTCTCTTATTACGAGCTATCGATTAAAGGTCCGGGAGTCAGAGTCGAGGTTCAATATTTACCGACGTGCGCGACGCGCCAAGACATTTAACAGCACGTGAATTGCCGTATTTGTTCGCGACGTTTCTCGCTTTCGTACCTTACAATATACGGACAGGCTCCTATCGCGTTACGTTGTACATACGTAACGGCCGTTGCACGACTAGACAAAAATATGAGAAGTTGCGCACTCTCTCGGAGAGGAAACACGAGAGAAGCGCGACTTTGGTAACAAAAGCGTTCGTTAGGAACGTTCTCCTTTCGCGAATAGACTTTGCGGGATTTCGCCACGTCGGATTCCGCGGGTCTCCTACCGCGATAGACGCCCGATAATTACACCCTGATCGATGAGGTCGCCCCGAGCCATCGGCTCGTGGCTCGTGGAAGAGCCACGTTACATCCAGCCGTTTCCCCGAGATAATAAACGACGGCCTCGGTAGCCAATCAGCGTAAGTCACGGAGAATTTCTTTTTTTTTTTTCTTTTTTTTTTTCAATAAACGAAATTTATATCCGGTTAAGCGCGCGCGCGCACGAAACTCTTTCCCCGCGAGAGTTGTAAACTGCGAGTAAATGTGTCACTTGAGAGAAGAGCGTTAGTTTGGGGCACATCAGTTTTAGAACTTCGCCTCCGGTGTGCGCCCGAACGCTTGCGTGCTGTAAAATTCTATCAAAACTTCTTTCATCACGATTACAACAATCTACATGTGTTTTTTTGGACAGTGAAGTGAAATTGTATTTTTTGTCTCTCTACTCGTGCGCGTGAATATGAAACATTTGCAGAACTGCTCGAAGCGGAATGAACGGAAACTACAATTAGCTTTGTATCAAGAGTCCCGCTTCGAAATGATTAAATATGAAAGAGAGCTCGAAACGTTGAGCTCTTGAAAAATCAACCTTGACCGATTCGTCGAATTTTTCATCCGAGCATTCGCGTTTATTTGAAGTGTCATTGATTGATTGAAATATTGGTTTGTGTTTCCTGGAAAATCTAAACTGAATATTCCGCGTTATTAAAACTCGGAGAGAAAGAGAGATCAGAATTCTGCGCATTTTTATTATTCACGCCAGAATAACAAACGTTATTCTATCTTGTTGGTTTGTTTGTACGACTTCACACAAGAGTCACGCGCGGAAAGAGATTACTGAATCTCGATCGAAAATTTTACGTTTGTTTTTGTTAGATACGTGATTATTTATCGCATCAATTTTTGAAATTTCGAAATACCATCGGTATTTCGCGCGCGCGTAATTCAATTGTTGATCGCAAATTGGTTACAGAGTGCCGCCGCGTTCGCGTATCAACAGAAATTACAGCAGATGCTCGGCTCGCACGCAAGTCGAGCGTGTGCTATAAAACGCAATTGTGTGTTTACGCCGCATTGAAATCTTCATTTAGCGCAACGATGCAACGAGAACGAATTCATTCCACAGACGAGTTTTCGTTTGAGTGGAAATTAAAAAACAGATTTTCCAAAGTTCTAATTGAAAAACATAATAAATCTTTACTTCGTAATTAATAAATTTTAAAAGTAAATATTTTGTGACAAATTGAGATACAATATAAACATGTGTTAAAAAGTAAGTCAAATCTCTTCGACATTATTTGTCATCATTTCACTGGCATCACCTTTGCACCACATTGTGTCTACGTCTGACGGAATAATTTGCGAAGCAAAATTACAAGTATGAATGTGTAAAAGTTTGATAAAAAAAAGAACGTTATATTAATAATGTACGCTACGTCCGTCAAGCAACATTTTTATGCGACTGAGAAAGACTTCCGTGTGCAATAGAAAAGTTTGCTCCGGCGGACACGAAAGTCTCGTCCATCCGGAAAGGACGAAATGAAAACTCGAGCTTGCGAAGAAAATTATACGAGGCTTCGCAAAAGGCTCTTGTGCTTTCACCTCGTGAAAGTCTTCCAATGACTTCCGCTTCCGAACGTCGTTTCTTTTCGGCGTTTCCGGACGGAAAGAAAAATTATTAGGAGATAAAAACGAACGTAATGCACTACGAGAACGTAAAGAAAGAAAAGCGCGGCAAGTCGTGAAAATTGTGAGAAATAATACACAAAAAAAAAAAAAAACATCCATAAACACTGATATAATATTGAGTGTAATATAACATGTTTACGGAAAATTTTATTGTAAATAAACAGGAAGCACATTTGATGCATCAAAATGTGTGCGCACAATAAATTATCCCAATATATCAAATGTAGATAAAATAAATGAAGATAAATGAGGTGGAGGCAGAGTGTGAGATATGTTTCGTGGATACTCAGAGCCGCGATTTAGCACGTTCTCACTCGTCCGTTCTATATTTGTAATTATGTCAGAGAGATAGACCGGCGCCCGAAAATAAGTGACATCCTCGTCTCTTGAGCACCATTATATTTTTCCCCGACGATACGGGTAGAGTCGCGCGATGTCGCAATCCTAAAAATGTCTCCATCAAGTTATGTGCAATCTTCTTCGTTTTATTGTAGCGAAAATCGTAATGGACGGGATAAAGCAAGTATCTGCGATTTCTTCACGTCTGTAATTTCCTTCACTCGCGAGAAAGCAAAGCTGTCGAACGTCCGTCGATCTTCTCGGCCATAAATGTCGTTCGTTTTCCCTCTTCGGGGTCACCTCTTCGTAAATATCCGCGCGAGGTCTTGTGGTTATTCGCGCGCGGCGCAGAATCGCAAAAGGAAGTCGCGCGTTTATTTTCACGGCACTTTGTGGTGTGCGCAATACGACGCGAATTTTACGGCGCGGATATCTGGTTCGTCGAACCCGGCGGAGAGTTATCTTCTTATAACCCCATTTCTCTCGTACAGCTTTTTGGATGGATTTTAAAAGAAAAAAAAAACAGAAATAATGAAAGCAAATGACAGAACAAAATTAAAATTTTTTAATGAACCTTATTACTCAGGAAGTCAATTAAAAAACAAAAATAAAGTCCAAACTCTTCTCGAAAATACTGTTAAAAGTTTCACCTCAGATACTCACTATTTTCGAATTACTTTGTTATTTTTCAAATCTAAAAGTAATATTGTTTTCAAATGTACAGATTACTTAAGAATATTTGTTCACGAATGTGAAACGTATTATCCATATTTCAAAGACAAAACTTAATAACATTGCATCTGACGTGACCGGTCCTCTTTTAATTCGACACGTTTTCGCAATAAAAGAACGAACGTGCATGAATCGACACATATTGTTTGCGCACCATGTTACATGCACCGGACACATTTAACAGACTTGTTTTGCGATTGTACGTGTGCTTTCTCCTCCATTCACGGGCAGAATCTTATTCGCAAAAAGTACGGGGCGGGACCGGAGCGGGAAAGTACAAAAACTTGATGACTTCTGAAGTGAATGGTGTTATATAGTAAAAGTAAAACCGCACACATTTATGAAATGTATTCGCATTTACGACAACGTGACGCAACAAACGATCCCTTTCGAAGCGTTGCTACGCACATCCATTTAATTTCGGTTCCCGCAGGTCTTTATACACTTACATACATCTCACTATATATGTTTTTTACTTTGAAGCAATATTTTATATCACAATAAACAGCAATTTTTGAAATTTATTGGTATCTTATCTTAATTAACTCTTCAGTGCCAGACATAGAAAATGACCTACGAGTTGTCCAGACTGGATCTGTAAAATCCACGCGATTTTAAGTTTGAATATCTCCGCAATATTTTTTCACGTGTCTTTAAAAACGTGAATAAAGTAAGGTCACGTGACAGGGAAGAGAGGAAAAACAACACTATACTTTAGTCACGTGTCTTTAATTTTTGTCAGTTGTTTAATTTTAATAATTTTAATTTATTTACATTTTTCAGATAAAAAAATGTATTTTTAAAAATAAATTTCACAGAACTAATATCAGCTACTGCCTTACTCCAAAAGATAAATAACTCAGATAATGAGAAGAAAAGTTAACAAGTAATAAATTCATAATATAAAATACTGTTTATATTCGCGCTTAGTTCCTGAAATCAATTAACGTGGCACGACTTCGCTCTGCTCTTGCTGAACGCACTTGGAAACTCGCACATCTCGAGATCTCACGTCACTCGTGAAATGCTATCAACTGTCGGCGGGAATGTGTTTGCGGCACTGAATCTCCTCTCTATTCGTTGTTACAAACGACAGTGACTCACTATACGACCGCGTTTGCCATTCACGGTGGAGATATCGCGTTGGATGACCGCGTATGGATCGACAATTTATTAATTGTTCATGGATCGTTACGCTCTTTCTCTCTTTCTCTTTTTCGCTCCCATGCTCGCTTGGTCAGTCTCCCTTAAGTGCGAGAGATTCTTCTGCGGTACCCGATTTGGACGATGTATTGCGACACTATATGGTTGTCTGGAAGTTCTGCCAGAGAGATACGACCCACTCGTTACGATTTCCCTTGCCGACGTCTATGAAAACCCAGTCTAATCTCTGTCTTTCGTAACATCGCAATTTATTCGCGAAGAGAACGTTTTCGGACAGTGACGACATGGGAGGAGTAAGTAGATATCGTATGTCGCGAGATACAGAGAACGTAATTTCTCTTAGAAATGTTGAGAGAGAGAGAGAGAGAGAGAGAGAGAGAGAGAGAGAGAGAGAGAAAGAGAGAAGTAAAGACAAGTAATTTATGATGTCTAGCAGAGAGACCCAGAAATCCGTAGGCGAGATATAATTTAAGGAATAATTAACAGAATATTTTGGCTGTTTTATTTGTATATCCTCATTATTTTCAAACACTGTTAGTGTTTGAACGTTAAATGAAACCATTTCCATGTAAATAAATTCAATGAATTACTCACCCATCAATGTGATCTGTCCCACTTTTCACGGGTCCGTTTGCAAACTCCGGTGGCGGATCCGGAGTATTGGGACTGAGAGGGCTGAGAGGCCTTCTGGAATTCTCGCCAAGAATGTCCTCGAAGTCGACAACGGGCGCCGTGCCGCGCACAGACGCTTTTCTCACTAGCGATGGCGACGACAATTTCTGATGTTTTATCATGTCGGTGGTGGCGCCGTACGAGAACGGCTGACTGGTTTGACGAGCGTGATACGGGATATCCTCGTCGATAAAATCGATATTGCCAGGTGGCGAGAAGGAATCCGCGTGTTTCCTGTAAGAATCGTTCGACGACTCGGAAATCTTCCGGTCCGGTGACGCGCGATAATCGAAATCGTCTCCCCGCCGATGCTCGATGCTCTTCGACGACTCTCTGTATTCGTTCTTCAAGGTGCTATAGCTGCTGCTGGAGTTATACGGCGGACTGGATTCTTTGCCGGCTCCGTAGCTTCTGTAGGAATCCTTCAAGGTCGAATAAGTGGATGTGGGATGACTGCTGTTGTGACTGCTGTAGCTGTGCGTTTCCTGAATATACATCTTCTCACTTCGATCGCGATTGAAGTTCTCTGTCGGAGGATCTGGCATAGACTGGCGAGAAAAAGCTTCACATTTATACAACGAATCTTCTTTTTTAATTAATTAACATTCTTATTGTTTGTATACACACACACACACATACGATTGTAGATTGAATTGAGCAAAACTTTTAATATCACGTTACCTCGACTGTGAGCATCATATCATGGAGAAGCTTGTCAAGATCACCGTGGGCTTGATTTTCCGGTTCGGGTTCAGGCGGACTCGGTCTTTGTGGTGGCGCACTGCTAATGCCACTGTCCATGGAAACCGTCAACGGCGAGCCACGGGCACCTCCTGCAGGGCCCGGATGTACCACGGCGTACAAGGATCCATCTATAGGACCGCAAGTGTAACCCAAGCCGCGGGGTGAGGTCTGAACCGATGAGCTCGAGGGAGGCGGAGGTGACAGTGGAGTCTCACGGCCTTCTAGAAAAAAAACGCATCTATATATAGCGACATAATAACTATAACAAAAAAAAAAACAATATAACGCAAAACAATTGCAATTAAGAAACTTTAGATAAGAGCGACCCAATGCGCGCGATTGTGATGGCACAAACTTCGAGTATACCCTTGTAGGAATTGACGAACGGCTCAGTATTGGGTCAATATCGGCAAACGAGGCTCGATATTGGTACGACAGTAGTAGCCAGTACTGGGCGAATATGCTTAATGATTAGATCGAGCCAACGCTGGCTCTTAAGCTCGGCACGATACTTACTTCCGAGGTTGGTCAGATATGGATTTCAAGTATTGGCACAATGTTGCAATTTTATACTGACAAGACAATCTTAGCCAACACTGGCTAAATATTCTTAGTGGTC